>NC_137199.1:32087851-32125351 GCF_960531495.2 Zeus faber
ACTGACAAATTAACTGGAATTCACTCTGTGTAAGACTGATAAATGACAAGACGTCGGCCTTCAGGTAAATGCTCAGCACTGGACACAATGTCTTGCAATCTTTATAAAGTAAAGAGGCAAGTTCATTAGAACAGCACATTTCATCCACAAGGGCGATTCAAAGTGCTTTAGATGAGGCATCAAATACAGAAAAGCATAGAAATAAAAGGTTTAAAAAGACACTATTTGAAAAAGCCTAGAAATAAAAATGTAGAAATTGAAGTGCAATTTGAAACATTGCACTTCACATGAAAAGTGCAAGGGTTTGAGTCCTACATTAAATTTGTAGGACTCAAACTCGCACCCACTTGGTCTTGGCCTCCACACTGGGGAATAAAAAAACCGAAAACACAGCAGATGAAAGGTTGAAGTGCAATTTAAAAACGGGCTGATTCACTGAGAAGAAGTCGCAAATATGAACGTTCTGAGCCTGGATTGAAAGTGTCGGCGGAACAAGACTGAGTTCCAGCGACGTGCAGCACAGGGAGGCAGCGCTGCTTCCCCGTCTCCGCTCTTTCCTCTGGTGCAGCTGGTGATCACACGAAAATCCCGCCTTAGAAGATGACCAACACTTGACTGTAAGTGACACTGATCTGTGCAAGACTGCAGCCGTGGTGGAATGAGGGAAACAAACCTCTCACTGTTGCAGCCACTCTTAAGTGCTAAGCGCTTTAGGCGAGCAACCAAATCCTGTTAGAAATGTCAATTGAAAAGGTCTTGAGATATTAAAAATGTAGTTTTTAATTAAAGGTTTATTAATAGATTTTTCTAACTTTTTTTTTTAATTACCCGACTGAATGCCTGAGGCGCTTGGATTACAACTTTTATCTCGCTGGATTCAGGCTGCCTCTCTCCATTCAGACACTTTGGATGAGAAGTCTGACTTGAGAAGTGCCGCTCCTTCACGTGGCGTTGGTCTGCTAGTGTCACATGGACATGACAATCTGCTAAATGCTGTAATGTAAACATGTTTACTCATCTGAAATCCAAGAAGGATTTGACCTTTTTAATGCTAAATAATAGATTTTCTAACATTTGACATATTTTTAAAATTAGATTAAAAAAAAAAAATATATATATATATATATATATATATTTTTATATATATATATATATATATATATATATATTTTATTGTTATTATTACTATTATTTTTTTGCCCCATTTGATTCCATTTACACAGAGAAGCTGCAGCAGTGAGGATGGAGGTGAAGACGATGTGAAGTAACATGTGATGAATAACAGGAGGAACATGACACTGAACTGTGTTCAGAACCAAACATCCAACACATCCAACCAAACATCCAACACATCCAACCAAACATCCAACACATCCAGCCAAACATCCAACACATCCAACCCAAACATCCAGCACACCCAGCCAAACATCCAACACATCCAACCAAACATCCAGCACATCCAACCAAACATCCAACACATCCAACCAAACATCCAACACATCCAACCAAACATCCATCACATCCAACCAAACATCCATCACATCCAACCAAACATCCAGCACATCCAACCAAACATCCAGCACATCCAACCAAACCTCCAGCACATCCAACCCAAACATCCAACACATCCAACCCAAACATCCAGCACATCCAGCCAAACATCCAGCACATCCAGCCAAACATCCAGCACATCCAGCCAAACATCCAGCACATCCAGCCAAACATCCAGCACATCCAACCAAACATCCAGCACATCCAACCAAACATCCAGCACATCCAACCAAACATCCAGCACATCCAACCAAACATCCAGCACATCCAACCCAAACATCCAGCACATCCAACCAAACATCCAGCACATCCAACCAAACATCCAGCACATCCAACCAAACATCCAGCACATCCAACCCAAACATCCAACACATCCAACCCAAACATCCATCACATCCAACCAAACATCCATCACATCCAACCAAACATCCAGCACATCCAACCAAACATCCAGCACATCCAACCAAACATCCAGCACATCCAGCCCAAACATCCAGCACATCCAACCAAACATCCAACCGAAACATCAAACACATCCAACCAAACATCCATCACATCCAACCCAAACATCAAACACATCCAACCAAACATCCAGCACATCCAGCCCAGACATCCAACACACCCAACCAAACATCCAACGCATCCAACCTGAACATCCGACTCATCCATTGTTATCTATAGAAAACACTGTTGACAATGTAAAGTAGAGTAAAATAAAATAAATACATTGAAATAAAAACACCCTAAAAATACCCCAACGACTTTTTTTTCTCTATTTATCTGTTTATTTATTCCATTTTGTCTCATTGTTTTCTATGTATTGTTTGTGGATTTGTATTTATTTGAGTTGAAAGTATAAAAAAAGAAAGCAGCCTCTCCTTCCTCAAAAGTTGCAGAACTTAAACACAACCCAAGTCTCTTTCTTAACTTCCAGCAGAAAAGAAACAGGAAGCAGCCTTCCTCCTCCTCCTCCTCCTCCTCCTCCTCCTCCTCCTCCTCCTCCTCCTCCCTCCAGCCCTCCCTCCACCCCCCATCCACCTTCCATCCCTCCCTCCATCCCTCCATCCCTCCACCCCCTCCCTCCCTCCAGCTGAACCGGGCAGCCCCTCTCTCGGAGCGGGCTCAGTCTCGGCTCAGTCTCCGCTCGGCTCTCCGCCTCTCTGGAGCTCCATCCCCGCAGAGCGCCGCGCTCCATGTGCGCAGCCCCGCTGGACGCTCCGCCGACATGTCCAACTCGACGCACGACCCCTTCTACTCGTCCCCGTTTGGCCCTTTCTACCGGAGACACTCGCCCTACATGGTGCAGCCCGAGTACCGCATCTACGAGATGAACAAGCGGCTGCAGGCGCGCACGGAGGTGAGTGCCGGGGGTCCGGGGTCCGGGTCCGCCCGGCTGGGCAGGCTTGGCGGGGTGTTGTGGGGTGTTGGAGAAGGAGTCGGAGGGGCTTGCAGGGGCGTTTCAGAGCTTTGACCGTCAGGGGATCAGCATGCACAAACAAGCAGAACTGCAAGTAAACACTTTGCATGGCTCCAAGAGCATGCAGGAAGACCCTGCAGGACCCTGGATGGGTGCGTGGATGAAGCTTCTCATATGTCTAAGTGCAATATTCATACTTTTCCTGTAGAATTTCTGACTTACTTTTATATTGTATTCTGTAGATTTTGTTTTCCACTTGCTTTGGCAATGTGAACTTGTGTTTCTAAAAATAATTTGAATTGAATTGAAGTAGAATGGAAATAGATTGAATAGATAGATAAATATGAAACAGATAATTATTGTATTCATCCTCGAAGGAAAATTGCAGTTTTAGAGCAGCAAACATCAAAAGTGGTAAATATACAAAGAATATGAAATAAAATACAAATAATATACAGTATAAAGAAAATTAATATATACAATAAAGGTTCACATTATGACATGCAATTATTTTTACAATTCACATACAATTCACATTATGACAAAAGTAGGAAATTGTGCAGGATGCATATACAGTATATGGTATATAAAGTTATTTATATATATATATGTATGTGTGTGTATACTGTTTGTACATATACTTCGTGTGTGTGTATATATATATATATATATATATATATATATATATATATATATATATATATATATATATATATATATATATATATATATATATATATACATTGTGTGTGTGTGTGTGTGTGTGTGTGTGTGTGTGTGTCTGTGTGTATAAACAGTATGCAAACAGTATGTGTGTATAAATTACATGGACTTGCTGTCAGCATGTCTTTTCAGCCTGGATAATATACAGAATTTTAATCTAAATTACAAAGTAAGAAAGTTGGTAACGCTGCAGGAAGCTTCCTTGTGAGTTAATATTTCAATCTGTTGTCCTTGTAAGTCAAGGACAGCAGATCAAACTGGCAGAAGATATCTGGTGTTCCTGGTGAAAAGCTTCACTTAAGAAATATTATTAAACTTGCTGGTCTATCCTGTTCACAATACTACTGCATTAGTATTTTATTTATTTTACAATGTTCGGGGTCAAAATGTACTTTCAACTCTGACTTATAATTATATTCTATAAATATTATTATTTAACTGTAACTGAAGTCTTTAAAAAAAGCCGTTCCTCATGCGTTTTGAAATTTGCATGTATGTCAATGCAGTTTTTCCATACATTTCCATACTGTCTTTAGATAGACTGCAGTACAGTACAACACAGTCGGTTACCACGACACCACAGCTGAGACAAGAAGTTGCCGTGAACTCTGAGTTCGGAGCAAATGAGACAACGCTCATTATGTCCTAATGTATCATCGCTTTGCACGAGCCTTAATTCATTCAAACATTTGTCTTGAATCCAAAGAAATCAGCAGTTGAGTTCACGCTGTGTGTGGAGGTGCATGGACCGTGGATTTGCACCCAGTAAATTGACGTCAGATGATGCTGAAGTTGAATCCCTGGACGAGCTGTTCCCTGGTGATCTGGCCCACGCTGCCGTTCACTGTCACCCTGCCTATTTCACTGAATTACACTGAGCATCTGTCTTCAGCAGCTGTGCAATGATCACTTAGTTTGTGCAAATCTGCAGCTAAGAAGTTCATCCAACTTGTCTATTTGTATTCTGGCATCTGGGACGCTGAGGCGCATTGTTAGGAAAGCAGGATTATGTGTGTCAAACTTTTTATGTTTTATTTTGATTTAAAGCATGAAATCAGTCCTGTTAATTGACTTGCTTGAGTTGTTGCTGTATAGCAGTGATTTTTCACTTTTTTTACTTCAAGAACCCTCAATTTGATAAGTGTTAGGCAACGGACCCCATTTAATAAATGTTCTATTTTTAGATATGATTTAGTGTCTATATTATTGTTGGGGAGATAACATTAAAACTCGTTTCAGAACTGTCATTATTCTACATTCTCTAACGGTGCTAACGTCTTGTAAGGGAAATAATGATGATTAAGTAGTGGCAATGGGGTTAACTATTAATCATTTTGCCGGGGGCCCCCTGGAACATCTTCAAGGGCCCCCACATTGAGAAACATGGTTGGACATGGTTAGGGGTTTTCCCAGTGAGACGTGCTGGTATACAGTGCATGATGCCAGTGGGTCTGAGCTCAACTCCCATATCATCGCTCTCCGTGTTGTTTTGGTGACGTCATGAGATGAAGACATCGTCACACTGCGATTGGGACTCTCGTCCAAATTAACGTCGATGATCGATGGAAGAAGTTTGTCAAAATGTGAGATCTGAAGTATTACAGTCGAAGGAGTTTTGGTCATCATACTTACATACATCATACTGGTTATTATACTTTCCATTATCATATAGTTCACCTCAGTTCAATTATTTAACCACATTTAGAATCAATAAGCAGGTATTGGGATGTGTCTTGTTATTGTGGAAAATTCTTCATGACTTTTGTGGTCACAAATCATTCCATATTGCCGGACTTTAATTTGAGGCGCTCTGGTTAAAAGCCACCATGAAATGATGTATCTCGTGCTAAATATTCTTATTCCATTTTTTAGAAATCCTATTTAGACACGTGCAGCAGTCAGACACAGCCAAGTTGCTGCAGAGTTTCTGTGGGAGGCAACTTTAAGAAGGCCAAGGCAACGCTGCTGAGATGCAACGGACGAATGTGATGCATTATTCATACGGAGTGGTCTGAAGCCCCAGTGGGCAGCAGCTCCCGCAACACGCACACGCACACACACACACGTGCACGGAGCGCAGACACACTCACACCTTTTGCACAAAGACGCAGACTCACACATGCATGCGCTCCTTCACATGCACATCAATGTTTACATGCTGCATGACATGCGCACGCAGACACGCATGGCCAAACAAACATGCATGTGCACATACAGAGCACAGGATGAATAAATGAAATTAGAGTGCACGTCTCGGGGCCGTGCACGGAAGAGCACACTCTACACTCCTGGCCAAGCAGCAGTGAACACCACATTCATCTGATGCTGTTGTAGTTTTCATTTCTTTTTTGTCATGTTGCTTTAAAGACTGTACTGTTCCTTCTATTTTTCTATTTTATTTTCATATAATGGTTGCAGTTATAAATGTTGATGTGAATAGAATCAGGAAAATCAGCATCTTATAGATTAAAACACTTACAGTTTGTTCTTGCCCAGATGTGACGGGATGCAAAAGTCGTTGCCGCTAAATTAAACAATGCAGTTGCATCTGAAAAAAGAGGATGTTGCAGCTGTAGGTTGAAAGTGGAAAGAAAAATGGTTCGAGTGAAAACTAGATTACGTTGTGTTCTTCACCGCAACTAAATCACAATAGGACAAAATAGAGATAAACTGTTCATTGTTTCTGGGAGTGATGTAGCGAACGTGTTTATTTGATATCAGTCAGTGAAGCCACTGGTCCGTCAGTGATGATGCAGGTCTCCAGGCTCACTCCATCCTTTCTTTTATCACCCGGTCGCTTTTGTGTTCCTTCTTTTTACTTTATATCCAGTTCACATTTGGAATGAGAATGTGTGTCTGGCTCTGCAGCGTCAGGATGTTGCGCGTTTGGAAAACGGGAAGTTTAGGATATTTCTCGCCAAAAATAATGAAACCAAAAGAGGAAGAATCTGGATTCCATTAAGAGAAAACGGAGACTTGTCTTCCTGGACCGCTTGGGTTTCAGGAGGGCTCTGGGCGGCCCCTGTCGTTCCACCTCCCCTCGTGCTGCGCGGCCCCACAGCCGGAGACGTGACGTTTTACTACCATCAAATCAATACAATAAACTTGATTTGGACTGATTAAGATGTGGTTAAATACTCAACAGACGTCCAATTTAGTCGCGGGAGCAGCAGGAGAGTCAGAAAGCAAGGGTATTCTCATTTCCACAATTAAAACCTCCCCCCCCCGATACGGATCGTTGCGGCAGCTTCCGGGTCCGGTGCCTGCAATCTTAAAGGACCTGCGCTGCCTCGGCCAAGGATCAAAAAACAAGGCGTGTCCAGCGGCGCGCACGTCGGCGTGCTGCGGCAGCAAACGCCATCGCTAATTGCATTCCCTTCAGAGCAGTTTCTAGTGGGAAAGTGAGTCAGCGCCTCCCGTGTGGCTCCGCTGCTCCAAGGAGCTCGGCCCCGCTGAGGAGTTGGACGGTCTTCCGTTCTCCCTCTCGTTTGAGCGGGCGTCGGTGGTTCTGGTGCTGACGGGCAGACGGGCCCGTCTGCCCGTCAGCGCCAGAACCACCGACGCCCGCTTAAACGAGAGGGAGAACGGAAGAATCCGGGATCCGACCGCTGCGATGAGACGCACGGGACTGGGGGTTTGAAAGTCCGCCGCTCGCTGTAACCGGTGTTTAACTTATTTTAAGTGCATTTTATTATTCGCTTCATGTAAGTTTTTATCTGTGCTGTGTGTGTGTGTGTGTGTGTGTGTGTGTGTGTGTGTGTGTGTGTGTAAAGAAGCTGTGGATATGAAACGCCAACCTACACCGTAGGAATAAGGGTAAATAAGGGAAAATAAACGCATTAATAATGTGCAAGAAAATAAACTGCCACAGCGAACAAAGAACCTGATCAAACAACCTGTTTGTCATCAGATTGTAAAAACACTTCAACGCTACCTTCTCATTTCAGGTGTGTGTGTGTGTGTGTGTGTGTGTGTGTGTGTGTGTGTGTGTGTTGTGGATCTCACGTCTAAGTGGATCGTAATTCATCCATGTTTCAGGCAAATCATTCACATTATTATTTCTAAAAGTCGGAGCAGTAAACCCTTCAAACATAATCACTGAGAATAAAGACGGAAACCTGAAAGCCCAGCGCCTCTTTCCCTTCAACATCTGGCGCTCACCTCTGAACCCTCAACAGCGTCGCAGTTTAAGCGCCGCTGGCCCGGCGCTGGCTCCAGGTCAGCCTCCCCGCGCACCTTATTACCTGCTTCATTCACACCCATTACCTGCACGGCCGTGAGTCTGCAGCGGCCGGCTGCCACGGCGTCACCTGCCTTCCACCGCAGGTGAACCCGCGGCGACCTGGTAATCCCAACAGGCTTTGATTTGCATTCGATGCTGTGCATGTGATGCTGCGCTGTGCATGTGATGTTGTGCATTCGATGCTGTGCATGTGATGCTGCGCTGTGCATGTGATGTTGTGCATGCAATGCTGTGCATGTGATGCTGCGCTGTGCATGTGATGTTGTGCATATGATGCTGTGCATGTGATGTTGTGCATGTGATGTTGTGCATATGATGCTGTGCATATGATGCTGTGCATGTGATGCTGTGCATGTGATGCTGTGCGTTCGCTGCGACCACGTTGTTTTTCTGCGGGGGGGGGGGGGGGCGTCGAGATGATTTGTGGGGGAATTTGACACTTAAGCGTATGCAAATGAGCCACTGGATTTGCATTCAGAGGAGGAGCTTGTTCGACCTCAGCTGGTGCGAGGTCGTTAGCATAGAAGTCATTAATATTCAGAGGGAGAGGGAGTGAGAGAGAGAGGGGGAGAGGGAGGGAGAGAGATGGAGCGAGCGAGGGAGTGAGAGGGTGGGAGAGAGAGGGGGGAGGGGGAGGGAGCGAGGGAATGATTCAGGGACAGAGACAGAGAGGGAGAAAGAGAGAGAATGAGAGGGAGAGAGAGAGAGGGAGGGAGGGAATGAGTCAGGGACAGAGACAGAGAGGGAGAAAGAGAGAGAATGAGAGGGAGAGAGAGAGAGGGAGGGAGGGAATGAGTCAGGGACAGAGACAGAGAGGGAGAAAGAGAGAGAATGAGAGGGAGAGAGAGAGAGAGAGGGAGGGAATGAGTCAGGGACAGAGAGCGAGAGCGGGAGGGAGGCAGGGAGGGAGAGGGAGAGAAAGGGAGGGAGAGGGAGAGAAAGGGAGGGAGAGGGAGGGAGAGGGAGGGTGTGGGGAGAACAGACAGCGCTGTAACAGAGCGGAGGAGAGTGTGAGAAAGACAGAAAACAGAAGCTTTCTTTCTTGTGTGGGTGGAGGGCTTGGTCTGGTTTTGGTGGTTTTGGTGGTTTTGGTGTGAAGGCCGTCGCTCTGCTGTGATGGTGAGCTGCTCAGAAGGTCTCAGCAGATAGAAATCTAATCAATAAGATACAATAAGAGAACACTTTATTGATCCCCGGGGGATTGAGGAATACTGTTCAGACTGATTCTGTCTGAGGAGAGTTCTAATTATTCTAATGGACCAGAGACGCCAGACCACCTGCAGTGACTGGAGGGTCCATCCTGGTCCTTCCTGGTCCTTCCTGGTCCTTCCTGGTCCTTCCTGGTCCTTCCTGGTCCACCCTGGTCCATCCTTGTCCATCCTGGTCCTGTTCATTGCTCCCCTTGCTGTCAGGGTCAGGGTGGATCAGTAATGTGTGTCAGAGTCCATGAACAGGCTTATGATGTGGAGGTGGAGTGAGCACGGAGCTGCAGGTTTCAGGGATTAATCTGAGCCCATAACACCCGAGTGCGTCTTTAGAGAGATGTTACTTAAGGACTGCTTCCATTTAACCCACACCGGGAAAATACTTTGAATCTCTATCCATTCTTAACATCTTTGAACACGTTGTGCGCCTGCTCCAGCAGAGGGAAATGAAGCTGATCTTCTGTCAAGTTATTACTTTGCCTTTTGTTTTTCAATGTATTTCTGTTGAACTAGATCGACACACCTTTCCCTATTTACCAGAATAAGCAATCTCCCAAAATAAATTATAAGGTCAGGATTGTATTAAATGATAGATCGCGCCAAGCAGACATTTTCTGGGCGACATCCAAATATATATATTTTTGGGGTATTTGAGTATTTATAACCCAAATAATTGTTTATTTATAGATATAGATAGATCTTGTCACTCGCATTTCAATGTATTGCATTTGATTTGAAAAATGGAAAACGAATTTACATTGATAGAAATGAAGTTTTGGATTTGACGGTTTTGATGCACCAGGAGTTCAGAATATCAAGTAAAAATACAAGATACATAAACTACATAAGATACCTGGCTGACACCATACAATACAAAGGCCTGAAAACACCTTTTAATACTTATTTGGCGACAAGTGCTCATAAAAAATGGAACAGCTCTACCTGGTATTGTAGATCTGAAATGATTTAAAAACATTCTTTCGCCCTCAGTCTGAGACTTCAGGCTGTGTGTAGTTTGCTGCTTGGGGTTGAACACGATGTTAATACGGTTTTATACTAATTGTCATTGTCGTGGAGCTCGTCGGTCCTGAAGCTGAGGTGCTGGGGGCGTGGAGCTCTGCTGGGACCTTCTGCCTCCTTCTCAACACTTTTCTTGCCGTAAAAATTCATCCTGAATCACTGGAGCTCAAAGTTATTTCACAACAGTGTCACACTTTCACAGAAAGCGTCGTAAATACGCGTCCTAAACGCCGCTACGTTCCATCTGTCATTCAGACAAGCCGCAGCTGGCGGTCAGTAATTGTGAACACGTGCACGGCTCTCGTCCGGAGCCGGAGACCTGACAAGTTAGAGAGGCCAGCGCTGCTCGGCTGACAGCTGATGGATTACGGCCCCGGCAGCTTCGTGTTCTCCCTTCACGCTGACATTAGAAATAGCTTTTTATTTCAAAACGAGTGCCGTTCCTGTTTAAAACATGCCTGTTTAAAACATGCCTGTTTAAAACATGCCTGTTCGGAACTCACTCAGTGGCAGAGCCCTGAAGCCCCGCCCCGCTGCTGCATGAGGCTCGCCGTTCGCTTGTTTATTCAGAGTTCATTAATATTACACCTGTCGCGTGTCCAAATTGCACCAAATTGGACACTGCATGATTATCTGGACAGCTGTTCATGTGATGTACTTGACACTTGGTGTGTGCATCGCTGGGGACACAAGGACGTGCAGCGTTCAGCTTGGTGCCGTTTGGACACGCGACACGTGTTACCTGTAATAAACAACAAGTGACCAGCGAGCCGCTCAGCTCTGTGGGTTCAGGGTTCTGCAACTGAGTCACTTACATCCGCATTCAAAGGAAGGAATCTCTGTCCGTCTGTCTGTCTGTCTGTCTGTCTGTCTGTCTGTCTGTCTGTCTGTCTGTCTGCTGACGGAAGAAAGAAAAAAAAGGCAGATACCTGTTCCAGGGCAGGAAGTAACTAATTACAGCTACTGACGCACTGTGATTTAGGCTCCTTTTGTGATTGTACCGTCTGCAACTCTGGACTTGTACTCATACTTTAAGTATTCATTACCGCAGTGTACTCTGCTCAGTCCACACTTACAAACTTTAAATATGATTTCATCCTGAGCAGTTTATGTATAAAATCCAACAGCAACAAATGGTACCTAACAGCAACAGGTTTAGCCAAACTTAGTTTGTGTTCAATTTTCATTATAAATATACCGTATATATATATATATATATATATATATATATATATATGTTTAATTTATATTTGCAGCGCTTAAACAGGTTATTTAAGAACTTTTTTTTTTTTAATTAAAGAATGCACTCAATTAGAAAAGTTTACAGTGCACAACGTGGCCACTCTTCAACTTAAAGTATCATTTCACTTTGTAAATTATAATAAAATAATAGATTTTTTTTATTTTCAATGATTTTCAACTTAGTGAGTTTTTATTCGATGTGTGGTGGAAACAGAACTCCCTGAATGTCACACTGTGGATTCTGCCACATCAGTGTTTGGGATGATTTCTGGAGGAGAGCTCAGCAGGATGTCCAGACAATGAAGCTCCTTTTTCCTGCTTCAGAGTCGCCCAGATAACCGCCGGAGCGAGGACCTCCGGGAGGCCACGGCCCGCTCTGCGTCCTGTTGTCGCTTCCTCCCAATGTGCTTGAGCCCTGGGCGAGCCTGCACAGCGACCGAAAAGTCGCCGGTTTGATGCCGGACTCTGCTCCGTCCGGCGGTGACGGTGGGGTTCGTCGGTCGGATGAGTTTGGACGAAGGTTTTTAAGAGCCGACGATAGCAAACAGGATGTTTTATTATTTCGTTTGTTACGATACCACGTTATTGTCTGTGAAGGGAACTGTTGCAGATATTTTATCCTATTAATTGGGTCACAAACTGTACAGTTTCAGAGTGTGAGCAAACTTTTCAAAACTTTCAATCAGGCTCATAGCGGAGTTTGTGCTGAAAAATAAAAATATGGTTCCATACATATGAGTAAGTCAGGTTATGTAGGTGATGAAGGCAGACGGGAATGTATTCATGGCAAAAAAACTCCTGACCATGATGATATCACGACACCAGGACAGAGGACAAATTATTCTGTTTACTGAACAGTGCCCAAAAAGCTCAGACGGCCACTTTTTTAAGTTGTAGTTTCCAAAGCTAAACATTTCAATACAATTCTCTCGGAGTACTGTGTGAATACCGAAAAACATCAACCCGAATCTGCCAGATAGGAGGAGATGCAGAACAGACAAGTCAACAGAAAGGTTCACACTCTAGAACCACACACCTTATAAACTTATGATGGTTTATGTGCAGAAGCATTTTGTATCTTGCACAACTCATCCTTCTCCAGTTTGCTCTGTAAAGCCTGAGCCTGCCTCCCATCATAAGTTAATATAAATAATAGTTATATGGACAGAAGTGAAAGATTAACTGCAAATGTAATACAAAGAAGTGATTGTCCTAATTATAGTAAGACAGCCAAGATAATCAGTCCAATAGGCCTCAATAGAATGAAAAAACATTTGTTAATAACAGGGCTGCACAGCACATCTTTTATATTATAGATGTTGGTTGCAATGAGCCGTCATTCCATTATCTAGCTTGTTGTATTGGTTATATTCTCTGTTGAGGCATTTGGTTAAATTATCTAAGTGTTCAAAATGGATTGGAATTCAGTCAATTATCATTATAGTACATTCAAATAATATATATTTGTGGCAGTTCCAACTGCCACAAACCACCCAAGGGGTGTTTCCAGGGCCCTCCGACACAGAAACACAGTAGACGATGGGTTGTAGACATTAGTTGATGGTAGAGAGGAGGCTAGGTGGAACAAGCCTGGAGCAGTTGATGGTAGAGAGGAGGCTAGGTGGAACAAGACTGGAGCAGATAGAACAGGTCATAACCGGGCTCCTCTCCTGAGTGTGTGAGGGGATGGAGGTTTTACCTGTTGCTTGTTAGGCCAACCAACGATCAACAGGTATGCAGCCACCCAGGTCAGGTGTGGCTGCTCAACCAGACCATCCCCACACCACAATATTTTTTATTGTTTATTTTACATTTTTAAATAACATCAAACAGAGCAGCTACTCACTTATTGCTCAGCACTGAGATACACAGAAATACACAAGAACAATTCCCCAGAGGTAGCACCAGCCTGCTGTGCAGTACACAACACACTCCACTCACATATCGATGGAGGCTGTCTGGCACTGGGCTGTTTTAGGAGAATGTTGAGGTTCAGTGCGGCACGGTGGCTGACCGCTGGGAGGGTCAGGGATCCGGCCAGCGCCTCCCCCTCCACATGCGTCATCAGATTCAGTTAAAGGTTGTATCAGTATCGTTAGTAAATCCTCTGCTCCGTACGTCTTTACGTTGCGGCCGCTTTGAAGCAGCGTGTGTCTGTCTGTCGTCACATACTTTAAAGTGTCGATCCAGCAGATTGTCTGTCGGGTGGATTTCACTGCAAGCTTGGGCTGCATAATTATGACTGAAATGATCACGATTATTTATTATAATTATTAACCAATTTCGGGGAACACAATTCTTTATTGCACTTTGTAAATCAACAGAAGACTTCACAATAATAATGTATTCTATAAACCTTTAAATAAATAAACTAAATGAATACAAATATTTGAATCAAAATAAGACTTTCTTTACACAAATTCAGTCTTATTCAGGTTGTATACTATGTATAAATCCAATTTTAGTAAAAGAAAAAACAAAGCCAGCACATGGCACCAAATATAAATAATTCTAAATAACTGCAGGTTTTTCCAGAAAAATAAAAATGCACTCAGCAGCAAAACCTCATGGCTGTGTTTGTGCTGCCAAACCATTAAGACAATATCTTTTGTGAATCGGATGCTGACACGGTGCAGATAGAGGATCAATTTAAAAAGAAAATCATCCCCGGCCCCGATCAATGAATTGTGGAGGCCAATATTGACATTGGGATAAATATACGATTAAGTGCGCAGCCCTCCTGCAAGTCCCACTATTTTTCAAGATTCAAGATTCAAGATTCAAGATTTTTATTTGTCACATACATATACATTCTTCCATACATATATGCAGTGAAATACCCGCGTTTACCCTCGTCCTCTTTCTCCAAACTTCCTCTTCTTCTTCTTCTTTTTTCTTGGTCACTTGAGACGACCTCTGATATTTTTTGTCCTTTTGTGTGAATCGAGTTTATCGCCCTCGTCAGCACACCGAGGTCTGTTGGAGTTGCTGACTGTTGGTGAAAAGTCTGTCACCACAACTCCCAAACTTCACTTCCAGCCTTCTGCTGTTGTGACTGGTTTCATGTGCACCTGTCAGCCATTATGTCGTTTGCTTAGTTGACTTAATTTCCTGCATCTTGAGGTTGGAGATCCCTTGCGTTAATTTGTTGGTCCTCTCTGCAAAGCGACGTGCTTCTGCGCGAGGCTCCGGGGCTTTTGAGGCACCTGCGAGGCTCCCGCTCGCCTCCTCCCTCGCTGTGTTTAAGGGTTAATATTGAAACGCAGCGTTTCTCCCCAAAGCCTTCCTGTTTGGGACGGAGCCACAGGTTTCAGCGCCTCCGTAATCAGGCAGCCGAGCGTCCCAGCGGGGCGTCCGGCTCCCTCCGACGCCCACTCAGCTCTGGATGCACACACACATCACACAGCGACAGGTGTCGTTTGTACGACAGAACATATTTAAGAGCACAGAGAATTATATGATTAATAATAATTCATTAAATATAGAATCATCCTGCACTCACGTCCAAAGCTCCTCTACAAACTGGACGGATCAGGAGACACGAGGGTTTGTGTTGATCTTTTTCCCCTCGTGTGTAGAGAATATTGTCCGAATATCTGAGTTGTGGCGGTGATTTGAGTGCGGAGTTCCTTCACTTTGTTTGGAGACTTTGGAGCTCGGTGTTTTTACCTCTTACAGTGTTTACGGCTGAGTAGGTTCAATAATCATACACTGCTGAAATCAATTGATTTGTCTTAACATGACGTTCGTTAAAAATAAAATGTTAATTCATATTTTTCGGATTTCTTTTTAAATAAGTAGATAAACTCTGCATCACTTCTGTCTCTTCAAGACCAGCAATGAAGTTCATTTTACTTCATCTGCATTTTTTGAGCATTTATCTTTCAGGTTTATAATCAGAGATAAAACGAGATAAGGCAGCTACGGAAGAGTACGAGGGCCAAGCGTACACCCACGTGTTTCGAGAACAAGCTCGGAATTCCGAGACTTTAAAGTCAAAATACATTGTGAGAATACAGTGGAAACACATCACATCCCATAGCAGAGAGACGGAGAGGGGGAGAGACAGACAGGCAGCAAGGGAGAGAGAGAGACAGAGGGTGAGAGAGAGACAGGCAGAGAGGGAATAAGAGGGGGGTGGGGAGGGGGGTGTTCCCGCTGTATTCTCACAGTATATTTTGACTCTAATGTCGAAATTCCGATCTCATTCTGGAATCACAGGGTGTTTTAAAGTGTTTTCAAATACTCCTCTGTAGATCCGTTTATTCATCCCCAGGGAGAAATTAAGGAATTTAGCCGAACAATTATAAGATGAAACCTGGTTTAAGTGGCTTGTTTGGACGTCGTTTCATGGCCTCGTTCCCGCCGTGAGAAGCACAGCTCTGGACCCACGTCAGCCCGGGAATCTAGAGCCGACGTGGGAACAAAGTGGGCGCTGGCTGAGACGTCTGCTTTCGCTCCCCGTCGGCCCGGTGTCACGGCAGCGGCAGGTTCCTCCTGTCCCGGCGCTCTGAGGGCCCGGCGCTCTGAGGGCCCGGTGCTCTTCAGGGGGTTAATGTGCTCTCAGCGTCGGACCCTCGACGCGCTCGCACGCTGCACCGGGAGCAGCAGCGGAAAAATACGCGCTCACCAGAGCATGCTGGGAAAACGATCCAGGTTCAAACCGATGATTTACGGGTTCGGGTTGAGAGAGAGAGAATTATGATCATCTTAAATGGAGCCTGATTACATTTCATAGAACTGGTGTGTGTGTGTGTGTGTGTGTGTGTGTGTGTGTGTGTGTGTGTGTGTGTGTGTGTGTGTGTGTCATTGTTTTGGTTTTATGGTGTTTTTGTGGTACCGTGTTGGCATTTCCTCACATGAGGGGGAAAAGAGCACGAGTTGTATCTTAAAAACTAGCTGTGTTGTGTTGTGATGACATACTTGAACTCGTGAACACCCAGTTCACTGTGATGAACCTCAGAATCAGAATGTGCTTTATTTGGCCAGTTTTCATGTAGGAGGAGTTGGGGCTGCCCCCTGAAAGTGGATGCAACCGTCAGTCCACTCAGATTCTTCAAGTGGAGCAGTCCTCTTTATTTATTTATTTGTCGGTCAGTGTTCATTACAATAACAGGATAAAACACATAGAAGTTTACAAAATGCAGAGGGATAACATTTCAATGAGGAATTATAAATCAGGGGAATGATAAATATATTTTTATATGTGTGAATCAAACCAAATGTGTTTCTTGTTGTTTTATTTGGAGCAACGGGGCACAACATAGTGATGGCTATCGTTAAGATTTTAACGGTAGCGGTACTTTCGAGGTACTCTAATCGGTTCACAATCACATTTTTTAAGAGAAGAACTAAAACAAATTAAGAGCAGAATAACACTGCTTTTGATTTTGTGCACATTACGCATGAAGAGAGGTCGATCGGGGGGCAGCATGCGCCCCCCCTCGTCTCCTCGTGCATGTGAGAGGCAGGGAGAGGGGGCCGGCCCTGCCCCACCCCACCCCACCCGGCCCGGCCCCACCCCGCTCGGCCCCACCCCACCCCGCCCCGCCTGGCCCGGCCCCCTCCTGCTGAGTGAAAATGCTTCTTAGATGGATATCTTAATCTTATTGCAAGTCAGTCACGGGTTATATAGCTGAAATAAATAGAAAATCTATTTTCTTAATTTCTCTAATACCGTTAACAGTACCGGCAATGTCGGGACTTATGTACGATACTACGATCTTTAATAATTGAGCACCCCCCCTCCCCCCACCAAGCTATATAATCCAAAAAACAAAATGTACAGAATCTACAGAATCTGCTCCAGGCACAAGATGATGAACGTGTGGAACATGTTGCAGCACGTGGAAGCCCCCCGCCGTGGTCGTTTCCACCCAGGCACCATGTCCTTGTGAGGAGTTAACCCAGGCTCAGACGATATTTACCCATGATCCTCCCGGCGCTGTCCCTCCAATCCTCTGGATTTCCCATGAATCCCTGGGGCCGGGTCTACGGCGGTGATTTGTGGCGTTCGATTGACACATTGATAAATCCCCCCGAGAGGAGCGGCGATCCGCTTGAATCAATACGGCCTTATCTGCTGACGGCCGCCGTGTCGGCTCGGTCCGGGTCGCCGCCGGCTCGACCCATTTGTAGAGCTTGACAACAAACATGGTGACGCGGCGTCGCTTGTCGCAGAGATGAAGGAACGATGGAGAGAGGCAGCGAGAGAGAAAGAAAAACAGATGGTGGGCGGAGCGAGGGAGAAACAGCAAAAAGTTCTCTTCAGTTGAGTCTTACTATGAGGTTAAGTACAGTCTCCTTACGATGATGATGATGTCCCTGCTGCTGCTGCTGCTGCTTCCTCATTGGCGTTCCAGGTTTTGAAAAAGAAAGATATTGATGCTTTTTTAACCCTTTCCCTTCTCTCTCTATGTAATCGCCAACAGTACTCGGACTGCCGCTCAAAATACAGAACAGTGAGAGATACACCCGTCTAAATACACAATGTTTTGCAGTAATTTATTTATATACATTTCAAATGATAAACCTCTTTGGTAACTTATTTATTTATTTTGTATTATCCTGCAACAGGAGTGATACTCACATAAGTTTTTATCTATTGATTCATTCACGTTTCATAAAAGTAGTTAAAACAGCATTTAAACCGACAGTTATAGCACAAAGCTCGTACTGGCCACAAAAGACAAAGACGGCTGAGTGGTCGCCTGCTACCTGGCAGTCTGCGAGACCTCTGTAACAAGGGCAGGGCCGGCTCTAGACTACAGGGGGCCCGAGGCAAATCTTTCTTTGGTGCCCCCCCTGTGACATTTCACATCAAACCAAAAACTTGTACTCCAGTTTAGTTCTTGAGTGTCGGGGCCAGAAAAATGTAGTATTCAGAAGGTCTAAAGACCATCAGTGGCCATCACTACCCAGATGAAGTACAGGTGGTCTCAAGACCTTTGGCAACCATAATGGCCAGTCAAGTAAATGTTCATCCTTTCATGTGCAGAGATAATTCCAGAGAATTCTGCGACCCCAGGAACCAAATGGGCCCCTTTGGACCAGCATTCACAGCTATTCTCTCAGTAAATGAGTCCTTGGGGCACCCACCTGCTTTGCGCGTCCATAAAATGTGTCTCTGTTCCTGAGGTCTGGCTCAATTCTTTTCGGCTCAATTTTCTTGATTGTCCCCGGGAGCCGTGGGTCCCTGGGCCTGGCCCCTGCAGACGCGTCCGGGGATCCTTCCCTGCAAACGCTCTCTTGTGAACACTTCAAGACATGATGCTCCCACGGCCTCTGTGCGGACATGCCAGGCCTGTCTGCGGTTCCCCATGGGTTCCCTCAGCGACCGTCGTTACATCCACGTCCACGTAACGTCCGAGTGCTTTTTTTTTTTGCGTCAGCGTCACAGTTGGATGCTGACCTCACGGGCCCGGTCTGACGGGTCCGATGTCGGTCCTCCCGGGCCGCGTGGTTCCGGAGCGCTGTGGAGGCTGCGCTGCGCGGCCGGCGGACCTGCTCCCTCCTCGGGCGGCGCCTTGACGCTACTCGATGGTGACAGCGCTAATTGTCAACATGCGGGGAGCGCCAGAGACCCCAGCGCCCGGCGACGCACCAATAACACGCACCGCTCTGTCATAACATGTCGGGGGAAATTAAATTCAGTTTAACACCGAGCGGAGGACAGGCGGGGGGGCCGGGGTCGCAGCGCTGACACTGTTTGGTAGCTGTCATTCTGGGGGGGGGGGTTATTACAGCAGATTTATGTGCTGTTTGTCCTGAGAGGGATCCTGTCACAACACTGCTGCACGTTTGGCTTTATCTTATAAAGGTTCAGAATCTGTTTCATAGTAACATTCTGTCATATCACCACCTGTGTTACTGATTACTAGTACAGGAAGAAGTACGAGTACTTCAACAGCTTTTTTCCCCAAAAGCAACTTGAATCTTGAAGATCGCCTCGGTCAGCGTCACACCACTCTCCTTCCTCTGGATTGGATTTTCTGTTTGAGACTTGGCGACGAGCTGGTGTCTCAGGTCCCCTCCTCTCCGATCTCTCTCCCACCCACTGCAACTTCTTTCAGTTCCCCTGGGACGGCTGGCCGGGGTGGGGCTCCGGCTTCTAAATTTCAAAGCCACTTGACCTGAAGTCTGTTGACCGCCGACTCTTACTCCGGTTTCCAACTCAAATGATTTGAAGTTGAACTGTCAAACCTAGTGCTTTTTGCCCTGGTGTATAGACCTCCTAAATCAAGCAAGAACGGCGTACAGGAGTTCTCTGATCTGGCCTCAATTATACCTAAATGTGATTCTTGGTCTTAATTCTTGGTGATTTCAATATTGATGTTTGTTGTCCTACTCAACCTTTGGAAACTGATTTTAAAGACCTTAATTCTTGTTCAAAATGTCCGTGGCCCCACGCACCAGCATGGCCACACACTTCATCGTGTTTATTTTTTTTGTCTGTCTTTAATGTTGAATTATGTGACCAAGTATATTGCTCATCCGATCACGAGCCCGTTGTGTTAATGCCGTTCTTCCCTGCCAAACGCTTGAACCTCACCTGCCTGGTCCTTGCTCTCGCTACATTAATTGCTTGACTGCCAGCCAGTTCTCAAACTCCTATAAAACTGCTCCTAATGCCTACATTATTGAGTTGCCCCCGCCTCACCTGAGTGTTGATGAGCTGGACACTTTATTGAAGGCCACCTGTTGAAGCGTCCTTGACTCTGTTGCTCCCCTTAAGTCCAGGCGGCCTAAACCCAAATCTCAGCCCTGGCCAAATGATGCTACCCATGTCATAAGGCAGGACTGTAGAAGAGCGGAAATGGAAAAAGGATAAGCTTAAAGTATCTTACGATATCTTAAGAGACTGTTTGACTCAATATAAAGATGCTGTTTAAACAGTATCTTATCATTTTTCCAATATCATTGCTAAAAACTGTCACATGCCTTTCAGCCTTCTTTTTGACACTATAAATTAGGGCTGGGCGATAAAACAATCTTGATAATTTATGAGGATAAATGTATGAGATTTATTTTTGATACAGTTTTTTGATTCACTTTTCCTCTACCTACAAAGACACGACACGAACAACTAACGTACAGCAGAGAAACAACCATGTGACACGAACAGCCAATGGTCTGACCGGTGTAGGGGTCCAGGTGCTATGGTGCTTCCTCCCCGCTCTCCCTGGCCACGCCGCTCTCTGGCCGGGCAGCGTCTTCCTCCAACACCGACTTGAACCCTCCTCCCAACCCCAGCCCGGCCCCGTCCCCCTCCCTGTAAAAGGAGAACAATTTTAGGTAACATCCGGTCTGACAGCGTTGGAGAGCGTCCCACGGTCCGCTCCAAATGTCCCCGCATATAATCGCAGAGTGCAGATTCTGGAACTTTTCGGACTGTTCTCAGACAGCAATGATAATTATTTATTTAGATGTGTATAATATATATTTATGTATTATTTATAAAAAACATTTTGTTTACATATTTCTAATTTTATTTTCCTTATTCAGTCTTTAAAGCAGCACTTAATAACTTTTGGTTTTGGGCGCCCCCACAGTTTCTCAGTGCAATATCACCTTTACACCAGTGTCGTAAAACTCAGTCCGGTGTCCGAAAATAATTTATTATACTCGACAAATTTGAACCATATCGGTCACGTTTCAACAACAGTCTATGTTACAAACGCAGATATAATGTACAACTAGGTTACAGCGCCCCTTGCACGGACCTCGCCGCTTCCCACTCGCCCTGGGCCGAGTGCTCATGGGGCCCCCTGGTACAGGTGTAGGTACCAGATGTGGAGGAATTATACAGTGTTGCTTTTACGTAAAGCCATGAGAATACACTTAAAACTGTAAATCGAGTGTTACTATCATTATTAAATATAATAGTCCATGCCGTTAAATACGTAAGACTTTCGAAGACATGTTCATGGCACAGTTTAATAAAATGTCAATGATTCAGTCCCGTATTCCACAAATGGAAGATGAAACTGCCGGTTAAAGTCAAATGGCGGGGAAAGACGCTCTTTCTGACTCAGTCGCAAAGCCCTGAAGCCCCGCCCCCTGCCGGCTCGCTGTCCCCTGTTTATTGAAAGGTTATCAATATTACACATGTCCAAATTGCACCAAATTTGATTCGACACTGCCAAGTGTTAAGTAGATCAGATGCACGGTTGTTGAGATAATCAATGGACAGGCAGACAGACAGACAGAGATTCCTCCCTTTATAGTTAGAACGTTAGATATCGTGATAATTATCAACATCGATCAATATAAAAACACATTGTGATAGCATTTTTGGCCATATCGTCCAGCCCTTCTATAAATGCAGTACTTAAACCTTTGATTAATGTCAGCCTTGAGTAGAAACAACCTTTGAAACATTTCCTACATTTTTTGTTGATAAGGTAGCTGCTATTAGATCATGCATCTCGCCTACTGCTAATGATCTTTCTGTCTCCCCTGTGCCTACTGTTCCCACTCTGCCCACTTTAATGTCAGTTTGATCCTGTGTCCCTCCCTTGTCTACTGGAAATAGTTTCCCATTTGAAACCTACAACCTGCTCCCTTGATATTGTTCCCTCAAGCCTCCTTAAAGAGACCTTTGACAGTTTGGACCCTAGCATTCTATCGAATTTCTGTAGCTGTCCTGGTAGAGGTTTTGTTCCAAATTATTTTAAACACGCTGTGGTTCAGCCTCTCATCAAAAAGTCAGATCTTGGCCCCACAGTTCACTCTAATTTTAGACCAATTTCCAAATTACCTTTCCTTACAAAAGTTCTTGAAAAGGTTGCATTTCGCCAACTACAATTTTTCCTTGATGACAATGCATCCCTAGAAGTGCTCAGTCTGGTTTCAGAGCACGTTGAATCTGCCCTAAAAAGTTAAAAGTTACTGTGACTGATCGGTCACTTCCTAGAGTGGAACGGTGGAGGCAGATGGGCTCAGCAGCGCTTGGGCATGTGTTTATTGGCAGGAGAGTGTCGGTTGGCTTGGTTTAATCAAAACTACTCGCTGGCCAAAAGGGCATAGGGTAGCGCGTTACATGCGGCTCCTCTACGGCTGGCTCATGGACGGCTGCTAAGCCCTGTATGCCGATCCCTCACTGTAAGACAGACAACATTAAGAAAGCTCCCTGCCCAGAATCGGACCAATCAGTGCGGCCTGGGCGCTGATTGGTCCGCGTTTGTGTCCTTCATGTGGTGGAGCCACTGCAGCAGGGCATGGTCCGATTAGAGGCTGAAAGGGCGCCCCAGGAGGCAGACAGCAAGTGAGAGAGAAGTTATGGTTAAACAGGCACTAGATTCCCACAGATAAATTATTTCACTTTCACAAATGCCGTGCTGGCACTTCTCTGACCACTGGACCAGATCTGGAGCACCGTTTCCAATTAAATCAGACAAGGCGCTGGTTAGCTCTGAAAGTCAAGCACAAACCTCCTATAGTAGCTGGCCAGCCCAAAGAACCGCTCACCTCCTTCTTGGGTCTCGGCGTGTTTGCAACCGCAGCCGTTTTATCAAGATGGGGTCAGACCAGGCCTTCACTCAAGTGGTACCCCAGATACCTCCCTCTGCCCCACGGCACACTTCTTTGGGTTGACCGTGAGCCCCGCCTGCCTCAGACTCAAGCATGGCGCCCACATGCCGCATATGCCCCTCCGAGGTGTTGCTGTGAATGATTTCGTCATCTAGGTAGGCCGCGGCATATACGACATGTGAACGAAAGTCCCGGTCCATGAGACTCTGAAACGTAGCTGGGGCACTGAACAACCCAAAGGGAAATGTGTGAAGGTGGCACGACCCGAATTTTCCTTGGACTCCTGAGACAAGGGAATCTGCCATTAGCCCTTGGTTAAATCCAGTGTCGTGAAGAAAATAGCTGTACCTAGCCGGTCCAGAAGTTTGCCGACCCGTCGCATCGGGTAGGTGTTGAACTTTGACACCGCGTTCACCTTTCAGTAGTCAACACAGAACCCGACCTACCAATTGGGCTTACCCACGAGCACGATGGGGCTAGACCAGTCACCTGTAGACTTCATCACCCCCATGTCCAGCATGGCCTCTAATTCTGCGTTTATGTTCTTCTTGCATTTATGTTCGGGCAGGCGATATGGCCGAGAGCGCACCTTCATCCCCGGGGTCGTCTCCACATGGTGGTGTATGAGGGACGTGAGACCTGGCAGGGAAGAGAAAACCTCAGAGAAGCGGTGCCACATCCGCCCTTTGGTCTGGAGAGAGATGGTCACTAAACAGGGCTGCGGTACGTTCGGCCGCTTTTGGAACCTCCGGCACCAAGTCATCCCGCTTGCTGACTGGCCAGAGTCACGGACGCCACCCCCCTTCATTATTTTAAGAGGTTCAGGTGATAAATCTGCGTCACTCCCTGTGTGTCAGACCTCATAATCGACCTCTCCAACCGGCCGTGTAATGGCAAAAGGCTCTTGCAACTTTGCAAGCAATTTAGCCTTTACCTTGTCTCCCTATGCAAATTGTCGGAGCTGAGTCCCTCTGTCATATTAGCGCCAGCGATGTACCTGAGCCTGGAGCAAATTCTGCCGTGATAGCCGCCCCAGCGCGTGTAACTTCGCCCTCAGGTTCATAACAGACTGTATCTCATTCATTGTGGTGCTAGGCCCTTCCTCCCAGTTTTCCTTAATTAGGTCTAGCCCAGGGGTCTCCTGCCAAATAGGAGTTCAAAGGCAGAAAATCTTGTGGAGGACTAGGGAACCTCCCGCACTGCAAACAACAGGGGGTCCAACCACTTGTCCCAATTACGCTGTACGCTATCATTGTGAACAAACATCCAAAACATGTTCTGCAGCGTTTTATTAAAGCGCTCCACCAGACAGTCAGTCCTGGTTAGTCAGGATTTCCTTCAGAATCCTGACTGAGGAGACAACATGAAACAGCGCCTGTGCCACATTTTTGACCATAATACTGTGCAGGGGCAGTGCTTCGGGTACCGGATGGCATAATCCACTAGGACTAATACAAATTAATACCCGCAGGCACTGCGGCCTAACGGTCCAATGAGGTCCATACCAAGTCGTTCGAACAGGGCCTCGACTAGTGGAAGGGGCCTCAACAGTACTCTAGGTGTAGCCGCAGAGTTGACCAATTGACAGTCAGGACAAGCGGCACAGAGCTTGTGTATATCTGCCCAAATGCCCGGCCAATAGACATGGGTCATTATCAGCTGTAGCGTTTTATTGTGTCACATGACCGGCCATCAGGTTAAAGTGAGCCACCTGGAAGAGCATTTTCTGATGGATAACAGGTCGGGACCAACCACTGGCCAGTGGGACCGAGGAAGATCCCACTTGGGATGCTCCGCTTGGGATGCAGCTGCCGCCGACCCCTCCGCATCACCATGCACCACGCAACACTAACATCTCTCTACTAGCCGTGAGTGCACTCCCCCAGCTTCCCTCATTAACGCGTCGAACCCTGGCCAATCTGTGCCCAAAATCATGTGTGTGCGACAGGCGGGAACTAACTGCGGCCTTCACCGTATGCCTTTTCCCCTTGTGACGAATTTCGAGCTGGTCCATTGGATACGTGTGGATATCCCCATGCACACCCCCTTGTAGCCTTACCGGTACATTGTAGGCTCCTTCCCAACCGGGGGAGGGGTCCCGCGGGCTGGCGACCTGAAAAGCCTGGCCGACCTCCATCAGTGGGCAGTCCCTGTGCTTGTGGCTGGGCCGCCTGCAGTGCCAGCCCCCCTGCCCAGACGGTCAGCTCCTGGAGAGAGAAAACGGACACGGTGGGTTGCCATCTCCCCTCCGTCACATCGACAGGAAGGGGACCGGGGATGGAGAGAGGGGTCCCTCTAGGGGCGTCCCTATGTCTGGCTGGGGCGTCCTGGGCGCTGGTACTGGTCGGGGCCCCGCTGCTCAACACCCCTTTGTCCAACACAGCGGTCTGCCAAATGGCATTTCTTTCCGTCTTTACACCGATGATACCCAGCTGCACCTCCCCTCGCAACTAAAAAGGAAATGCTCTCTGAAACCCTTGTTCGACTGCCTTGAAGACATAAAATCCTGGATGTCCAAAAATGTTCTTATGTTACTGACAATAGAACTGAGAACCTCGTTCTATTTTACCGCCCCAACAACATTAATGATATCTGGCCCCACTGGCCGTGAGGCCAGAGCCACCATCCACTTGCAGAGTTTTATCACCGCAGGGAATCATTCGCACCCCTCCTGCCCCGCAGACCCTGGTCTGGTGAAGTGTTCTTTGGTGTAGGATTGGTGTGCGAGTGTATGTGTTCTAGGCTAATACGAGTGGGATTAAAATTTCTTGGACTGACGAGAAGCACGTAGTGGTAGGGACGTGACGGGCAAGATAGCAGCCGCCTGCACATCCCCAACCACATAGCTCGCACCCCACCCCCCCGCAAGCCCTAGGCCTATTGTGTGGTGTATGTACTGAGTATGAGTTTTGGCACTGGGAGAGATAGGCGAAGTGCAACCAGATCATCGCAGGGGTGCAGCAGGCCAGAGAGCGGACACCCCCCGGACCCGACCACGGCATAACAGAACCACCTCCCGTCCCCGGAGGCACCCAACCTACAGCGACTAGCCACGGCGCAGAGCTGCCCGCCATGCGCCTCCGCCATGCCGGGCAGCTCCGCACCCCCATCAGGCCCCTGGTCAGCCCCAAGCCGCTGTGCATGCGGACCACAGAGCAGAGAGCGGCAGACGGACCCCCCGCCCACTGCCCGTCCCCCCCAGAGACGAGAGCCCGGCACACCGTGGTGCCAGAGGACAGGTACCCAGGCAGCCTGGTGCGAGGACCGGAGTCCGCCCCACACCAAAGGAGACCACATGGTGAGCCCCGCGCTAAGCACACCCCGCCAGGCTCAGGTCCCTGCCCGGGTCACAGGACCAGACGGAACACCTAACCACCACCAGCCAAGCCGCCCACCACCCCACCCACAGGGCAGACGACCCCAGCGGCGTGCCGACCTGCTGACCACGGGGCCATGACCCGAGCCCGCAACCCGCACCCCCTGCCCCTAACCTGAGCCCCAAACCAACAATTACGCCTCAAACAAACACAAGGACGGCATCCGCAGGCACCCCCCAGGATGAGTGTGGCTGTACACCTGTGGCTCGTTGGTTGGTTAAACGAGCAACAGGTAAAACCTCCTATCCCCACACCACACCCATGAATATCTGATTTAGGACCACATATCAAAGTGTACTAATTCCCCATTGAAAAGATCAGATTCCATGTAATTTGCGCTGTTCACACCGTCATGAAAAAAAACAGATCTGAATCACATATGAGCAAAAAATTTGGATTTGGGCGACTTTTTAAACATGTTCATGTTTGTTCTCTTCATGTTTATCTGAAGTATTCTGTATCCTTCTTTGTTTACACTCGTTTTGCCATCTTACCTGGAGTTTGAACGTAGCCTTAGATCCTCTGACCAGATGCTTCTTACTGTCCCATGAACCCGGTTGAAGTAAAAGGGTGATGGTGCATTTTCTGCTCCCGCCCCAAAGCTGTGGAATAGCCTGCGTTTCCCTCTGAGCTCTGCCCCTTCTTTGGACACTTTTCAATCAGGACGAAAAACATACAGTACCTCTCCTCCCTGGCCTTTGAATGTTTTTAAAATCGCTCAGAGTATCCTGCACGTCTTTTTATCTTCTGTTGTCTCTGTAATTGTCTGTCCGTTATATTGTATGCTGTTTAACTCACATGCGGTACAGCACTTTGGTCAGGTGTGGTTGTTTTTAAATGTGCTTTATAATAACATTGACTTTACTTGAACCACAAATAAATGGAATAACGCAGTAACACTCACAGTTTAGTGTTGTACCTACACTAGGTTCTGCTGTGTTGTTCTAGTTCTATTGTAATGTTGATGTGTGTGTCATTGCTGGGATTATAGTTTCTTAACAGTGGTTGGTTTTAAGTATAATGACAAATGAACCTGAACCTGAAGGTGACTCTCTTCTTCCTCATCTCTTTTTACTTTCAGTTGAATGACTTTTGTTTCCTCCTCCGTTAGGAAAGCGACAGTTTGTGGTGGGACGCCTTCGCCACCGAGTTCTTCGAGGAGGACGCCACCCTCACGCTGTCCTTCTGTCTGGAAGACGGACCAAAGAGATACAGTAAGACTCCCACAATGCACCGGGCCGCGTGCTCAGCTTTTTAATAATTTATTGATAGATTTGTGGTTCGTGGTCCAAATGATGAAATACTTTGCTCAAGCATGTATTACTGACGAAATACTTCACAATTACTGCTCTGCGTCGAGGTCTTTTCAGTGTTTGGAACAGTATGTACTTTGCATAAAGTATTATCTCTGAATTAAATAAGCAATATCAGGACTGGGCGATATGGTCGAAGTATCGTATCGTTATGTCTTTAATGCTGTGGAATTGAAGTCAGCATAGTCATGGAAATGCAATATTATTAATACAGATACTCCTGACTTAGTGACCGAGTTCTGTTCCTAGCACCAGGTCATTAAGCCAATTGGTCGATAAGTGAGGACCTGTGTTATTTTACAGTAAGGGGGTGTGGCTGGTGTATATAGTGTATATAGTTTATATAGTGTATAAAGTATACTGTATATAGTGTATACAGTGTACATAGTATACTGTGTATGGTGTATATATAGTGTATATAGTGTATATAATGTATATGGTGTATATATTGTATATAGTATATATAGTGTTATTTCACGGTAAGGGGCCGTGGCGATTGCGAATGCTAGTGTAGTGAATACTGACAGACTGTGGGAACAAGACTGAGACTGAGAACATTGATGAGATGAGATGTATACATGTATATAGTGTATATAGTATATATAGTGTTTATACTATATATTGTGTATATAGTATATAACGTGTATATAGTATATATAGTCTATATAGTCTATATAGTGTGTGTATATAGTATATAAAGTGTATATAGTATATATAGTATACAGTGTATATAGTGTATATAGTATATATAGTGTTTATACCTTATTTTGTGTATATAGTATATAAAGTGTATATAGTATATATAGTCTATATAGTCTATATAGTGTGTGTATATAGTATATAAAGTGTATATAGTGTATATAGTATACAGTGTATATAGTGTATATAGTATATATAGTGTACATAGTAGATAAAGGGTGATGAGTTGAGATGCTTGGTATTGAATACAGTGTACAATACAGACTAGTCAGAGAGCTGGTTTTTAAACAGGTAGGTTGATAAGTGAGGAGTACCTGTACTGCAAATCAACATCAGTACTGTCATTTTGTTTGGCATTGGTTAAGGTGTCTTAAAAAATAAGCATTAAGGTACTGTACAATACTGAAACAGATATTACTGTTATACAACATGGCAGACAGAATTAAGTATGACTTTAACAACTTCTTAATCATCCTTAAACAAAATATCAATACTGTTATTTTGATACAGTATTGGAAAATTCAAATGTATTTACATCATATTATATATAATAAAACCAGCTACAATGGATAGTGATCCAGTTTTCAAATATATACAATCTACTTTCAAAATACACAGTATTGTATATTGTATAGTATTGGTACAGTCCACCAATATATGATACCAGTACTGGTCATCAGTTCACCTCTCCTCAACACAAAGAAAAATCTGTTAAGTCGAATGTGGAGTTAGAATTTAAAAAGTATTGATATCAAATTAGACAGTAAGGAGCAGAGTGACTTAGAGGAGATGTTCTGCTCGGTGCTGCTCTCACCTCCTTTAGCACCATCAGCGAGGGGACGTCCTCCACACCCCACAAGAGATAAGACACTCCTGTGTGCGTGCGTGGGAGAGCGGGTGAAGAGGGAGAGGGAGACCCAGAAAGACAGATGGACAAAGAAACATCGATAGAAAGACAGCGGCCGTTTATCAATATCACCACTGTCTGTACTTAAGATAATACTTCATTAATCCCAGTGGGAATTCAGGATCTTGCGTCCGCCAACTGGCTTCACGTGCTCTGAAATGCCAGGATGAGTTTTCTCACTGGTTTTGCTCTGGGCATCCCAGTGACCCTCTCCTGCTGCTCCGTAGCTGAAGTCCACCCCCACAGTGTCCTGCAGGTTTCCCTTAAGGAGGCAACTTGTAGTCGGACCACAATTTGCAACATCTCCACGACCCAAACCCTTCACCACAACCTGCTGCCTAAGCCTGAAGTGAACTGACCCAACTCTGACTCCAGCCAGACTCCTAAACCTGAACGTAACCGTCTCTAACAAACACCTCCACCCAACCGTCCTTAACCTCATTCCGAAACTCAACCGTCAGAACCACGACGCCGAGCCCCGACCAACAGCACCGTTCCCAACCTTCCGCACGCCGGCGTCGCGGGCGGCAGAAGGTCTGTTTCCATAGCAACGTGAATTCCGGTGGATGGGGACGAGTCTCGCGAGGGGTTCCGCGCGGCGCTGGGGTTTCCCCTGGAGCCCGCGCTCGCCGTGAGCCACGCAGCGCCCGGAGGAACAGCCTCCAACTCTCAGAGGCGGGTGGACAGGACGGCTGCGTGGGGCTGGAGGGCGCGGCTCCCCATCTTCAGAGGAACTGAAAAGAGGAATAATACCTTCACATTTTGATGCATGGAAGCCACATTGCACAGAAACTGCGGGTGTTTTAAACAGGCCTCTCATAAGTGACCACTAATCGGGGTTTTACCGTCCCTGACAAACAAATGAACACAATAAAAATAGAAAGAATCTCCCGGAGTGAAGACAACTCGAAGGGAATCGAAACACTGCCACATTCAGCGCTAACAGCTCTGAGTCCTTGTTTTGAGGAGGACGGGAGCAGAGCCGTCGCCACCCCCCCCCCCCCCCCCCGATCGCAGTTATTTGAGCAGATCCATTGAGTTTGACCATTTAGTGAAATCATTCCCTTCCACAGTCATATCCGTCCAAATTGAGAATGTCAGAAAAATGAACTGAATCTTTATGCCCAGTGGCTCCCTGCCTTCACTTTGCAAGTTTTACTTCATGCTACTGTAATAGTGGCATCAAATGAAGTCAATGAAAAAGACAATTCTATTGTTGATTCCATTTATTTCCATTTAAATTATTGTCAACTAATATGTCATGATGCTGACAGCCCTGTGTACTCTACATACTTACTGATACTAGGACGGATCAGACGCATACCCAGAGGAAGGAGCTCAGGTGTATTTGAGAAAGGGAGAGCGTTTCATATCTAAATAGAAGATCAAATATTTGTATCTCTAATGATCTTAACTAAAATACAAATCAGATTTGAGATGTTATTAAATAGTTATTCTAATCGCGTGTTGATGATGAAGCGTCCGCTCACTTATTGTTGAAATGTATTTGGATTGTTTTCGAACCCGCGTTACGTAGAAACACGTTAATTACATCATGTGGAGGAAGAACTTGAAAAGCTGGGTTTTTTTTCGCTCCGTCTTGTTTTTTCAGCCGGAGCTGAATGACTTGTTTTTTTTAATGAGGCTCATCTCTGCCGCTCATTGTCTTTTTATTGAGCGTGTCGGTCGGAGGATGGACGGAGCGACGGAGGAGTGCGCCGCCTGTTTTCGCGATGAATTCCCCTTTGTCTCACTTCCCGTCGTTCCCCACATGGCTGCTGTCTCTGCACCACACGACCACACAGCACCGTCACCGCCGCCCCCTCAAAATGACCCTTCCTTCTCATAGACATAACTGCTGCCATAGTATGAAGTTATAACAGTGTAATAACACACAGCACCGCATGAAGACAACACACCCGCCCACGCCGACAGTGTGGATGAGCAGTTCATGTGCATCAACATGGGAGTGTGGAATGTCAACATTTTACAAAACCATGGGCTCAAAAAAACACAAAACGACCTGAAACAACACGACAACAAACTAACGTTGGCAGCGTCTCCCAGGTGACCAGCGACAGCGATTTAATCATGAATTTTATATGTCAGCAAATAATTATAATGACTTTACTTTCATGGAATGAAGAAGGATGTTGGCCTAGTGTGCATGTGTGTATCAGTGTGTTCGTGTGTGTGTATCAGTGTGTTAGTGTGTGTGTATCCGTGTGTTAGTGTGTGTGTATCAGTGTGTTAGTGTGTGTGTATCAGTGTGTTAGTGTGTGTGTATCAGTGTGTGTGTTAACGTGTTTTAGTGTGTGTGTAAGAGTGTGTTTATGTGTGTGTATGAGTGTGTTAATGTGTGTGTATGAGTTTGTAATGTTTGTGTATGAGTGTGTTAATGTGTGTGTATGAGTGTGTTAATGTGTGTTAATGTGTGTTAATGTGTGTGTATGAGTGTGTTAATGAGTGTGTTAATGTGTGTTAATGAGTGTGTTAATGTGTGTTTTAATATGTTTGTTAATGTGTGTGTATGAGTGTGTTAATGTGTGTGTATCAGTGTGTGTGTTAATGTGTGTTAGTGTGTGTGTATGAGTGTGTTAATATGTTTGTTTATGTGTGTGTATGAGTGTGTTAGTGTGTGTGTATCAGAGTGTGTGTTAATGTGTTTTAGTGTGTGTGTATGAGTGTGTTAATGTGTGTGTATGAGTGTGTTAATGTGTGTATCAGTGTGTTAGTGTGTGTATCAGTGTGTGTGTTTATGTGTGTTAGTGTGTGTGTATGAGTGTGTTAATGTGTGTGTATGAGTGTGTTAATGTGTGTGTATGAGTTTTTAATGTTTGTGTATGAGTGTGTTAATGTGTGTTAATGAGTATGTTAATGAGTGTGTATGAGTGTGTTAATGTGTGTGTATGAGTGTGTTAATGTGTGTGTTAATGTGTGTTAATGAGTGTGTTAATGTGTGTTGATGTGTGTGTATGAGTGTGTTAATGTGTTTAATGTGTGTGTTTGAGTGTGTTAATGTGTGTGTATGAGTGTGTTAATGTGTGTGTTGATGTGTGTGTATGAGTGTGTTAACATGTGTGTTAATGTGTGTGTTTGAGTGTGTTAACGTGTGTTAATGTGTGTGTTAATGTGTGTTAGTTTGTGTGTATGAGTGTGTTAATATGTTTGTTAATGTGTGTGTATGAGTGTGTTAATGTGTGTGTATCAGTGTGTGTGTTAATGTGTGTTAGTGTGTGTGTATGAGTGTGTTAATATGTTTGTTTATGTGTGTGTATGAGTGTGTTAGTGTGTGTGTATCAGAGTGTGTGTTAATGTGTTTTAGTGTGTGTGTATGAGTGTGTTAATGTGTGTGTATGAGTGTGTTAATGTGTGTGTATGAGTTTTTAATGTGTGTGTATGAGTGTGTTAATGTGTGTGTTAATGTGTGTTGATGTGTGTGTATGAGTGTGTTAACGTGTGTGTTAATGTGTGTGTTTGAGTGTGTTAATGTGTGTGTTTGAGTGTGTTAACGTGTGTGTTAATGTGTGTGTTAATGTGTGTAATTGTGTGTGTTTGAGTGTGTTAATGTGTGTGTTAATGTGTGTTAATGTGTGTGTTAATGTGTGTGTTTGAGTGTGTTAATGTGTGTGTTAATGTGTGTTAATGTGTGTGTTTGAGTGTGTTAGATTCAAGATTCAAGATTCAAGATTTTTATTTGTCACATACATATACATACTTCCATACATATATGCAGTGAAATGTAATGCAACGCACCCGGTGATAGCACACAATAAGTCCTAGGAAAAAGTACAAAAATAAAATAAAATAAAAAGTAGAAAATTCCTTTCTAATAGACCGACTAACTGACTCCTAAAACGTAATACAGTAAGTGGAATACTTATAGAATAAGATAAAAATATATAGAATAAAATACAATAAAAAATAAATTGAAATAAAATGGAATAGATAGAAGGAATATGCCTATGTATATACAGATATGTGCATTTAAAGTGGCATGTGAATTAAAGTGGCATGTGAATGTGAATAGTGTGAGGTAGTGTTTGGGATAATACAGCACAGTATACAACAGTACGGCGCAGCAATACGGCATCACGAACAACCCTGAACAGTGAGACAGTATGCAGTACAGTATGCGGTACAGTATGCTACATACAGTACAGTAGGTAGTGGAGCCTAGTGCATGGCTCAGTTAGGACCCCTGGTGAGGTCAGCGTTGACAGTTCTGATGGCTTGAGGGAAGAAACTCCGTCTCAGTCTCTCTGTTCTCGCTGTGTGACTGCGGAGGCGCTTGCCTGACGCAGCAGCTGGAACAGTCCGTTATTGGGGTGATGAGGATCCTTCATGATCCTACGGGCTCTGCTACTACACCTCCTGGTGTATAACTCCTGCAAGGGGGGGAGGGTAGTTCCAGTGATACGTTCAGCTGAACGCACCACCCTCTGCAGGGCCCGCCTGTCCTGGGCAGTACAGCTCCCAAACCAGGCAGTGATGTTGCCTGTCAGGATGCTCTCCACTGCTCCAGAGTAGAAGGACTTGAGGATCCTCACGAGACCCGGAATTTCCTCAGCTGCCTGAGGTGGTAGAGACGCTGCCTCGCCTTTCTCACCAGAGTGTCTGTGTGAACAGTCCATGTTAAGTCCTCTGTGATGTGGACTCCCAGATATCTGAAGCTGCTCACCCTGTCGACAGAAGTCCCATTAATCCACAAGGGCGCGTGCGTCCTCGATTGTGATCCACGCCTAAAGTCCACAATCAGCTCCTTGGTTTTGCTGACGTTCAGGTGGAGGCTGTTGTCCTGGCACCAGAGTGACAGGTCAGCCACCTCCTCGCGGTAGGCCTTCTCATCGCAGTCGGGATCAGGCCCACGACCACGGTGTCGTCAGCAAACTTGATGATGGTGTTGGAGCTGGACCTGGCCACACAGTCGTGTGTGTACAGGGAGTACAGTAGGGGGCTGAGGACGCAGCCCTGGGGGGATCCTGTGTTGAGGGTGAGGGAGCTTACATGTACTTCCCCACCTTGACCACCTGGGGGCGGCCTGTGAGGAAGTCCAGGATCCAGGTGCACAGCGGACCATTCAATCCTAGCTCCATCAGCTTGACAGCCAGTCTGGTGGGAACTATGGTGTTGAAAGCTGAACTATAATCAATGAACAGCATTCTCACATAGGCCCCCTTCTGGCCATCCAGGTGCGTGAGCGTGGTGTGCAGTACCTGGGAGACCGCGTCATCCGTGGATCTGTTCTGCCGGTACGCGAACTGCAACGGGTCCAAGGTGCGGGGGAGGGAGGCGCAGATGTAATCCTTAATCAGCCTCTCGAAACACTTCATGACCACCGAGGTGAGGGCCACCGGACGGTAGTCATTCAGGCAGGTTGGAGAGGCGATCTTCGGGACAGGAACGACGGTGGACCTCTTGAAGCAGGATGGGACCACTGATTCAGCCAGGGAGATGTTGAATATTGTGGTGAACACCGGAGCTAGCTGGTTAGCACAGGTCTTCAGTACTCGCCCAGATATGCCATCTGGACCCGCAGCTTTCCTGGTGTTCACCCGCATCAAAGCCCTCCTGACCTCGTGCACGGACACTGAGAGTGCGCGCTCGTCCCCAGCGGTGTAACTCCAATTAGCCGGCGAGTTAGCGGTGTTGCTGCCAGACTCGAACCGCGCATAAAAGGAGTTCAGTTGGTTGGCCAGGGAGGCGTCCACACTCGTGGCTGGGGAGGAGCTGCTCTTGTAGTTTGTTATTGTTCGCAGCCCCTCCCACAAGCGTCTTGTGTCCCCCCGCTCCATCTGCAGCTCCACGGTGTCTCTGTACGTCCGTTTGGCGTCCCTCACCGCCCTCCGCAGATTGTACGACGCCGCTTTGTAATTGTCCAATGTAATGTGTGTGTTAATGTGTGTGTATGAGTATGTTAATGTGTGTGTATGAGTGTGTAAGTGTGTGTGTTTGAGTGTGTTAGTGTGTGTGTATGAGTGTGTTAATGTGTGTGTATGGGTGTGTTAATGTGTGTGTATGAGTATGTTAATGTGTGTGTATGAGTGTGTTAGTGTGTGTTTGAGTGTGTTAGTGTGTGTGTTTGAGTGTGTTAATGTGTGTGTTTGAGTGTGTTAATGTGTGTGTATGAGTGTGTTAATGTGTGTGTATGAGTGTGTTAATGTGTGTGTTAATGTGTGTTAATGTGTGTGTTAATGTGTGTGTTAATGTGTGTTAATGTGTGTGTTTGAGTGTGTTAATGTGTGTGTTAATGTGTGTTAATGTGTGTGTTAATGTGTGTGTTTGAGTGTGTTAATGTGTGTGTTAATGTGTGTTAATGTGTGTGTTTGAGTGTGTTAATGTGTGTGTTTGAGTGTGTTAATGTGTGTGTTAATGTGTTAATGTGTGTGTTTGAGTGTGTTAATGTGTGTGTTTGAGTGTGTTAATGTGTGTGTATGAGTGTGTTAATGTGTGTGTATGGGTGTGTTAATGTGTGTGTATGAGTATGTTAATGTGTGTGTATGAGTGTGTTAGTGTGTGTGTTTGAGTGTGTTAGTGTGTGTGTTTGAGTGTGTTAATGTGTGTGTATGAGTGTGTTAATGTGTGTGTATGGGTGTGTTAATGTGTGTGTTTGAGTGTGTTAATGTGTGTGTATGAGTGTGTTAATGTGTGTGTTTGAGTGTGTTAATGTGTGTGTATGGGTGTGTTAATGTGTGTGTTTGAGTGTGTTAATGTGTGTGTATGAGTGTGTTAATGTGTGTGTTTGAGTGTGTTAATGTGTGTGTATGGGTGTGTTAATGTGTGTGTATGAGTGTGTTAATGTGTGTGTTAATGTGTGTTAATGTGTGTGTATGAGTGTGGTAACGTGTGTGTTAATGTGTGTGTTAATGTGTGTGTTTGAGTGTGTTAATGTGTGTGTTTGAGTGTGTTAATGTGTGTGTTTGAGTGTGTTAATGTGTGTGTTTGAGTGCGTTAATGTGTGTGTTTGAGTGTGTTAATGTGTGTGTTTGAGTGTGTTAATGTGTGTGTTTGAGTGTGTTAATGTGTGTGTTTGAGTGTGTTAATGTGTGTGTTTGAGTGTGTTAATGTGTGTGTTTGAGTGTGTTAATGTGGGCGTGTTCTGCAGCGAGTGCACGTTTGCTTCCTGGTGGAGCCTGAACCTCTGTTGCTTCGCTCCAATTATAGTTTTTTTTTGTTTTTTTTGTTGTTTTTTTCCCTACACAGAATATTCAATTAGCCTCCGTTAATTATTTCCCGCCCGTCTCAGCCCTGAACGTTCCTCGCTTCGCCCGGCGATCCGAGAGGAGGGTGATGAAAGACTCTGCATGACGCAAGTGGAGAGCAAGACTTTAGACTTTAGAAGAATCCCAAAAAAGCAGAGAGGAGTCGGAGCGTCGGGACGGCCGGCGCAGCGAGGCCACGGCGCTCAGAACCCGATCTGAGGTGACCACCGCTGCCAACCAGAGTCAACACACAAGATACAGACAAATATGAAAGAGAGGAAACATGAAAACATTTAAAAGCAGATGGAGCGATGCAGCACAGCTGGATGGACAGACAGAAAGATAGATGGGTTGATGATGGATGGATGATGGATGGATGATGGGTATATGATGGATGGATGATGGGTGGATGACAGGTGTATGATGGGTGTATGATGGGTGGATGATGGATGGATGATGGATGGATGATGGGTGGATGATGGGTGGATGATGGGTGTATACATTTACATTACATTACATTGATCAGACGCTTTTATCCAAAGCCACTTACAATTATTCAAACAGCTACGGATGCAGCCATCAGGAGCAATTAGGGGTTAAGTGTCTTGCTCAAGGACACTACAGCATGCTAGCAGGAGGAGCCTGGGATCCAACCAGCAACCTTTACATCACTAGACCACCAGCTCTACCTCCTGAGCTACCATCCCCTATGGGTGTATGATGGGTGTATGATGGGTGTATGATGGGTGGATGATGGGTGGATGATGGGTGTATGATGGGTATATGATGGACGGATGATGGGTGTATGATGGGTGGATGATGGGTGTATGTGGGTGTATGATGGGTGGATGATGGGTGGATGATGGGTGTATGATGGGTTTATGATGGACGGATGATGGGTGTATGATGGGTGGATGATGGGTGTATGATGGGTGTATGATGGGTGGATGATGGGTGGATAATGGGTGTATGATGGATGGATGATGGGTGTATGACGGGTGTATGATGGGTGTATGATGGGTGTATGATGGGTGGATGATGGGTGGATGATGGGTGGATGATGGGTGGA
>NC_137199.1:32130351-32137851 GCF_960531495.2 Zeus faber
ACCTCCTCCTCCTCTCTACACGCTGCTACACCTCCTCCTCCTCCTCTCTACACGCTGCTACACCTCCTCCTCCTCTCTGCACGCTGCTACACCTCCTCCTCCTCCTCCTTTCTACACGCTGCTACACCTCCTCCTCCTCTCTGCACGCTGCTATACCTCCTCCTCCTCCTCTCTACACGCTGCTACACCTCCTCCTCCTCTCTGCACGCTGCTACACCTCCTCCTCCTCTCTACACGCTGCTACACCTCCTCCTCCTCCTCTCTACACACTGCTACACCTCCTCCTCCTCCTCTCTGCACGCTGCTACACCTCCTTCTCCCCTCTGCACGCTGCTACACCTCCTCCTCTCTACACGCTGCTACACCTCCTCCTCCTCCTCTCTACACGCTGCTACACCTCCTCCTCCTCTCTGCATGCTGCTATACCTCCTCCTCCTCTCTACACACTGCTACACCTCCTCCTCCTCCTCTCTACATGCTGCTACACCTCCTCCTCCTCTCTGCACGCTGCTACACCTCCTCCTCCTCCTCTCTACACACTGCTACACCTCCTCCTCCTCCTCTCAACACGCTGCTACACCTCCTCCTCCTCTCTGCACGCTGCTACACCTCCTCCTCCTCCTCTCTGCACGCTGCTACACCTCCTCCTCCTCTCTGCATGCTGCTACGCCTCCTCCTCCTCTCTGCATGCTGCTACACCTCCTCTCTGCACGCTGCTCCACCTCCTCCTCCTCTCTTCACGCTGCTACACCTCCTCCTGTCTTCACGCTGCTACACCTCCTCCTCCTCTCTGCACGCTGCTACACCTCCTCCTCCTCTCTCCATCGCACCTCCTTCCCCCCTCCCCCTCCTCTAATATCTTCTGCCTTCTCCTCTTCTCTCCTCCTCTCCTTTCTTCTCCTCCTTTCCCACAGAAAGCTGCTTCTCCTCGTGTGTTCCTGCTCCCAAATGTTGTTTTCGTCCTCACTGCACCAGCAGAACTCACAGTGACACAAGGATTTTTGGGAGGGTTATAATCTGATTTCATCTAAAAAATAGAATCTCTGAAGGTGGACCATGTTTGAGCTGTGTTGTAAAATTCAATATGTTTATGGTATTGATTGAATTGAGTCAATACGATGGAGTATTTAAATATTCAGTGTCTTTGCGAAGCAGTGAATCTATTGGAAACAAAATGATGCATTATTTACATTGTGTTTGGTGTATTTCGTTTCTGGAGTGAAGGTATCTGTCCGAACAGATGTCGAGTTTTGAAATGAGACTCCGCCCGAAACAGATTCCTTTTTTTAAAGCCTCACTTTGTAATGTAGGAAAAAGACATGAATTAACACTCAAAATGTGCTGGAAAAACAAGCGAGTTTCCCTGTTTCCAGTGAAACGCTGACCTGGACGTTTCCACACGCTGAGCTGGACCTTCTCCAGATGGAGCGGGCGGATGTTTGCTTCTCGTCCAGGAGACAAACATGGTGCTTCATAAAAAAATCAACAAGAACCAAGTGGAGGACGAGCTTTTAACGGCAGAACATTGTGGAGGTGGAAACAGAGAAGAGCTGTGGATGGAAGGAGGAAGAGAGCTTCTGTAGAGAGAGAGTTTTATTAATAATACATAGAATCTTCAGCATCACATCGGCGCGTTGGTTCACCTGGGAAACGGTGTTTACGCACACACACACACACACACACACACCACAAAATATGCCTTTCACACACACATGAACACACACACACAAACATACACACACACACACACACACACACACACACACACACACACACACAGACACAGACACAAACACACCACAAAATATGCCTTTATCTATACACAAACACTCACATACCACAAAATATACCTTTTTACACACACACACACATACACACACACACACACACACCACAAAATATACTTTTACACACACACACACACAGATAGAGTGCACACCACAATATATGCCTTTACGCACACACACTAAATGCAAACACACACTCAATACAAACAGGTATAAACTACAAAACAAAACACGCTAAATGCGACACACACGATGCGCTGACATCATATATAAAAAATAAAAAACATTTCTGTGCTGTTTGTTTGAAGAAGATTTGACCTTAAATCTCTGAAAACACTTTGTACCACCTTGTAGTTCTGTGAAGGCTGCACCATGTTTTACTCTGAGTATAACATGTTAATATGACACGTTTATCTGGAAAAACTCGTCTTTTCAATCTTTACAAGTCTGCACTCACCTTTGTACACACACACACACACACACACACACACACACACACACACACACACACAATCTAACTTTACACACACACATGCATGTGCACACACACCACAAAATCCAACTTTGTGCACACACGCAGGCACACATACACACGTGCACACACTCACACACCACATCATCTACCTTTATACACGCACACACACACACACACACACACACGTGCACACACCACATCATCTATCTTTATACACGCACACACACACAGACACACACACCTGCACACACCACATCGTCTACCTTTATACACACACACACACACACACGTGCACACACCACATCATCTATCTTTATACACACACACACACACACACACACACTCACACACCACATCATCTATCTTTATACACACACACACACACACACACACTCACACACCACATCATCTACCTTTATACACGCACACACACACTCACACACCACATCATCTACCTTTATACACACACACACACACTCACACACCACATCATCTACCTTTATACACACACACACACGCACGCACACATGCACGCACGCACGCACGCACGCACGCACACATGCACGCACGCACGCACGCACGCACGCACACGCACACACACACACACACACACTCACACGCACACACACACACACACACACACTCACACGCACACACACACAGGGGCATGTTACCGGAGCTGGGTAAGTTTCAGGTACAGAAAGTAAAAGTCTCGCCTTGTTTTTGCTCCACCCAGGCACCGATCCCTCGGTTGGAGCTCTGGGTTGGTGCTAATTAACCAATCCCCACGGCTGACTCCACATCCCGGACTGGAGTTTAGTTTCTGAAGCCGGGTTTTCCACTCGTGCATGTTTCATTGTTTGAAAGCGGAGGTTCCACTGTGTCGCTGAACAGGAAGTGACACTGAGGCGCTGGGCGGACCGAGCGCAGCGTCAAAGCATTTCCTCAATTTCATTTTCATTTTCTCCATTTTATGATCCATAATTGAGGTAATATCACTTGGGGGCTTCCTCTACTTCCTGTAAGCTTTGTGTTTACTTCCTGTGAGCGTTGTGCTGATCCCAGAGGGGTGTTGGAGTGGAGGATGGGGGATGGAGGAGTGGAGGATGGGGGTGCAGCCCTGTTGAATTATGGATGGAGGTGAAGAGGGGAGGAGGGCGGGTCTCCTGGGAACGGAGCCCAATCCCACACCCCCCCGATGCATTCTGCTACACCTCCTCCTCCTCCTCTCTCCATCACTGTTCATTCTCCCCCGTGCTCCTCTCCTCCTCTTCTCCGTTGCTTCCCTCTTCCATCTCCCCCTCTCCACCGTCTTCTACCCTCTCCTCCTTTCCCCTTTTCTGCCTTCCTTTCCTCTCCTCCTTCTCTTTTCTCCTCCTCACCTTCTCTTCTCCTTTCCTTCTCGATGCATCTCCTCACCACTCCATCTCTCCCCCCTTCCCGATTCGCCTCTCCTCTCCTCTTTTCTCCCTTCCCTCCATCATTACATCCTTCCTCCCCCTCTCTACTGTCTGAGACCCTCTGCTCTCCCCCCTCTCATTTTTTCTCCCTTTCTTTCATCTCATCCTCTCCTCCTTCCCTTTCTCCTCCTCAGCTCATTGGATTTTGTCCTCTCCTGTCTCCTCCCTTCACTTCTTTCCTCCTCTTTTGGCCAAAGTACAAATTAGGTTTAAGACTGCAGATCCACATAACCCAAACTTAAATAAACCAGACTTAAATAAACTAAACTTGAATAACCCAAACTTAATTAAACCAAACTTCAATAACCCAAACTTAAATAAACCAAACTTAAATAAACTAGACTTAAATAAACCAAACTTAAATAAACTAAACTTGAATAACCCCAAACTTAAATAAACCAAACTTAAATAAACCAAACCTAAATAAACTAAACTTCAATAAACCACACTTCAATAACCCAAACTTAAATAAACCAAACTTAAATAAACCACACTTAAATAAACCAAACTTAAATAAAGTAGACCTAAATAAACCAGACTTAAATAAACAAACTTAAATAAACTAAACTTAAATTAACCAAACTTAAATAAAGCAAACTTAAATAAACTAAACTTAAATAACCCAAACTTAAATAAACCAAACTTAAATAACCCAAACTTAAATAAACCAAACTTAAATAAACCAAACTTAAATAAACTAAACTTCAATAAACCAAACTTAAATAAACCAAACTTAAATAAACTAAACTTAAATAAACCAAACTTAGATAAACTAGACTTAAATAAACCAAACTTAAATAAACCAAACTTAAATAAACTAGACTTAAATAAACCAAACTTAAATAAACTAAACTTAAATAAACCAAACTTAAATAAAGCAAACTTAAATAACCCAAACTTAAATAAAGCAAACTTAAATAAACTAAACTTAAATAAAGCAAACTTAAATAAACCAAACTTATATAAACTAAACTTAGATAAACTAGACTTAAATAAACCAAACTTAAATAAACCAAACTTAGATAAACTAGACTTAAATAAACCAAACTTAAATAAACCAAACTTAAATAAACCAAACTTATATAAACTAAAGTTAAATAAACCGAACTTAAATAAACCGAACTTAGATAAACTAGACTTAAATAAACCAAACTTAAATAAACTAGACTTAAATAAACCAAACTTAAATAAACCAAACTTAAATAAACTAAACTTAAAAAAACCAAACTTAAATAAACCAAACTTAAATAAACCAAACTTATATAAACTAAACTTAAATAAACTAAACTTAAATAAACCAAACTTAAATAAACCAAACTTAAATAAAGCAGACTTAAATAAAGCAGACTTAAATAAACCAAACTTAAATAAACCAGACTTAAATAAACCAGACTTAATTAAACCAAACTTAAATAAATCAAACTTAAATAAAGTAAACTAAAATAAACTAAACTTAGCTAAACTAAACTTAAATAAACCAAACTTAAATAAACAAAACATAAATAAACCAAACTTAAATAAACTAAAGTTAAATAAACTCAACTAAAATGAACCAAACTTAAATAAACCAAACTCAAATAAACCAAACGTGAATAAACTAGATTTAAATAAACCCAGCTTAAATAAACTAAACTTAAATAAACCAAACTTAAATAAACCAAACTTAAATAAACCAAACGTGAATAAACTAGATTTAAATAAACCAAGCCTAAATAAACTAAACTTAAATAAACCAAACTTAAATAAACCAAACTTAAATAAACCAAACTTAAATAAACCAAACTTCAATAAACTAGACTTAAATAAACCAAACTTAAATAAACTAGACTTGAACAAACCAAACTTAAATAAACTAGTAGTACTAGTAGTACTAGTATTACTAGTACTCTGCTTCTAAACATCCATCACTTTGCAAAAAATAATATGTTTTTGAGGGGGTCCTTATTAAAAGGTCATGAAATACACAGAATTATTCATTTAATTTCACGACCGATTTCATTTTACTATTTAACTCATTGGAAATTATTTCTGAAACACATCGGCTTAATGACCTCAAATATACATATAATGTTTTTTTTAAACTTCATTTTCAAACTTCAATTGAACCATGTGAGAAGTTCTCAACAATGAGCTTTGTCTGATTCGTTTGGGTGATGGTGAATTTCCTTTAGGTAAAAGTTTGTTGAAGTAAGAAAGTGTTTTTTATTCAGAAAAAAGATAGAGGCAGAGAAAGGTTTATACCCCCTGTGAGAGACAGAGAGAGAGACAGAGAGAGAGACAGGGACAGAGAGAGAGACAGAGAGAGAGAGAGAGAGACAGAGAGAGAGAGAGAGAGAGATTGAATTAAAGTTTTATGACTGATGAATATTTCATGTTCTGGGCACTGATTCCTACATTCTGGTGGGGGGGGTGCATTTGTGCACGTTTATATATTCAGAGTGAGTAGTGTGTGTGTGTCATACATGCACACACACACACACACACATAAACTCCCTCACACACACACACACACAAACTCCCTCACACACACACACATGGACTCTGTTGCTCTCACACACACACTCACTCAGGTCTAACTACGTGTTCAAAAATGGTTTGTTTTTATTTATCTTTTTTTAAATGTTATGTACGTCATGTTCATATTTCATCATTTTTTTCGTCCTAAAAAAAAAAAAGTAAATCACCTCATTTCTCCTTAAATCTCCCGTGACATCACCCGGCGCCGACCCTCCGGCCGCTGACCCCGAGTCGTTGGCCTGTGATGGGTGTTTGGATGGAGACGCGGGTCGATGCGCTCCGACATGTGTTTGCCAAGCAGCGACGCTGGGATCGATGTGCACGCTGCCTCCGTCTGCTCCTCTCCTCCGTCAGCATCACGCAGCACTGACTGTTTGATATTTATTTCCATTTTATTTATTTATGGTGCAGCGTATGGATTATGGAGTGTACTGCAGTTCTGCTCCTGGAGGAAAATCAATACGTTTCAAGTAGACGTGTGGAGGTTTGGTGCAGCTGCAACATCACTACTACATCAATATCATCAATATTATCAATATTATCAATATCATCAATATTATCAATATTATCAATACCATCAATATCATCAATATTATCAATATCATCAATATTATCGATATCATCAATATTATCAATATCATCAATATAATCAATATCATCAATATTATTGATATCATCAATATTATCAATATTATCAATACCATCAATATCATCAATATCATCAATACCATCAATATTATCAATATCACCAATATTATCAATACCATCAATATTTTCAATATCATCAATATTATCAATACCATCAAAATCATCAATATTATCAATATCATCAATATTATCAATATCATCAATATTATCAATACCATCAAAATCATCAATATTATCAATATTATCAATATTATCAATATTATCAAAATTATCAATATTATCAATAGCATCAACTTGCTTTGACAGCATGTTGTATGTATCATGTCACAGAAAGATGTTTTCATGATTTGTTGTTAAATGAATGATGAAGAGTCAGTTTCCAACAGTACAACTTCTTCAATCTGACACCACACATCACCGTGTACTTCAGTGTGATAAACATCATGGATTCTGTATTTCTATGCAGTACTGAGTTGAATACTGTGTATACTGATAATGATGATGGATTCCTCCATATTGTCCAGCTCTGTTCTCGTGCCAGTGCATCCAAACTGATAGTAGTACACTGGTATAGTACTTTATTATTAGTGCTAGTTTGGTACTCTGGGTAAGT
>NC_137199.1:32140351-32147851 GCF_960531495.2 Zeus faber
GTGTAGCGGGTGGGTGGATGTGAGAAGACGTCTCTCTCTCTCTCTCTCCCTCGCTGTGTGTCTGGCTGTCGCCCGCCCGCTCTTGGCAGCCGTCCTAGGAAGCAGCAGGGGAAACGGTCCTAACAAAGTGACATGAATTAATGTGACTAATTATCACGGCGTTAATTATTTGTGAATTGCATGTTTGGGTACACTTTACTTTAAAAGCATATGCTCGCCTGTCGCGCTCGCCCAAAACGAGTGGCAGCTAATCCCTGTTCTCTGGAGGGCCTGCGTCTGAGCGCCAGCCAGTGGCAGCGCTGCAGGGATTACACACAAACTGGGCGCGCGAAGAAAGACGGAGGAAAACTTAGGGGAAAAAATGGAGGCGAGCCCTGAACGTCATTTCATCCTGGTTGCACAGCGACACGGGAGGAACGCATCACTTCCTGCTCCGAACGTGTCACCGGGACCCGGTCGGACTCTGACGTCACACTTCATTCCGTCTCGTCCGGTGCGATGAACCTCAGGTGGATTCCTTGAAGTTGTAAAACCCTGAGATGACTTTGTTAGAAAAGCCCATCATTTCATACTTCATTCATCTGGAATCTGTAAGAAACAGCCGTTCAAGATATTTGCCTGGAGTACGCGCTCCTCTGCCCGCGGCTTCCAGCGCTGGCGGCGGGGTCCGCCTTTCCCGCCAAGAACGCAAGGACCCGTCTGGACGACGAGGTCAAGCTGCAGGTGAAGAAACAGTGGATCAGTCGTCCAGGCTTCACAGACACGTCAACGTGGGCTTGACGTCGTACGAGCAGACACGTTGCTGCGTGTGGATCCGTGTTTATGACGTGATCTGCTGCTTGGCTCTGGTTGTTTCCTGTCGCCTCATTTCTTCACGTCGTGTTTTGTTCATTACTTTTCTGGCTTTTTCTCGCTGCCTGCGCCGCTCAAGCTGTGGTGTGATCTGAGCTGCACCAACAGCAGCGCAGCGGGAACCAGGCAGCACCACCCCACACCACCCACACCACACCACTTCAAACCACACTACCTCAAACCACACCACCCACACCACACCACCTCAAACCACACCACACCACCCACACCACACCACCCCACATCACCCCACCCCACACCACACCACACCACACCACCCCACCCACAACAGCCCACCCCACCCCACCTTATCTCACCTCACCACACCACACCACACCACCCCACCCCACACCACACCAAACCACCTCACCCCACCCAGCATCAGCACACACCAGCCACACCACCCAACATCAGCCCACCCCACCCCACATCAGCTCACCCAACACCACTTCACCCACAACAGCCCACCCCACCTCACCCCATCCCACCCCAACCCAACCCAACCCACTCCACCTCACCCCACCCCACCCCACCCCGCACAGCGCAGGAGCTCAAGTACGAGGACTCAACTTTTCTAAATGAAGCCCAAACTTCCCCTGACGTAGATGTGACACGTGGTGATGGTGCTTTTATTTCCATCCACATCAAATGGACGATTCAACAGGGAAACATGAAACGGCTCCGGAAAAAGTCTGCTGGCGTCGTGTGGACGGTGCCCTTGAGCAAGGCAGCTTGTACATTCTCTTAACAGTCAAAAAATATATATACAAATGTGTAGGTGGAAATAAAGTTGAAATATTATCGATAAATATGTTATTCAATATTATGGAGATGGATGACAATATTTTATTAAAGTACCAAATTAAATCTATCGATGATCGAGCAATGCACAGAACCCTCCCTCCCTCTCTCTCTCTTTCCCCCCCGTTCTCCCTTGCTCTCCCTCTCTCTTTCTTTCCCTCCCTTCCCTCTCTCGCTCTCTTTTTCGTTCTCTGACTTGCACTCGCTCTCTCCCTTTCACTTCATTCAGTCGTCTTCATTTATTTTTCTCCTTAAGCAGACGCTTTTATTTTACTGTCCTCTGTCCCTCTCACTCTCTCTCTCCGTCTCCCTCTCCCCTCCTCCCCCTCTCCTCTCCTCTGTATTAACAGTCAGCTCCACTCCCAGAACTACTTTGTTTTGAGAGAGCGAGCAGGCCTGCAGAACACCCTCCTCCTCCTCCTCTTCCAGCTACTGCTCACTTTCTGCCAAGCATTTTATGTCTTTATTTAGTCATGCCTGACTTTATCGAATTAAAAAAAGAAAACTAACAGTCATCTCTCTCCCTCTCTCCCTCACTCGCTTCCCCTCTCTCTCTCTTTTTGGCTCCGTCTGTTTGCATGGATTCTTCCTCGGCGGGGAGATGCTTTTAGGACTCATGGCTGTTAGGACTGTTTCCTCACAGTCGGAGGCAGCAGATACATCCTAGTGTGGATTTCCCATAATGCCATGCGGTGCGACCCTCGTATCCGCTGGTCTAAACGCCGGCGCTCCATAAGGTCGTCCAGCCGAGGGCGGAGCGTTGAACCGGTCGTAGTTGTGGCGCCGGCGGCCCGTTAGGAGGGATTTTGGATGGGGACTGGATTAGCGTCACCGTGGCAACCGGAGGGATGCTTGGGCTGGTCACATGACGCTGCCTTGCAAGCGTGTGTCTGTTCATGTAACCTTTAAAAAAATGGCAGAAAAACGGAAATGCTCCTGTCGGGTGAGAGGGTGTAGCCTTCAAATGAGACTGGATGTCCTCCTGTTCTCTCTCCAACTCAATTTCAAATTCTTTATCGTCATGACAAATGAAACATTAGTATTTCCAAAATGAAGCATCATAAGTGTCTTGCATTTAAGATACTTTTTCCACGAACATTTAAAAACATCAATAATAATAATAATGATGATGATGATGATGATGATGATGATGATAACATCTTTCAACAAACAGGGTTTTGTCTCAAGGTTTCATTGAATTTGTTTCATTTCATTGTGTATTTGAAAGCGTTTCATGTTTTTTTTCTGCCGCTGTAAATCAAGCTTTCCTCACGCTCCCGTGTGGAGCTGCTGTGGAACATGGATTGGTTCTGCCAGGGACGGATCTGGAACCCTGAGGGAAATCCCAGGATGCTTTGCCTTTTTAATCCCAAAGAGTCGGGATTAACCGTTGTTCTGTTTCTGGTCGTATTTCCACGGTCCTGCAGAGTTCACCAGCTGTACACACAGTACAGCTGCTTACAACTAGTACTACTAGGCATATTATTAACATGAATACTAATACTACAACTAGTATTAATGCTAGAAGTACAACTAGGCATATTACTAATACTAACACTGGTATTAATTCTAGAACTATTAATATTATTATTAATAGGAATACTAATTCTACAAGTGCAAATTCCAATATTATTATTAATAAGAATACTAACACTGGCACTACTACTACTACTACTACTACCACCACTATTAATAAGAATACTAATACGAGTGCTACTGCTATTTTTACATGTACTACAATGGCTAGTACTAAAAGTTCGACTAACACTAATACTAAAACTACTACTTTTACTGCTAATAAAAAATAAACTAATAATGAATGTAGCTGCAGGCAGCTATACACGGGGTCCAGTTTAGTCACGTTGAGTGCGTTTTAAAGTTTCCTGGGTTCTCTGAAAGGCAGCACGATTTTCCGAGTTTACTTGAACGCAGCATGGACTCCCCGCGGTCGGTCGTTTCCTGGTTGCTCGTCTTGCAGGGCAACCGCTACGTGGTCTACACAGCACAACCCTCCTGTCGTGAAAACAACAACCCTCCACGTTTGCCTGTAAAGCAGAACTTGTCATTGTTAGAACTCAGCGTGTTGTCAGTGCAAGTAGAGCTGCCATGTCGGGCACCTCACTTATTTGTTCAAGTTCAAGTTCAAGAGATTATTTTTTCACATACATATTGATTTATTGATTTGTTTTCCATGAATAACATTTTCAATAAGTTACGTTTCAATGTAATACAAAAACGTTATGGCATTTCTGTGGGTAATTACCATCGCACGGCTTATTTTTTTCCAACGCCTCGCTGGATCTTGAACACATCACTCAGTGGCACATTTCAGTGGTTTCAAGTGGAAGCGGTGACGACTTTTTAAGGACGACTTATTGTTGTATTTTTCATGAATCCGGCAAAGTTATGTGGACCAGGGATTTAAAATGTATCAGTCTAACAGATCTACTGACATCTACCAGATAAGAAGTTATATAAATATACACGTAAACACATAGTTTGGTAACGTCTGACACTGCCGCACACTGGACACGGTCCAACTGGACATTCTCAATCACAATTTGTACATTTATAGTCAATAATATGATGACGTCATGAAGCGTCTTACTGTAAATATCATTTATAGTCAATAATATGATGACGTCATGAGGCGTCTTACTGTAAATATCATTTATAGTCAATAATATGATGACGTCATAAAGTGTCTTACTGTAAATCAAATTTATAGTACATAATATGATGACATCATAAAGTGTCTTTCTGTAAATATCATCTCCTTCATTTGAGAACGACACGTGTGACATGTCAGTTAACCAAGACCAACTGAATATTTTGGGTCAAAGTTGTTTGTTTTTTCACTAATTTCTGCTCCGTATGTGGATCGGTTTGGATGAAACTTAAACCACCAGGTCCTTTCCACACAGAGGTTTAAACGACACCTCAACCGTGTTCCTAGCTTCTGCTGAAACATGTGTTCCAGATAGTTTTAGTCTGGTTGGACATATTTTGGCATCAAATGCATTGGCTCGTCTCTGTAATATCGATGAGGGGTCCAGCCTGTAGGATTATAATGATAATAATGATAATAATAATAATAATAATAATAATGATAATAATGATAATAATAATAATAATAATAATTTTACACTTTAATAACAATAATGTTGATGATGTTCATGAAGCACGGAGCCTTTAAACTGTGCTGCTGGAGACAAGAGTTGTAGAAGAGACGTTTTCTGGGTAAAATAGAACATTTGAATGTTGTGAAAACAACCACATTCCAAGGCAGTTTGAAAAGAAGAATGTTTGAGTGGATGAATAAGGAATATATCATTCTTTAACCTCGAGGAGATCGGCTTCAGATCCTTGATGTAACCGATTCTGGATCTCACCGGGAATCTTCCTGCTAAGAGAAAAGCCTTCTCCACCTCCATCGAGCCTCCGTCGCTCCGTCCTCCCCTCTCCCCTCCCTCACTGCGTTCTCTCTCTCTCCTCCTCCAGCGATCGGGCGAACGCTGATCCCTCGTTACTTCAGCACGGTGTTCGAGGGCGGAGTGAGCGAGCTCTACTACGTCCTCAAACACGCCAAGGAGTCCTTCCACAACTCCTGCATCACGGTGGACTGTGACCAGTGCACCATGGTGACGCAGCACGGGAAGCCCATGTTCACCAAGGTGAGCTGCACCGCCTCCGCTGACCCTGCCCCACCCCTCACTTCACATTGTAGCCTGTGTGGGCGTGCGGGGTCTGCGGCCCCCAGGGGCCTTTGAAGGATGTGCAGGGACATCATTTATCTTTTGTTTGTTTGTTGCACATTTTCATATATTTCTCCCCAAAATATTCACACTCAACCTCACGCACGATGGAGAGGGTTTAGTTGTTGTTGGGTTTGCACTTTCTTTTTGCCAAGGTTCAAGTTAAATGTTAATATATTTATTACCTCATCAGATGACTTTCTAACCTCATCAGATGACTTTAGAACCTCATCAGATGACTTTCTAACCTCATCAGATGACTTTCTAACCTCATCAGATGACTTTAGAACCTCATCAGATTACTTTATAACCTCATCAGATGACTTTAGAACCTCATCAGATGACTTTCTAACCTCATCAGATGACTTTCTAACCTCATCAGATGACTTTATAACATCAGATGACTTTAGAACCTCATCAGATGACTTTAGAACCTCATCAGATGACTTTAGAACCTCATCAGATGACTTTATAACCTCATCAGATGTGGTTTCTAACCTCATCAGATGACTTTAGAACCTCATCAGATGACTTTAGAACCTCATCAGATGACTTTAGAACCTCATCAGATGACTTTCTAACCTCATCAGATGACTTTAGAACCTCATCAGATGACTTTAGAACCTCATCAGATGACTTTAGAACCTCATCAGATGACTTTAGAACCTCATCAGATGACTTTCTAACCTCATCAGATGACTTTAGAACCTCATCAGATGACTTTAGAACCTCATCAGATGACTTTCTAACCTCATCAGATGACTTTAGAACCTCATCAGATGACTTTCTAACCTCATCAGATGACTTTAGAACCTCATCAGATGACTTTAGAACCTCATCAGATGACTTTCTAACCTCATCAGATGACTTTAGAACCTCATCAGATGACTTTAGAACCTCATCAGATGACTTTAGAACCTCATCAGATGACTTTAGAACCTCATCAGATGACTTTCTAACCTCATCAGATGACTTTAGAACCTCATCAGATGACTTTAGAACCTCATCAGATGACTTTCTAACCTCATCAGATGACTTTAGAACCTCATCAGATGACTTTATAACCTCATCAGATGACTTTCTAACCTCATCAGATGACTTTAGAACCTCATCAGATGACTTTATAACCTCATCAGATGACTTTCTAACCTCATCAGATGACTTTAGAACCTCATCAGATGACTTTAGAACCTCATCAGATGACTTTCTAACCTCATCAGATGACTTTAGAACCTCATCAGATGACTTTATAACCCCATCAGATGACTTTAGAACCTCATCAGATGACTTTATAACCTCATCAGATGACTTTAGAACCTCATCAGATGACTTTAGAACCTCATCAGATGACTTTAGAACCTCATCAGATGACTTTAGAACCTCATCAGATGACTTTAGAACCTCATCAGATGACTTTAGAACCTCATCAGATGACTTTATAACCTCATCAGATGACTTTATAACCTCATCAGATGACTTTCTAACCTCATCAGATGACTTTAGAACCTCATCAGATGACTTTATAACCTCATCAGATGACTTTAGAACCTCATCAGATGACTTTCTAACCTCATCAGATGACTTTAGAACCTCATCAGATGACTTTATAACCTCATCAGATGACTTTATAACCTCATCAGATGACTTTAGAACCTCATCAGATGACTTTATAACGTCTCCATCCAAACCTACAACTTCAGAGAATCCTTCATTCACTTTATTCATCAAGTTTATTGTAGAATTTCCAACCTTCCTTTGAATGGAAATAGTGATTTTAGCTCAAAATAGATGAAGGATCAGGCTGCTCCCTCCTCCCTCTCTTCCTCCTCTTCCTCATTCTCCTCCTCCCTCTCTTCCCCCTCCTTCTCCTCCTCCTTTTCCTTCTCCTCCTCCTTCTCCTCCTTCTCCTCCTCCTAATTCTCATCCTCCTCCTCCCTCTCTTCCTCCTCACCCTCCCTCCCTCTCTTCCTCCTCTTCCTCATTCTCCTCCTCCCTCTCTTCCCCCTCCTTCTCCTCCTCCTCCTTTCCTCCTCCTCCTTTTCCTTCTCCTCCTCCTTCTCCTCCTCCTTCTCCTCCTTCTCCTTTCCTCCTC
>NC_137199.1:32155351-32157851 GCF_960531495.2 Zeus faber
GTCCGTGAGGTTGTCACGACGGCTGCGATAAACGTGAAACTAAAAAGACGGGTTGACTCTGCAGGTTTGCACGGAGGGACGTTTGATCCTGGAGTTCGCCTTCGACGACCTGATGCGGATCAAGACGTGGCACTTCACCATCCGCCAGTACCGGGAGCTGATCCCCCGCAGCATCCTGGCCATGCACGTGAGTGGCACGCCGCCCGCCCCGGACGTGGGTTTCAGGATTCTGAACGTGACCCAGAGCAAAGCCATTCCACTTCTATGCTTCACCTTCTTTATATTTTCTGGTCACCGCCGGTGGCAGCTGACGGTGCTTTACCTGGTTTGGCCGCGGCCTTTTGGAACGTCCCCCTTCCTGGAGCTCTGTTGTGACGTCAGATGTGACGTCAGTCTCTGCAGAACAAGCTGACGGAGGTTTCCCTCCGCCAGCGCTCGTCGTTGAAGTGCATGCTGGGATGTGCGGGTCAGTGCGGGGGGGCCGCGGCCTCCTCCGTGCTCGGCTTGCAGCCGATGCTGATGGAGGGGGGAGGTGTCGCCGCTGAAACACGGACGGGGGCGTCGTGCGCTGCCCGGACGTTAATGAATAAATAATGTCGTCAACACTGTAACGTGACGTACATTTTAGGAGACGTTTAATGAGCGTGTGAAGCCTAATGGCGACAGAGCGGCGTGGAAGGAGTTTTACAAACTCATTTTCTGTGCAGACATCAAAGCTCCTGCCGCAGAGGACGAGAGATCTCTTTCATTTCACTCTAATACAAATGATTGTTGTCGGACCTGTGAAGTCCTTTGTGTGTCTCCATCATTTTTACCTAGAGCTGTGAATGATATAGACTCCACGTTCACTGTAATAAATTAAAAAAAACGCCTTTTGCACGAACTGTGTTTTTTGTCGACTGAAAAACACAAGGTCAACTTTTTTATTGACACCCATGTTCATTTTGTTTATTAAAGTTTTTTTTAATGTGTTTTAAGGCCCTAAAGCCCATTGAACCGAGTGGGAACATTAATGACCATGAAAATGATTTAAAATCCAACCAAGAAATGTAAACACTCCAGTATGAGCTGCAGCCTCTGCGTTGGTTTTTGTTTGAAAAGGAGCGTCGCTCACTCCTCCTTTGATGATAAAATATGAACAGAAACCTTTTTCTCCAACAACATTTTCTATTTACCCCCACGGACATGGAGGTGTGTTTGAGCTGTACAGCCAGCCTCCTTTTGGCTAAATCTTCATATCTAATTCACACCCCATTAAATTGGCCCCTCTGGGTTTTCCTACTAATTCCTGGAGAGCGAGGCATTGTGGGTAGTGGGTCCTGATGTGCGAGTGGACTCTTTTGATCATGGTGTGGCCTAATGAAAGAGGAGACCGTCATCTGGGACACAAAGTGGAGCTGGAACCATCCAGTTTTTAGATCACGACCAGGTCCAAAGCGCCGCTTCCACACGGCGTCCAGGACCAAGTGAGGGAGGAAGAGAAACACCAGCTTCCTGAAACACAGGCCATAATAAGCCGCAGCGTGTCCTGTCGGGGTCACGGCAGGTGAAGCCGTCACAGTTATCACGGCCTGATCCCATTATTTTGCAGAATGGTTCGATTCCACGGTCTTATTTTTCCATCTAAATTGAAGGGGATTTCAAGCCAAAATTAGAAACGTTGCAAAGAATAAAATATGAATTCAGCGATCAATGCCAATAAATGTCTCTTTTCCATCAGGTCATAGACGCTGAGATGTAAGATAAGAAAAGAACACTGTCGATCAGCAGCAGAAGTTAACAGGAGGGTTGAAGTAAAAACAATATGAAAATAAGAAATTCTATTAAAATACATTCTATTTACAAATCTACAAACAGTTATGTTTATGTTAACGGGCAGTTTCCCTCCTGATTGTTATTACATTATCATGACACTATTCTATAATAGTAACAGTTTGTTAAAACAATTGTTAATCAGTTATTTGTGTCACAATTAACTGTCAACTAAAGACAATACTAACTGCATTAGTACTAATGCAGTAACTGCATAGTACTAATGCAGTAACTGCAAAGTACTAATACAGTAACTGCATAGTACTAATGCAGTAACTGCATAGTATTAATACAGTAACTGCATAGAATTTATACAGTAACTGCAAAGCACTAATACAGTTACTGCATAGCACTAATACAGTAACTGCATGATACTTATACACGAAATGCATAGCACTAATACAGTAATTGCATAGCACTTATACAGTAACTGCATAGTACTTATTCAGTAAATGCATAGCATTAATACAGTAACTGCATAGTACTTTTTCAGTAATTGTATAGCACTAATTCAGTAACTGCAAAGCACTAATACAGTTACTGAATAGCACTAATGCAGTAACTGCATAGTACTTATACAGTAAATGCATAGCACTAATACAGTAACTTCATAGTACTTATTCAGTAAATGCACAGCACTAATACAGTAACTACAAAGTACTTATTCAGTAAATGAATAGCATCAATA
>NC_137199.1:32165351-32212851 GCF_960531495.2 Zeus faber
TGTCTTTTCGTGTCATGGGTTTTACATTTCTGCCCCTGAATAACTCGATGGTTTCCTCTCCGTGACTGGAGGCGGGGTTCAGGGTGCGGTCGGGGTCGTGACCTCGCAGCCAGATTTAGTTTGTTGTTTTATTTGACCCCCCACTTCAAGATAACGACACAAATCTGGTTTTTTTGGAGACTTCTGACACCGGATCCGTCTGTATTTTGACACCGAATCCAGATCTTCTGGGCCGCGCCGCCCCGCTCGCCGCCTGTTTTTCACCTTTTCCTGCGATTCTTCTGCGAACCTGGAAGCCATCGGGGTTTTCTCCAGGAAGGAAGACTCGGGCGCGTTTACGCTCCGATAAGTCCTTTCTGTGGAAATGGAAGTGAGTTCAGTGCGTCACCGCCTCAGCTCTGAAGGAAACCGGTCGGGAAAACAATGAAGAATAAAGGATTGTCTGTGAGAAAAGCCGGAGCCGGCGGCGCACACGTCCGTCCGTCAGAAGGAAAAGATACGGATAAGAATCCCGGGTTCCGCTCGGACCGGGCTTTTGTTTGGAATTGAAGACCAAAGCCGCTCCCTCGGTGTGATTATTCGGAACGGCGAAAAATTGTATTTCATTTGGAGATACTTGCGCTCGAAGATCACAGCGCTGCTCCTTCCCCCCCTGCCACAGGAGGGGGAACGGCGCTTGAGCGAAAGGAACTCGACGGGAGAAAAAAATCCCTTCACTCATGAATATTGCAGCAGAGGAATTATTTAGCGAAAACAAGAAATGCTCAGATCTGTGCTTAACCTCATTACATGCTATCGTCACACTGTGTTTTAATTGCACCTTGAGGAATGTTGTACAGTTCATCGCTGGTGAAAAGAAATGGTATTTCTTCCCAGCACCGAGTGTTTAAACGGTGTTTTCATCCTGGATGTGTCGAGACTTTCACTTTTTATGTTGTTGAGTCGACCTTCTGCAAAGTAAAAGCTGCTTCTGGCTCCGCTTTCAGCTGGACACCCACAGAACTTCAAAACGGAAATATTTCCCACAAATAACAAAAAAGGTATCTTTCGTCTTTAATTGTTTGATTACCGCAGCACCACATCACCCCCGCAGGGTGTCACCTGCAGGAATGTTCAGGGTTAATCACCAACACGTCCACACATCAGATGGAACGGTCCTGCTAGTGCATGTGTGTGTGTGCGTGTGTGTGTGCGCGTGTGTGTGTGTGTGCATGTGCACCTGTGTATGTGTGTGTGTTTGTATGTGCTGATGCATGTGGGGCTGCTGCATTAACACTGTTTATTTTGTTCTGCTTGCTACTCCACACCTTTACTACCGCACATACACACACAAATAAACACAAAAGACCAGCGCACTCCTCTGGAGCGACAGGGAATCATCTCTGATTCTGATCATTCTCAAATGAACTCACACAAAATTAGCAGAGAACAAAATAACTCCTTACGAAACTGTTAAACAATTCATTTTGGGTTCATCACATCCCACTTGATCATGATCAAGTTTTTAAATTTCAAGACCATATTATAAGATAATTATTCATGAAGGTGTGACAAGTTCTACAACTGTTTAAACGCTCACGTTCCAGGGCTTTGTCGCATGTAGAAACACACACATGATCACATGTTTATCTCATGTTTCTTTCTGTGCATTTGAGGACGTGACAATGTTTACGTTGTGTGTCATGACATTATGATTCCTGTCTTTAACAGCAAATATATTATATAAGTGATATTCCCGGGGTGTCGTGGCGCCACCCCGGGCCCCCGGTCTCTGTGTGTATGCATTATGCTCTTGGCATGGCCTCTGTTTCTCTTTGTTGGTCGCGCCAAAGCCGAGCCCGCCCGACAGACGACCACCAAGAGGAGGAAACGGAAGAACTCGGCGAGCAGCGCCAACAGCAGCGTGGGCAACGCCACCGGGAAGAAGCGGAGCCCCGCCTCCAACTTCAGCCTCTCCAGTCAGGTACCTGTAAGCATCAGCCCTGCCCGGTTTGACTCCGCCTCCTCTCTTATTACCGTCTGCTTCTCAACACGTGAAAACACACACAGATACACAGACTGTCGGATGGAGAGATCATCATCGAACCTGACAGTTCAAGATCAAGGGATGATATGTCACATACACATGCACAGGGTCATGTATATATGCAATGAAATGTCATGAGAGATCTATATTTATTATTGTTTTCCATTAAGTTGTGTGTGTGTCCTTAAGAATTAACCTGAAACTGCAAGCAGCATTGGACTAGTTTCGCTCTTATGGAAGCAAAGGAATCCAGTTTGATTCTGACTCCGTTCCAGGTTTTGTTCTGGTCGGGTTATGATAGACCGGTGCTCCCTCTAGTGGTGGAAAATGTGTATTCTGTCCAATGTTTACGGTGAATTCTCTCGTTATCTTCCTTTACGTCAGAGTGTTTACTCAACATGGAACTGTCCTTTATCAGTTCTGATCTAAAGCAGAACGTTAGCGCTGCTTAATGTCGTGAAATTCAAACACCTCATCCATTTAAATATAATTCCCAACGACAGGAAGTGTTAAAATGCGGCGCCGTCGTGTTCTTCAACGCTGCTCGTTCTTTTTCCTTTTGACTTCCAGGCTTTGCAGCCACTTTTCAACAGTCGCTGCGGCTGCAGAACACAGTGCCTGTTACCATAGCAACTATTTTCCAGATACTATAGTGCGCAAACCCCGCCACTTCCTGTGCGGCAATATTACTTCCTGCCGGTGTAGTAGGGCTGGGCAATATTTACAAATAATTAATATTAATAATAATAAATCAAAATCATCGCAATGTTTTCCAACCAATCCCTCAATTTCAATAATTCGAGGATTTTTTGGGGGGCCTGACTATTGGTTCTATAACACATTTAAGCACAATAAATATTTGGGAATCGACCACGAGTAATATGGATACTATGAGCATTCATTAGAACAGTCTATGAAGTTCAGAAAACTGCATCACTTTACTGTGACGCTCCTTAAACACATTTAACCCTAATTATCACCCTGCGACCAGAACGCCCGACCAGATCGAGTCTGACGTCACAATATCCATATCATCATGATTATGGTCTGGTGTTACAGCGTACTGTCCAGTTCACAGACACAGAAACTCATTTGGGCTCGGGTAGAACTGCTCCAACGGTTCTAACGGATTAAAAGTTGATATTTTAAGACAAAAAGTCACCGCGTGCAGCTGAAAATTTAATTCCCTTCATCTTCACCCTCCTCCAGATCTCTCTCTGTATTTTTTTAATTCACTTCCAGTCGTTCCTCGTTCCAACGCTCCTCATGCTTTCAAAATGTTACACACTCGCCCTCTCGCGTGCACTGACGTACTATTTAAACAGGCGCACACACACACACACACACACACACACACACACATACACACAGAGTTACGTGGGTTTTTTTCCACCGGAGAGCAGTTTGGCTCTGTGCCAGCTCTCATTATGATCCCAATCTGTACCCCAATACACACACACACACACACACACACACACACACACACACACACACACACACACACACACACCGCTGCCTCTTTAGGCGTGCACGCTGCTCGCATGCTGGTTACATATGTTGTGCGTCTGCCGTCTTTGTCTGAGAAGTTGTTCGTCTTGTGGCTCCAGTCGACGTGAGGCCAATAACAAAGAGCAGCAGGGGGCGGGGCGGGGCGGGGGGCGGGGCGGGGGCTGCAGGACTCATAGGGGGTTTAACAGTGACCTCTAGTGGCGACGGGGCACCACAGCACGCTCCAGTAGCAGTGTCCGTAAGTTTGAAGTTGATGAAAGAAATGGAAGCAACAGCACGACACAGTGAGGCTCCCTGGATTCACTGCAGTGTCTGTGTCCTGGATAGTACAGTGGCAGGAAGTAGTAGCACTGCACAGGAAGTGGTGTTTTGCATATTACAGATAGAGCAGTCATAGAGCAGCTACGGTGTCATGTGCTGGATGGGTGTGACGTCGTGTGAGGTGTGGTGCATTGTGGGGGCTGTTTGTTGTTGTCCTGCGTTCCTCTCACTATGCGTTAACTTTGTGTGCTTCTTTTTTGGGGGGCGGCGGCTCAGGAGGAGCAGGTCCTCTGCTCATCGGAGGGTCACTGGTTCGATCCCGTGCTCAGAGTCAAAGTGTCTTTGACCAGGGCACAGAACCCTCAACCGCTCCCAATGAGAACAATGGAGCCTTGCATAGCTGCCCCCATGCTGTGTGTGTGAATGGGTGAATGTGTGTGTGAATGGGTGACTGTGAGGCTATTTGTTAAAGCCCTGAACAACAAAGCGTGCTCTTCATTTCAATCCTGTTTAACCCTTCATTGAAGCTTGTGTTTCACTGTGTTTCACTGTTTCACTGGGTTTCACTGTGTTTCACTGTTTCACTGTGTTTCACTGTGTTTCACTGTGTTTCAGTGTTTCACTGTCTTTCACTGTTTCACTGTCTTTCACTGTTTCACTGTGTTTCACTGTGATTCACTGTTTCACTGTGTTTCACTGTGTTTTACTGTGTTTCAGTGTTTCACTGTCTTTCACTGTTTCACTGTGTTTCACTGTTTCACTGTGTTTCATGATTTCACTGTGTTTCACTGTTTCACTGTGTTTCACTGTTTCACTGTTTCACTGTGTTTCACTGTTTCAGTGTTTCACTGTGTTTCACTGTTTCACTGTGTTTCACTGTGTTTCACTTTTTCACTTTTTCACTTTGTTTCACTGTTTCACTGTCTCACTGTTTCACTGTTTCACTGTGTCTCACTGTTTCATTGTGTTTCACTGTGTTTCACTGTGTTTCACTGTTTCACTGTGTTACACTATTTCACTGTTTTACTGTGTTTCACTGTTTCATTGTGTTTCACTGTTTCACTGTTTCACTGTGATTCACTGTGATTCACTGTTTCACTGTGTTTCACTGTGATTCACTGTGTTTCAGTGTTTCACTGTCTTTCACTGTTTCACTGTGTTTCACTGTTTCACTGTGTTTCATGATTTCACTGTGTTTCATGATTTCACTGTGTTTCACTGTTTCAGTGTTTCACTGTGTTTCACTGTTTCACTGTGTCTCACTGTTTCACCGTTTCACTGTTTCATTGTGTTTCACTTTGTTTCACTGTGTTTCACTGTTTCACTGTGTTTCACTATTTCACTGTTTTACTGTGTTTCACTGTTTCACTGTGTTTCACTGTTTCACTGTTTCACTGTGTTTCACTGTTTCACTGTTTCATTGTGTTTCACTGTTTCACTGTGTTTCACTGTTTCACTATGTTTCACTGTTTCACTGTGTTTCACTGTTTCACTATGTTTCACTGTTTCATTGTGTTTCACGGTTTCATTGTGTTTCACTGTTTCACTGTGTTTCACTGTTTCACTGTGTTTCACTGTTTCACTGTTTCATTGTGTTTCACTATTTCACTGTGTTTCACTGTTTCATTGTGTTTCACTGTTTCACTGTGATTCACTGTGTTTCACTGTGTTTCACTGTGTTTCACTGTTTCACTGTGTTTCACTGTGTTTCACTGTGTTTCATGATTTCACTGTGTTTCACTGTGTTTCACTGTGTTTCATTGAGTTTCACTGTTTCACTGTGTTTCACTGTGTTTCACTTTTTCACTGTGTTTCACTGTGTCTCACTGTTTCACCGTTTCACTGTTTCATTGTGTTTCACTGTGTTTCACTGTGTTTCACTGTTTCACTGTGTTTCACTGTTTCACTGTGTTTCACTGTTTCACTGTTTCATTGTGTTTCACTGTTTCACTGTTTCACTGTGTTTCACTGTTTCACTATGTTTCACTGTTTCATTGTGTTTCACTGTTTCACTGTGTTTCACTGTTTCATTGTGTTTCACTGTTTCACTGTGTTTCACCGTGTTTCACTGTTTCACTGTTTCATTGTGTTTCACTATTTCACTGTGTTTCACTGTTTCATTGTGTTTCACTGTTTCACTGTGTTTCACTGTTTCACTGTGATTCACTGTGTTTCACTGTTTCACTGTGTTTCACTGTGTTTCACTGTTTCACTGTGTTTCACTGTGTTTCACTGTGTTTCATTGTGTTTCACTGTGTTTCACTGTTTCACTGTGTTTCACTATTTCACTGTTTTACTGTGTTTCACTTTCACCGTTTCACCGTGTTTCACTGTGTTTCACTGTTTCCATGTTTCACTGTGTTTCACTGTTTCACTGTGTTTCACTGTTTCACTGTGTTTCACTGTTTCATTGTGTTTCACTGTTTCACTGTGTTTCACTGTTTCACTGTGTTTCACTGTTTCACTATGTTTCACTGTTTCATTGTGTTTCACTGTCTCACTGTGTTTCACTGTTTCATTGTGTTTCACTGTTTCACTGTTTCATTGTGTTTCACTATTTCACTGTGTTTCACTGTTTCATTGTGTTTCACTGTGTTTCACTGTTTCACTGTGTTTCACTATTTCACTGTTTTACTGTGTTTCACTGTGTTTCACTATTTCACTGTTTTACTGTGTTTCACTGTTTCACTGTTTCATTGTGTTTCACTGTTTCACTGTGTTTCACTGTTTCACTGTGTTTCACTGTTTCATTGTGTTTCACTGTTTCACTGTTTCATTGTGTTTCACTGTTTCACTGTGTTTCACTGTTTCACTGTGTTTCACTGTTTCATTGTGTTTCACTGTTTCATTGTGTTTCACTGTTTCACTGTGTTTCACTGTTTCACTATGTTTCACTGTTTCATTGTGTTTCACTGTTTCACTGTGCTTCACTGTTTCATTGTGTTTCACTGTTTCACTGTGTTTCACCGTGTTTCACTGTTTCACTGTTTCATTGTGTTTCACTATTTCACTGTGTTTCACTGTTTCATTGTGTTTCACTGTTTCACTGTGTTTCACTGTTTCACTGTGATTCACTGTGTTTCACTGTTTCACTGTGTTTCACTGTTTCACTGTGTTTCACTGTGTTTCACTGTGTTTCATTGTGTTTCACTGTGTTTCATTGTGTTTCACTGTGTTTCACTGTTTCACTGTGTTTCACTATTTCACTGTTTTACTGTGTTTCACTTTCACCGTTTCACCGTGTTTCACTGTGTTTCACTGTTTCCATGTTTCACTGTGTTTCACTGTTTCACTGTGTTTCACTGTGTTTCATTGTGTTTCACTGTGTTTCACTGTTTCCATGTTTCACTGTGTTTCACTGTTTCACTGTGTTTCACTGTGTTTCACTGTGTTTCACTGTGTTTCATTGTGTTTCACTGTGTTTCACTGTTTCACTGTGTTTCACTATTTCACTGTTTTACTGTGTTTCACTTTCACCGTGTTTCACTGTGTTTCACTGTTTCCATGTTTCACTGTGTTTCACTGTTTCACTGTGTTTCACTGTTTCACTGTGTTTCACTGTTTCAGTGTTTCACTGTGTTTCAGTGTTTCAGTGTTTCACTGTGTTTCACTGTGTTTCACTGTCTCAGTGTTTCACTGTGTTTCACTGCTTTCACTGTTTCACTGTGTTTCACTGTGTTTCACTGTTTCAGTGTTTCACTGTGTCTCACTGCTTTCACTGTTTCACTGTTTTTCCCTATGTTTCACTGTCTTTCACTGTTTCACTGTCTTTCACTGTTTCACTGTTTCACTGTCTTTCACTGTTTCACTGTGTTTCAATGTTTCACTGTTTCACCTTTTCACCTTTTCACCTTTTCACTGTCTTTCACTGTCTTTCACTGTTTTTCACTGTTTCACTGTGTTTCACTGTGTTTCACTATTTCACTGTGTTTCACTATGTTTCAATGTCTTTCACTGTTTCACTGTGTTTCATGATTTCACTGTTTCACTGTGTTTCACTGTTTCAGTGTTTCACTGTGTTTCATTGAGTTTCACTGTTTCACTGTGTCTCACTGTTTCACTGTGTCTCACTGTGTCTCACTGTGTCTCACTGTTTCACTGTTTCACTGTTTCACTGTTTCACTGTGTTTCACTGTGTTTCACTGTTTTACTGTGTTTCACTGTTTTACTGTGTTTCACTGTTTCACTGTTTCACTGTTTCCTTGTGTTTCACTGTGTTTCACTGTGTTTCACTATTTCACTGTTTTACTGTGTTTTACTGTTTCACTGTTTCATTGTGTTTCACTGTGTTTCACTGTTTCACTGTTTCACTGTGTTTCACTGTTTCATTGTGTTTCACTGTTTCACTGTGTTTCACCGGGTTTCACTGTTTCACTGTTTCATTGTGTTTCACTGTTTCACTGTGTTTCACTGTTTCATTGTGTTTCACTGTTTCCGTGTGTTTCACTGTTTCACTGTGTTTCACCGTGATTCACTGTTTCACCGTGATTCACTGTTTCACTGTGTTTCACTGTGATTCACTGTGTTTCACTGTGTTTCACTGTGTTTCATTGTGTTTCATTGTGTTTCACTATTTCACTGTTTTACTGTGTTTCACTGTTTCACCGTTTCACTGTGTTTCACTGTGTTTCACTGTTTCAGTGTTTCACTGTGTTTCACTGTGTTTCACTGTTTCACTGTGTTTCACTGTGTTTCACTGTGTTTCACTGTGTTTCATTGTTTCAGTGTTTCACTGTGTTTCACTGTTTCAGTGTTTCACTGTGTTTCATTGTGTTTCACTGTGTTTCACTGTTTCAGTGTTTCACTGTGTTTCACTGTGTTTCATTGTGTTTCACTGTGTTTCACTGTGTTTCACTGTGTTTCAGTGTTTCACTGTGTTTCACTGTCTCAGTGTTTCACTGTGTTTCACTGCTTTCACTGTTTCACTGTGTTTCACTGTGTTTCACTGTTTCACTGTTTCACTGTGTCTCACTGCTTTCACTGTTTCACTGTTTTTCCCTATGTTTCACTGTCTTTCACTGTGTTTCACTGTTTCACTGTGTTTCACTGTTTCACTGTGTTTCACTGTGTTTCACTGTTTCAATATTTCACTGTGTTTCACTGTCTTTCACTGTTTTTCACTGTTTCACTGTGTTTCACTGTTTCACTGTGTTTCATGATTTCACTGTTTCACTGGGTTTCACTGTTTCACTGTGTTTCACTGTTTCAGTGTTTCACTGTGTTTCATTGAGTTTCACTGTTTCACTGTGTTTCACTTTTTCACTGTGTTTAACTGTTTCACTGTGTCTCACTGTTTCACTGTGTCTCACTGTTTCATTGTGGTTCACTGTGTTTCACTGTGTTTCACTGTTTCACTGTTTTACTGTGTTTCACTGTTTCACTGTTTCACTGTGTTCCACTGTTTCACTGTGTTTCACTGTTTCATTGTGTTTCACTGTTTCACTGTGTTTCACCGTGTTTCACTGTTTCATTGTGTTTCACTGTTCAAGTTCAAGTTCAAGTTCAAGAGATTATTTGTTTCACTGTGTTTCACTGTTTCATTGTGTTTCACTGTTTCACTGTTTCATTGTGTTTCACTTTTTCACTGTGTTTCACCGTGTTTCAGTGTTTCACTGTGTTTCACTGTGTTTCACTGTTTCACTGTGTTTCACTGTTTCACCGTTTTACTGTGTTTCACTGTGTTTCACTGTTTCCATGTTTCACTGTGTTTCACTGTGTTTCACTGTTTCACTGTGTTTCACTGTCTCAGTGTTTCACTGTGTTTCACTGCTTTCACTGTGTTTCACTGTGTTTCACAGTGGGATGGGGGATGGTAGCTCAGGCGGTAGAGCTGGTGGTCTAGTAATGTAAAGGTTGCTGGTTGGATCCCAGGCTCCTCCTGCTAGCAGGCTGTAGTGTCCTTGAGCAAGACACTTAACCCCTCATTGCTCCTGATGGCTGCGTCCGTCAGTGTTTGAACAATTGTAAGTGGCTTTGGATAAAAGCGTCGACTAAATGTAAATGTAAATGTAATGTAATGTTTCAGTGTTTCACTGTGTTTCACTGTGTTTCACTGCACCATCGGATGGCCCCAAGACACCCAAACGCTTTGTGCTGGTGCTGAACAGTCTGATGCTCGGCTTCACGCTGCTGGCGACGGGCTGCAGCGTGAAGCCGAGCGGCTCGTGTGTCCTGGCGTTAGAGACGTGTCGGCTCCACATCCACTGGCTCTTGTTGGCGCGTCAAACATTTCAAACCTCTCTCCCTTTCTATATTTAATATTCATTGTACACATAGATGGGGCTGTGTCACTTTTTTCTATTGAACTGGTGGAGTTGTTTACTTAGTGAAATAAATAACCTCACGAAAAAATTACATAAATGATCTTCCCATACATTCCTTAAAATAAGGACTTGTCCTTATTGGAGAAAAGTAAGATGACGGGTTCTTTATTTTATCGATCGTTTCGGGGACGTTTTTCATTTAAAAACAGCCTAATCATGAACAATACGCAGCGGTTCGGGGTCCATCATCCGAGGATCAGCGCCATTTAGAGCCTACCTTCCCTCCTATTGGCTACTGACCTCATTTGCATGAATTCTGCTCAACTTTCCCTGTCGCCGTGAGCGCCTTGCAATGGAGCTCCGCCCCCCATTCAGCCCCGCCCCCCTCAGCTCCGCCCCCTGCAGCTCCGTTTGAGGTGCACGGCAGCCTGTCGCTTTGCAGCGCATGTACACCTGTTGGGTGGTGGCGATTAGGGCTTTACAGTGCATCATCACATGGGATTCCCATGTGCTTGTGAGGAAGCAGGTTCTGTCTGAAAGACGTGAACAGCTGTTTTCTATCAGTTATTATAACAAAGCACTCTGTTCTGAGGGGAGAGATGTGTGTGTTCGTTAAAATAACAAAACACACACACACACACAGCTTCAGTCTTTCCTTCTTTATTTCTTTATTTTCGATGCCTTCAAGCTGTACTTACATCCTTAATCCCACTCCTGGTTCCTGTGGAGCAGCGATGGTTTCATTCACGTCCCACTTTGTTGACCCTCCAGCAGCACCGTCACCATCTCCTCCAGGAGGATCAAACGACGCCGATGACGCCGCTCGGCCCAAACAAAGCGGACGACTCGTCGCCACGACGGCGTTTAACGGAGGCTAAAGCCTGGCTAACGGGGCGAGCAGACCAGCCGGACGTTATTAATTAGATCTGAGCAGCTGCAGCGCGGAGGGAGGAGGGAGAAGGGATCCCCTTTATTTTGACCAGAGGACCTCCCCCCAGGAGCAGATGGTGTTGGTAATCACAGGTTTTCTTTAATGGCTTCATTAGTTATGCAAATTGACCAATCAGTGTGGATATTGTCACTTAGTTGAAAAGCAGCTCACCTAAATTAATTAGTGTGATTAAGACGTAGCGAGATGAAGCGCTGGTCGCCGGGGGACGACTGACACCAGATCAGTGGAAATAAACACCAGAACAGGAAGTGTCTCCAACCACGGTTCCAACACGTCTCGTCTGTGCTGGAAACACACGCAGGGCGGAGCCCCAACCGCGGGTCTGAGTGGGAGCCGGTCGGTGCGGGGGCTGCATGCGATGGAGCTTCAGGTTCAGGCCCGAGGATCCAACGGCGCTGCTGTGTTTTGCGAGCGGCGGCGGGAACGCGGCGTCCTCCTAACGCCGCGGACGCCGTCTCCGTCTGGAAGCGACACAAACGCGCGGCGTCGATACCAACACGACTGTGTCGCCGTGTTCCGCTTGGAACCTTCCGTTGGCCTTCAGCAGGGTTTTGGGCCAGGACCGGACAGAGACCTGCCGTCCTCCTGGATTAGGGTGCAGTCAGAGGAGAACAGCTTGGGGCGTGGTCAAGTCCAAACAGCTGAGCTCTGGCAGCAGGTGCAGCAGGTGCAGCAGAACAAGCAGCTCCGCCCTCAACATCAGGAGCCTTTATTCACTTCTTATTTATTGAGTCATGAAATGTTTTCTTTTGTACTTGGTGAGTTGAAGGAGGAAATGCTGTTTCCTGTTTACATTCAACACGTCACAAACAGAGTTTGTTGTTTATTGTTGTTGTATATGTCTGTCTGTCTGTCTGTCTGTCTGTCTGTCTATCAAAGAATTAAATCCAAAAACAGATTCAATCAGACAAAAATAGTTTCTTTAGAAGTCATCATTTCACTGTTTAGTGCAGATCTGGAAAAACAGTTTTGGTGAAAAATGTCTCAACACACACACACCAGTACAACAGCATCACTTTCATGTTGTCCTATGTACCTGTCTCCCCTCCAGGACGTGATGGTGGTGGGCGAGCCCACCCTGATGGGCGGGGCGTTCGGGGAGGAGGACGAGCGTCTGATCACGCGTCTGGAGAACACGCAGTACGACGCCAGCAACGGCCTGGACGACGACGACGACTTCACCAGCTCCCCCGCGCTGGGCAACAACAGCCCCTGGGGCTCCAAGCCGCCCAGCGCCCAGGACGGCAAGGTGGAGGCCGCCGCCCCGCAGCCCTCCCAGTAGGAGGGCGACCACCCCAACACGGAGAACCACACGGACCCCCCCCACCCCCCCCACCCCCACCCCCACATCCACCTGTAAATCAGAGTCTCACAGCCCCCCCACGGAGAGATATCCATGAGTCACAGACGACGTTTGTGTTGTTTTTTCGACTGCTCTGTGTGCGGCCACGCCACCGAGCGCCGGCTTTTCCTTTTGTTTTTTAAAGAATTCATCTTGAAAGTCGCACAGGAAGTCTCCTCCAGGAACGAGCTGCAGGCGCTGAGTCAGGAAGTAGCAGACGCACGCCGCCTCCACGCCGCCTCCACGCCGCCTCCACGCCGCCTCCACGCCCTCTCTCCCCCAAAAAACGCCAGAATGTGTATCCGGGCGTTCGGCGTCCAGGGCCCTCCCCCACCGGGCCGCTCTGCTCCAGGAAGGAAGCTCGTCCTGCGGAGGAAGCTCGTCGGGCGTCGAGTGCTCGGCGTCGATGAACGTCCTGAAGAGGCGGAGGGAGCCGCGCGACGCCGGAGGCATTTGCATTTTTATTGGAAACTCGACCGTCGCTTTGTTTTGGCCGCTCTGGTTCGATTCCCTCCCAATTAAAAGGGAGAAGGCGACGGGGGTGTGGGTGGTTTCCCAGAATCCTTCTTTCTTTCCCGCGTCACCGCCTGCGCAGACCGCTGACTTGTGTTCGTCGGCTTCGTGCTCTTTGCCGTCTCCCAGAATCCTTTGCGGCCATTTGTTGTGACTTTGCCGCCCAGTGTGTGAGCTTTCGCAGACAAACGTCGTGGACTTGATTCTCCCTCCTTGAACAATCAGACTTTTCCCTTTAAAGACCTCCTTCCCAAACTGGCGCTGAAGGCTTTTCCTGCATGTTTTTCTAGGATGTCCTGGGTTTGATAAGTACTTTTTAAAACACATCCATCCGACGTTCTGTTGTTCAGTTTGGGAACACTGTCAGGAGGTTTGTAGCTCTGTAAATACCGAGGTGGTGTTTTCGCCTCCGTCAGCCGCTGGGAGCGTTTCGATACGGCAGCTGTTTTGTGAGGCTGCTTTTCCTACAGGTGTTTTCACGTCTCGGTGGCTGCTTCGGACGCCGGTGACTCCGTGGGTTTTTTTCCGGCCGCCAAAAAAGAAAAACACCGGACGGGTTCCGCCTCCGACCGGTCCTCCGCCACGGCCGTGACGGCCGCGGCGGCGCCGAAATCAGCGAGAGCCCGCGGCCCCGCCCGCGGCCCCGCCCGCGGCCCCGCCCGCTCTGAAATGAAAGACTTTTTGACAAAGACAGGTTTCACATTTGCAGCCGGCACCGCGCTGCAGAAACGGTTCGATGCCGGTTTTGTGTTGCGATCTTCTTGGGTCTTTTAACTGCATCGATGCTCTCCCCCGTTTCCTTTTTTTATTTGACTTTCCTTTGAGAAATTGGCAAAAAGACAAAGGTGGATGTCTTTATACATTTGAATATTATGAGTATTTATTTGTGCATTTGTAAGGAAGCTAACACATTTCTAAATATGTTTGAGCCTAGTAATATTAGACACCGTTTGTACATGATATAGCAGGTGTTCAGTGTCAGATCTGATGTTGGTATGTATGCTTTACCATTTAAGTGTTTCAATAAACCGTGCTTACCAATCACCTGAGTCCACTTCTGATTTCCCGCACCGGGCCGGCGGGCGGAGCTGCTTCCATTCTGGTTGGGGTGGGGGAGGAGCGGGGGCGGGGGCGTGGCCTCCTGCTTCAGCTCAGTCCGTGCAGGTGGAGTTTGGACATGTTCCTGTGTGTTTTTTTTATCCGCGACGTAGCAAGTCACTGAAAGTACCGCGCCCAGTACCGACTGGGAATCCTCCCTGCAGCTTGGTGCTGATTCCTACCAGGAGGTGGCGCTGAGCCACGCCCACCGTCTGTTCCTCACGTTCGATGACGTTTGAGCAGGACTGACGTGTTCCATTGTGTTTCATTTTCATTGCCATCTGTGTGGAAAAAGTTTTTATAAAATATTACTTATATCTAAAATACCTTTTTATGTCACGTTAAAACATGTCAGTGTTTAAAAACATTTTCTTCATATTTTGTCAAATTTCTGTTCATTTAGATTCCTGCCCACACTGGCGTTCAATGGAGGGGGCGTGGCCTTGCTGCCATAGTACGTATGTTCTCCCCTCTGATTGGCTGCTGCAGGGAAAAGCGTGAGATCTGCCCGGCAACATGAGCCAAAGGAACATAGCGCAGGAATCAGTCGGAGGAGGAAGAGTTTTGTTCCGCAGCGAACGCGTGTTTCACGGTGTTTTCAGAAGCTTCTGTCGACTTCACAAAGTTTGATATTATTTTGGGGGCGAGGATCCCAAGGCTGGACTTTGATGAATGACGCTGCTTTCAGTCCTGTCTGATGGAGCGTTGGCGACACCAAGTGGAAGAGATGTGTAAATGCAACAAGAAACAACGTTTTCAACAGGCATAAAACAACAAACATGAAAAAGACCATTATGAACATCATGTTTATTACATTATCATCTTATGAACATCATGTTTATTACATTATCATCTTATGAACATCATGTTTATTACATTATGAACATCATGTTTATTACATTATCATCTTATGAACATCATGTTTATTACATTATGAACATCATGTTTATTACATTATGAACATCATGTTTATTACATTATCATCTTATGAACATCATGTTTATTACATTATCATCTTATGAACATCATGTTTATTACATTATCATCTTATGAACATCATGTTTATTACATTATGAACATCATGTTTATTACATTATGAACATCATGTTTATTACATTATCATCTTATGAACATCATGTTTATTACATTATGAACATCATGTTTATTACATTATCATCTTATGAACATCATGTTTATTACATTATGAACATCATGTTTATTACATTATCATCTTATGAACATCATGTTTATTACATTATGAACATCATGTTTATTACATTATCATCTCATGAACATCATGTTTATTACATTATGAACATCATGTTTATTACATTATCATCTTATGAACATCATGTTTATTACATTATGTTTATTACATTATCATCTTATGAACATCATGTTTATTACATTATGTTTATTACATTATACATTATGAACAAGTTTATTACATTATTACATTATGAACATGTTTATTATATTATGAACATCATGTTTATTACATTATTACCTTATGGACATCATGTTTATTACATTATCATCTTATGAACATCATGTTTATTACATTATGTTTATTACATTATACATTATGAACAAGTTTATTACATTATCATATTATGAACATCATGTTTATTACATTATTACCTTATGGACATCATGTTTATTACATTTTCATCTTATGAACATCATGTTTATTACATTATGTTTATTACATTATACATTATGAACAAGTTTATTACATTATTACATTATGAACATGTTTATTACATTATGAACATCATGTTTATAACATTATCATCTTATGAACATCATGTTTATTACATATGTTTATTACATTATACATTATGAACAAGTTTATTACATTATTACATTATGAACATGTTTATTACATTATGAGCATCATGTTTACTACATTATGAACATCATGTTTATTACATTATCATATTATGAACATCATGTTTATTACATTATGTTTATTACATTATACATTATGAACATGTTTATTACATTATACATTATGAACATGTTTATTACATTATGAACATCATGTTTATTACATTATGAACATCATGTTTATTACATTATCATATTATGAACATCATGTTTATTACATTATGAACATCATGTTTATTACATTATGAACATCATGTTTCGTACATAATACATTATGAACAAGTTTATTACATTATACATTATGAACATGTTTATTACATTATGAACATCATGTTTATTACATTATGAACATCATGTTTATTACATTATCATATTATGAACATCATGTTTATTACATTATGAACATCATGTTTATTACATTATGAACATCATGTTTATTACATTATGAACATCATGTTTATTACATTATTACCTTATGGACATCATGTTTATTACATTATCATATTATGAACATCATGTTTATTACATTATGAACATCATGTTTATTACATTATTACCTTATGCACATCATGTTTATTACATTATCATATTATGAACATCATGTTTATTACATTATGTTTATTACATTATACATTATGAACAAGTTTATTACATTATTACATTATGAACATGTTTATTACATTATGAACATCATGTTTATAACATTATCATCTTATGAACATCATGTTTATTACATTATGTTTATTACATTATACATTATGAACAAGTTTATTACATTATTACATTATGAACATGTTTATTACATTATGAGCATCATGTTTACTACATTATGAACATCATGTTTATTACATTATCATATTATGAACATCATGTTTATTACATTATGTTTATTACATTATACATTATGAACATGTTTATTACATTATACATTATGAACATGTTTATTACATTATACATTATGAACATCATGTTTCGTACATAATACATTATGAACATCATGTTTCGTACATAATACATTATGAACAAGTTTATTACATTATACATTATGAACATGTTTATTACATTATGAACATCATGTTTATTACATTATGAACATCATGTTTATTACATTATCATATTATGAACATCATGTTTATTACATTATGAACATCATGTTTATTACATTATGAACATCATGTTTATTACATTATGAACATCATGTTTATTACATTATTACCTTATGAACATCATGTTTATTACATTATCATATTATGAACATCATGTTTATTACATTATGAACATCATGTTTATTACATTATTACCTTATGAACATCATGTTTATTACATTATCATATTATGAACATCATGTTTATTACATTATGTTTATTACATTATACATTATGAACATCATGTGTATTACATTATACATTGTGAACATCATGTTTATTACATTATTACCTTATGTACATCATGTTTATTACATTATACATTATGAACATCATGTTTATTACATTATCATATTATGAACATCATGTTTATTACATTATACATTATGAACATGTTTATTATATTATTACTTAATGAACATGTTTATTACATTATGAACATCATGTTTATTACATTATACATTATGAACATGTTTATTACATTATGAACATCATGTTTATTACATTATAAATTATGAACATGTTTATTATATTATTACTTAATGAACATGTTTATTACATTATGAACATCATGTTTATTATATTATTACTTAATGAACATGTTTATTACATTATGAACATCATGTTTATTACATTATACATTATGAACATGTTTATTATATTATTACTTAATGAACATGTTTATTACATTATGAACATCATGTTTATTACATTATGAACATCATGTTTATTACATTATTACCTTATGAACATCATGTTTATTACATTATCATATTATGAACATCATGTTTATTACATTATGAACATCATGTTTATTACATTATTACCTTATGCACATCATGTTTATTACATTATCATATTATGAACATCATGTTTATTACATTATGTTTATTACATTATACATTATGAACATCATGTGTATTACATTATACATTGTGAACATCATGTTTATTACATTATTACCTTATGTACATCATGTTTATTACATTATACATTATGAACATCATGTTTATTACATTATCATATTATGAACATCATGTTTATTACATTATACATTATGAACATGTTTATTATATTATTACTTAATGAACATGTTTATTACATTATGAACATCATGTTTATTACATTATACATTATGAACATGTTTATTACATTATGAACATCATGTTTATTACATTATGAACATCATGTTTATTACATTATTACCTTATGAACATCATGTTTATTACATTATCATATTATGAACATCATGTTTATTACATTATGTTTATTACATTATACATTATGAACATCATGTGTATTACATTATACATTGTGAACATCATGTTTATTACATTATTACCTTATGTACATCATGTTTATTACATTATACATTATGAACATCATGTTTATTACATTATCATATTATGAACATCATGTTTATTACATTATACATTATGAACATGTTTATTATATTATTACTTAATGAACATGTTTATTACATTATGAACATCATGTTTATTACATTATACATTATGAACATGTTTATTACATTATGAACATCATGTTTATTACATTATAAATTATGAACATGTTTATTATATTATTACTTAATGAACATGTTTATTATATATTACTTAATGAACATGTTTATTACATTATGAACATCATGTTTATTACATTATACATTATGAACATGTTTATTATATTATTACTTAATGAACATGTTTATTACATTATGAACATCATGTTTATTACATTATGAACATCATGTTTATTACATTATTACCTTATGAACATCATGTTTATTACATTATCATATTATGAACATCATGTTTATTACATTATGAACATCATGTTTATTACATTATTACCTTATGCACATCATGTTTATTACATTATCATATTATGAACATCATGTTTATTACATTATGTTTATTACATTATACATTATGAACATCATGTGTATTACATTATACATTGTGAACATCATGTTTATTACATTATTACCTTATGTACATCATGTTTATTACATTATACATTATGAACATCATGTTTATTACATTATCATATTATGAACATCATGTTTATTACATTATGAACATGTTTATTATATTATTACTTAATGAACATGTTTATTACATTATGAACATCATGTTTATTACATTATACATTATGAACATGTTTATTACATTATGAACATCATGTTTATTACATTATGAACATCATGTTTATTACATTATTACCTTATGAACATCATGTTTATTACATTATCATATTATGAACATCATGTTTATTACATTATGTTTATTACATTATACATTATGAACATCATGTGTATTACATTATACATTGTGAACATCATGTTTATTACATTATTACCTTATGTACATCATGTTTATTACATTATACATTATGAACATCATGTTTATTACATTATCATATTATGAACATCATGTTTATTACATTATACATTATGAACATGTTTATTATATTATTACTTAATGAACATGTTTATTACATTATGAACATCATGTTTATTACATTATACATTATGAACATGTTTATTACATTATGAACATCATGTTTATTACATTATAAATTATGAACATGTTTATTATATTATTACTTAATGAACATGTTTATTACATTATGAACATCATGTTTATTATATATTACTTAATGAACATGTTTATTACATTATGAACATCATGTTTATTACATTATACATTATGAACATGTTTATTATATTATTACTTAATGAACATGTTTATTACATTATGAACATCATGTTTATTACATTATGAACATCATGTTTATTACATTATTACCTTATGAACATCATGTTTATTACATTATCATATTATGAACATCATGTTTATTACATTATGAACATCATGTTTATTACATTATTACCTTATGCACATCATGTTTATTACATTATCATATTATGAACATCATGTTTATTACATTATGTTTATTACATTATACATTATGAACATCATGTGTATTACATTATACATTGTGAACATCATGTTTATTACATTATTACCTTATGTACATCATGTTTATTACATTATACATTATGAACATCATGTTTATTACATTATCATATTATGAACATCATGTTTATTACATTATACATTATGAACATGTTTATTATATTATTACTTAATGAACATGTTTATTACATTGTGAACATCATGTTTATTACATTATACATTATGAACATGTTTATTACATTATGAACATCACGTTTATTACATTATGAACATCATGTTTATTACATTATTACCTAATGAACATGTTTATTACATTATGAACATCATGTTTATTACATTGTTGATGCTTTTCCTGACGACGTATCTCTGTGAGACTGGCTTTTCAGCGCTTGTGGCCTTGAAGACGAAATACAGGAATAAAGTGAATGTTGATCCAGATCTTCTCTTCAGAGCGTCGTCCATTAAACCAGACATCAGGCAGGTGGTGTCTGCCAGGCAGCACCAGCTTCTCATCAGGTGACTTCATATTCATGTTCATTCCTGTTATTGTTAGTTTTACGTTACCAACGTGACGCCAAAGTTCCATAGATATAAGGTTATTTTTAACCCAGCTCTTTTACTTTTACCACCACTGCACCGTATGTATGACAATGCAAATGATTGTTAAAATATACGTCCTCTGAGAACGCACTGTTTGTCTGTGTATTACTTCTGGTCGGGTGTGGCCCCGACACTTTGAGATTTTCAAGTGGGAGGTGAGTCCCAAAAAGTTGGGAACCGCTGGATTAAAGGCATGTTTTAGTATTTTTAGCATTTTTAGTATTTTTTTTCCTCCCCCCGAGGAATCGCCACCTTACCGCGGTGGAGGGGTTTGTGTGTCCCTGTGACCCTGGGAGCTGTGTTGTCGGGGGCATTAGCCCCTGGTAGGGTCTCCCAAGGCAGAGTGGTCCCAGGGGAGGGACTAGACAAAGAGTGATTCAAAGGACCCTAATGCAACAACAATCAAGACAACATTGTACCTCGCCCGGAATAGGGAAACGGGGGCCCCATCCTGGAGCCAGACCTGGGAGGGGAGCTCGCCGGCGAGCGTCTGGTGGCCGGCCTTGACCCATGGGGCTCGGCTGGGCACAGCCCTAAAAAATACCATGGAGCCGCCACCCTGTGGACCCACCACCTGCAGGGATAGGCGCTGGGGTCGGGTGCGATGTCAGTCGGGCGGCAGGCAAAGGCGGGGGCCTGGGCCTGCTGATCCTAGGCATCGTAGACTAGTTCTAGGGATGTGGAATGTCACCTCTCTGGCAGGGAAGGAGCCGGAGCTGGTGCGGGAGGCGGAGCAGTACCAACTAGATACGCAGAGCACTGGCTCTGGAAGCAATTTCCTGGAGAAGGGCTGGACTCTCTCCTTTTCCGGAGTTGCTAGGGTGAGAGGCGTCGGGCGGGTGTGGGGATACTCACGAGCCCCCGGCTGAGTGCCGCTGTGTTGGAGTTCTCCCCAGTGAACGAGAGGGTCGCCTCTATACGACTACTACGACTAGTTGCTATGGGGAAAGCTCTGACTGTTGTGTGTGCTTATGCACCGAACATCAGTTCAGAGTATTCAGTCTTCTTGGAGTCTCTGGGTGGCGTCCTGGAAGGGGCTCCGTCTAGGGACTCTATAGTTCTACTGGGAGACTTCAACGCTCACATGGGCAACGATGGAGAAACCTGGAAGGGGATGATTGGGAGGAAGGGCCTGCCTGATCTGAAACCGAGCGGTGCTTCGTTATTGGACTTCTGTGCTAGTCATGGATTGGCCATAACGAACACCATGTTTGAGTATAGGGTGGCTCATAAGTGTACGTGGTACCAGACCACCTTAGGTCAAAGATCGATGATTGACTTTGTGGTCGTGTTATCAGATCTGCGGCCGTATGTCTTGGACACTCGGGTGAAGAGAGGAGCAGAGCTGTCAACTGATCACCACCTGGGGGTGAGTTGGATCAGATGGCTGGGGAGGCTGCCAGACAGACCTGGTAAACCCAAACATGTAGTGAGGGTGAACTGGGAATGCCTGGTGGATGCCTCTGTCCGTGAGGTCTTCAACTCCCACCTCCGTAAGAATTTTTTGCACATCCCAGAGGAGGGGATGGGGGGACATGGAATCCGAGTGGGTCATGTTCAAAACCTCCATTGCAGAGGCGGCTGCTAGGAGCTGTGGTCGGAAGATAGTCTGTGCCTGTCGTGGCGGTAACCCAAGAATCAAGCTGGTAGAAGGAGGCCTTTCGGGCTTGGCTGGCCCAGGGGTCTACCGAGGCAGCAGACAAGTACCGACAGGCTAGAAGGGCTGCGGCTTCGGCAGTCACTGAAGCAAAAACCCGGGTGTGGGAGGAGTTCGGGGAGGCTATGGAGAAGGACTTTCGGTTGGCCTCAAGGAAGTTCTGGCAAACCGTTCAGCGACTCAGAAAGGAAAAGCAGGGCTTGGCTCAGGCTGTGTTCAGCCGGGGAGGAGAACTAGTGACCCGGACTGGCAATATTGTCGGGTGGTGGAAAGAGAACTTTGAGGAACTCCGGCAGAGTCTGAAGACTCGGGTGAAGTCTAGTCCATATGCCTGGCAGAGGTCGCTGAGGAAGTCAAAAAGCTCCTCGGTGGCAAGGCGCCGGGGGTGGAAGAGATTTGCCCTGAGATGCGTAAGGCTCTGGACATTTTTGGGCTGTCTTGGCTGACACGCCTCTTTAGTGACGCGTGGATGTCGGGTACAGTACCTGTAGAGTGGCAGACCAGGGTGGTGGTTCCCATTTTTAAAAAGGGGGAACGGAGGGTGTGCTCTAATTATAGGGGTATCACACTGCTCAGCCTCCCCGGGAAAGTTTACTCCAGGGTGCTGGAAAGGAGGCTCCGGCCGATTGTCGAACCTCAGATTCAGGAGGAGCAATGCTGATTCCGTCCTGGACGTGGAACAGTGAACCGGCTCTTTACTCTTGCAGGGTTGCTGGGGGGGTCATGGGAGTTTGCCATCCAGTCTACATGTGTTTTGTGGACATGGAGAAGGCTTTCGACCGTGTCCCTCGGGGGATCCTGTGGGGGTTACTGAGGGAGTATGGAGTACCGTTGGTACGAGCCATCTGGGCCTTGTACAACCAAAGTGAAAGCTGTGTTTGCGTTCTCTGCACAAAGTCAAACACGTTCTCAGTGGGTGTTGGACTCCGCCAAGGTTGCAGCTTGTCCCCGATTCTGTTTGTGGTATTCATGGACAGGATCTCAAGGCGCAGCAGAGGTGAGGAGAGTGTCCGGTTTAGGAACCTCCAAATGGTATCTCTGCTTTTTGCAGATGATGTGATGATGTGGCTTCATCAGACCGTGACCTCCAGCATGCACTGGAGGTCACGGCCGAGTGTGAAGTGGTCGAGATGAGAGTCAGCACCTCCAAGTCTGAGGCCATGGTTCTCTGCCGGAAAATGGTGGATCGCTCCCTCCGGGTTGGGAGCGAGTTGCTTCCCCAAGTGAAGGAGTTCAAGTATCTCGGGATCTTGTTCACGAGTGAGGGGAAAATGGAGCGCGAGATGGACAGGCGGATCGGTGCGGCGTCAGCAGTGATGCGGGCATTGTACCGGACCGTTGTTGTGAAGAGGGAGCTGAGCCGGAAGGCAAAGATCTCAATTTACCAGTCCATCTACGTCCCAACCATCACCTATGGTCATGTGCTTTGGGTGGTGACTGAAAGAACGAGATCACGAATACAAGCGGCCAAAATAAGTTTCCTCCGTAGGGTGGCTGGGCTCAGCCTTAGAGATAGAGTGAGGAGCTCAGACATCCGGAGGGAGCTCGGAGTAGAGCCGCTGCTCCTTCGCGTCGAAAGGAGCCAGTTGAGGTGGTTCGGGCATCTGATCAGGATGCCTCCTGGGCGCCTTCCTTTGGAGGTTTTCCAGGTGCGTCCTACTGGTAGGAGACCACGGGGTGGACCCAGAACGCGCTGGAGGGATTATATATCCCAACTGGCCTGGGAACGACTCGGGGTCCCCCAGGAGGAACTGGAAAACGTTGCCGGGGCCTGGAATTCCCTGCTCAGCCTGCTGCCACTGCGACCCGGTGGCAGCTTATAGAGCTTATTATGCGTAATCACCGGGTGTCATGACATTTCACTGCATATATGTATTACCGTATGTATATGTATGTGACAAATAACCTCTTGAGCTTGAACTTGTTACAATGGCTAGAATCCATAATCTGAGTACAATTTTCAGCAAAACAAAACCTTTAAAACATGTTTTGGGGACCTCACAGACCTGTATTAACTTGTTGAAAAGGAGCAGAATAAGTCCCCTTTAAACGCATCTCCATTGTCGTAAAGTGACTCGAAACAACGGTGGGCAATACAGATTATTTTCATTTTATTTTACTTTACTTTACTTTAAGTTACTTCACATTGTGTATTTTATACCGACAATTACGTTGTTATTATTATTAGTAGTAGTAGTGGTATTGGTAGTATTGTTACTATTATTTTATTATTATTATTATTATTGTTGTACAATTATTATAAATGCGTGTGATTTTGCTTTATTTTACTTAAGTTGATGATTGATTTCATACCATTCAAATGGATTTTATTTTATTTTATTGTTTTTTTTCCCCGACGTGACGTTGCAGGGCGGGCAGGAAAGATGCTTTTTATTTTTTAAATGTATCTATTTATTTTACGCTGTCTTATTTTACTTGACTTTATGTTAAATCCTCCTGTTTGAGTTAAATTACATTTCAACCAAAATATTTATTCGTTTGTTTTTGTTTTCCCCTCCCGCTCCAGCGGTGACGTAGCACAGTGGCGGCAACATGGCGGCGGCCTCGCAGGGAGCCGAGCTGTCAGTGGAGAAAGAAGCCGAAACGGAGCCCGAGAAGCGGCAGAAAAAGCCCTGGATCGACGCTGCGGTGTCCGGGAAAGCCGGCATCGGCCCCAGGTTGCCGGAGACCCTGGGCTTCTACGACCTCAATGCCGTCCGAAGGGAGCGGAAGGAGCCGCCAGGTAGGGATCCGAAGCCCCGTTTTCAGCGTTCAGCTCTGGGTTCGTTGAGCGTTCCCCGTCAGCCTCTCGTCTGGAAGCTGTTCTATGAGTGTGGCGTCGTGCGGACACTTCGGACACTGTTGAAATGGTTGAATTATTACACATATTATCATGTTTCTGGATGAGCTCACTCTGTGCAAACAGCTGCCAGGTCTGTGTTTACTCAGTGTTTCTGATCCATCAAGTTGGGTTGGTTTATTCTCGATGAAATGGGATTATAAATAAACCGTGTGTGTTGTGTTGTGTTGTTGTGTTGTTGTGTTAGTGTTAGTGTGGTGGCCCGCCCTTTGTGTAACATAGCAACAAGGAACTCGTTCTGCGAATAATGCTCCCAAGTTTGCATGGGCCTGGACAGCAGTGACACGACTACACCACGAACAACTCTTAACAAAACACAGAATGTGTTTTTTCAAGTTTACCCTTTAACTCAAATTCTTTTCACTGAACTGTAGACCCAGACTAGCTGAGACCATGCCTCAGCTATATTCATACCCCGGGTCAGCACGACCAACCAGGCTTTTAATGGATCCTGTGTATAGAACACATTCTGTATATCCTCTATGTTTAGCTTGTTTTTAGACTGTTTACACTTGTAATGCTACTTGTCGGTCAATGCGCTAACTCATGCCAATACAAATTCTTTGTATATTAAATTGTGTTTGGCCATATAAACAGATTCTGAAATGAATTAGTGTCAGCCTACACTGCAGATCCCTCTCTTGGTAATGGAAGTTCCAGTATCTGAACCAGAGGTTATCCTAGCCACCTTCCAACTTCAGTGTTCAAAACGGTTCCTGTGAATAAAGTGAAGTTTTCTCAGTCTGAGAAGGTTCTGGTGGCCGTGCAGCTCTTTGTGCTGCCGTGTGAGATTGTAGCAGACAAAGAGCTTGTGGTAACACTAACGCTGGATTGTTGATGTTCCAGATCCGTCGCTGGCGCGCTTCATGTGCGCCGAGCTCACCAGAGGATACTTCCTGGAGCACAACGAGGCAAAGTATACAGAGCGCAGGGAGCGGGTGTACACCTGCATGAGGATCCCTAAAGAGCTGGAGAAGGTACGACACTCTGTCTGTCTGCATACAAATATGAATACATGAGATATATATATATATATATATATATATATATATATATATATATATATATATATATATATAATACATACTTAATTTCATTCCAAATTTGTACCTTCAACCTCTGTAACAAGTCACCAACATAGAGAGAGGTGGTGAGGAAGTTTATGGATTTTTATAAAGTTTCGAAATACTGCAATATGTTGGACAGACAATAAACAACTTTCCCTGCAGCAAAGTTGAGCCATAATCTTTCATTACTCATTTGTGTAATTCACCCCAAAACAAGCATTTTCCTAATAGGATGAAAGTTCAGATCTTTCACTTTGTGGATATTAAACTTTTTCCACTCGTCATGCTTACAGCAGTTTACTGCATAACAACTCTCCTCTTCGTACCCCTCCGCAGTGTCCATGCAGCGCTCACTTCTGTGTTTGTACTCCCCACACAACACAAGAATCCAAACATTATTATAGCTTCATCCAAAGCTCCATGTGGATGGCTGCATCTATAAGGAAAGGATTTATGACCTGAAAATTGTTAATTGCAAGGTACAGATGCCTCGTGGTGCATAGACAGACGATGGACTGTGGTCTGTTTTTGTAATTCCTCCTGTTGGCCAATAGATGGCAGTGATGAGACACAGCTGCGGCTCATTTACATGTATGTGAAGCCGCGCCCAACATGGGACCTGTCCCTGTATTCTAAACAACCCTGCACTGTTGCACTTTGAATTTTTAGCAACACGCCCTGATAATCCAACAGAAAAAAATGCAAATACCTGCACACCATGACTCACATGTCTGATATCTCTGATAAGACAGTATTTTATTATTCTCCAGGGGAAAATGATGTTGTCACACCTTAGAACAAAACAAGGCATATACCTGTATGTAAGGTATTCAAAAAAACAGTAATAGTTAGCAGTCAACAGTAATACATAGTGAGTACAATACTTGTACACATATAAGGGCTAAAGGATTAGATAAACCTGAGTCTGTATAGACCACATTCCACCAGAATGTGGTCGATACAGACTCAGGTTTATCTAATCCCTTGTAATTCTTGCTGCCACTTTAAATAGTATCCTGAGGTCCTTTGGACCCGAATCACCCTCTGTGCTGCAGCCAGGATGGAAGGAGCCGAGCAAAGTCATAAAAAGATCCACGGATCCTCTCAGAACGTTATGGCCTGTGAACTGTGGCTGTGGCAGGAACTTTGGAATTGTCCACCATCTGCTGAGCTATGTTGAGGTTGAATATGCCTGCTGGGTGATTTTGGGCTTGGACTTCATGATCCAGATATTAATTTTCTCTCCTACAGAGAGTGTGTTCGCTGTATTTTTATAAACCTTTCCAGGTCGTTGTTAGGTCATGTCAGTTGCACACAGAACATCTTCAGACTCGATTCGGATTCTCGATCATGGACTCGAGAACAATCTTTAAAACCTAGAGCGTCGCTGCTGATGGTGATATGCGTCGCACTCTGTGTCATTTACTTTCTGGTGAAATCACATGCGCTATTTATTTATTTTGGTAGTCCTCGCTTATGGCAAACCATGTGGCTTTAATGTCTCGATAAGTGAGGTCACACTCAGCCAACCAGAAGCTTGATTTCTATGTACAGTACCACAGTCCACCCATCAGGGGAGAGATTGTTGGACAGATCGGCTTCAAGCTGTGTGCAGCTTTTGGATTGTGTTGACGCTGGTCCAGATTGACGCAGGTTTTGCCAGTTTTCTTTATTTATTTTTTTTTGTTTTTGGGTTGTTTTTTTTTTTCTCCATGAAATTTGCAAAGAATTGTCAAAGGCCAAGTGTCGATGGAGATTGGAGACTTTCTACACAAGCACTGGAAATTATTTTGTAGACAGAGGCGACGAGGAGCGGGAGATTGATCCGAGCCCGATCAGTGAGAACGTTTGCAAAACAAACACAAAACGCCCAAAAGTAAAGGAAAAAGTTTTAAAGAAATAGTTTTCAGCCACACTTGGCCTATGCTGTATGTTGATGTTACAAGGAACAAAACAATGCTGAACTTAAAAGGTCAAGCTTCCGTTGTATTTTTCCCGGTATTATAATGTATAATATGATTAAAATCTTCATACCGTACTTTTTTTTTTACAATTATACACTAATTTGTATAACCCATCAACTTGGACATGCTAAAAGATAAATGATATGACATATATATACAGTACATACTGTGTGAATTCCTTAGAAATAGCTCTGTAGTCGACTAACAACACCTGACATGCCGCAGATAGAGCGTTTATTATCACCATCAGAAACTTGACTCAGACTTGTGACCAAGAACTTGAAACTTGACTCGGACTTGACCCTTGACCCTTGAGACTTGAGACTTGACTTGGATTTGCAATAAATGACTTGTGAGCATCTCTGGTTGCAAGAGCATGTTACTGTCAAGACGAGAATCGTCGATTCAACTGAAAAAGATCTATTAAGTGTGGATTTAACTTTTACCTTTCAAGATGAGGATCTAAATGGATTTTGGTTTGGCATTTGGAGGGCGGGTAGTCTTTATTTGATGGTCATTTGGGAGGGTTGTAACCACATGGCATTTCTCATGTTTCCTAAAGTGAGCCGTTAGAACATGAATGTGTATGATGACCAAGCTGTTTATTTTCTCCGTCTCTTGAGGTATTTCATATATTTTGTTGGTATTTGTGAATGTTCATCCATATCCACAGTTTACTGACCACAACTAGCTTCACTGCTTTAGCTAATTCACCGAGGCTGCCTTTCACTCCTTGTGGCGGCGGTCCCTGCCACCAACAATTTAAAAGATGTTTAGAGGAGCACATGCAGAACACAAATACATTGAATTATATTCCTTCATTTCTTTAACCAAATAATGGGAGGGGTCTTTGTTCCGTCCTCTAGCTGATGGTGTTCGGCTTCTTCCTGTGTGTGGACGCCTTCCTCTACGTCTTCACGCTGCTCCCCCTCAGAGTTATGCTGGCGCTGCTGAGGCTGCTGACGCTGCCATGCTGCGGCTTCAGGTCAGCACACACACACACACACACACACACACACACACACACACACACACACACACACACACACACACACACACACACACACACACACACACACACACACAAAAACAGTGACTCTGTTTCATATTTGTACTTTTTAAAAAATGTATTTAACCTTTATTTAACCAGGAGTTCCCTTGAGATTAAAATCTCTTTCTCTTTGTCTATAACCAACAGTTTTGGACCGCTTGTTTTGCTTGTTTTAACTCACTGACTGTTCCCTCGTCTCAAATGAGGCTTTGCTGTAGATTTCAATGTATTGTAGACCCAGTTCTATCACATTTAATCACATCTATCCAGAGAAACGGATTCAATGGACCATATCAGTGTCCAATTGAGTTTCAGCCTGTTCACCAGTCAGCTCACACACTTGACTTTATTGACCATTTTCCTGATTCACATTTTTTTGATTTTTAATATTGTCTCCATATTCTCGATTTGGAACATTGGATAACATTGGATAACATTGGATAACATTCGACTGACGATAACACATAACATTTATTGTCTTTGTTAAAGTGATGTCATGTCCACCTTTTCAAACGGAATCAACAAACAGTAAAGAGGCTGAAACTCACCTTGACAGCAACACTGCAGATAGATACTGTAACCTGCTTTACTACTTAACATTCCCACATCCCAGTGAATATCACTTTACATGGTTCTGTCCAGACCACCGGCGCCGGATTATACCACGTGGGGGAGGCAAGAAGGGAAAATCAAAGCTGCTTTCACACATGCACTCTGGACAATATCCAGATAATCAGGTCTGGACATTGTCTGGAGTCGCCCTTTCACACACGTAGCTCACAACCGGAGACGGTCCGTGTCAGACGCGTTTACACCACCTGGAAATACCCCTTTGGTTTAGATGAGCGGCGGAGCCTGGGTCGAGCACAGAGGGCAGGACATGACGCGGTGGCGCTGCAGAGTCTTAGAACACCCAAGATGGCGGACCAGGCTACCGAATGATCATTTTTGCCGTTGATACTCAAGTATTTGGACGTAATCTAAATTGAGAGAGTGGAAAGGAATAATAAAGAAAGTAGAAAGGAGGAGGAAGCAGCTTCGCTCCGTGCACCAAGATCCAAACAAGGTAAATAACTGGCACACAATAGAGATGTCATCAACACGTGACACGCCCACTTGCTCGCTGTGAATGATCCGGACAATCGCCTGCTTTGTTCACACATACCACTCAGTTGGACTTTACCTGGACTTTGCACTCGGGTGCTGGCTGGGTAAAGTCCGGGTAATGTCCGGTCCAAATGATTCAGACATTTACGTTCACACATACAGCTCATCTGGGTGATGTCCGGATAATTTCAGGGTTGCAGTACATGTGTGAAGGCAGCTCAAGTTTACTTTAATGAAAGTTAGAAGAGTTCTGAGTTATTAAGAGGGCCGAGGGGTAAGGGTAAGGGAGTGTAAGAGTAGTAGTCAGTCATTAAGTTAAGGAGTGACTGAGGAAGTGTCCCCGTTACGCACAGTGCTTTATTTGTTTAAGGAAAACTTCAAAGAAACAGAACGCAATAAAATACATGTAAAACACACTGTTTTTATTATAAGTGTGTTGGGAACAAGGCACAGGGACGCGGAGGCAGAGATGAGCTAGCAACACACAGTCATTGTGTGACCGCAAAAGCAATAGCGATAGGCTTTACACGTTATCACCAACGTTCTATTTCCATAATATCTGGTATAGACGTTCTCGCCAAAAAACATTTTCCATGATAACTGAAAGTGGGTCCCCCCCGTTCCGGCGCCCATGGTCCAGACAGAGCAGCAAAAATAAAACAGCAAATGAGCAGCGTCTTCAGTCTTCAGTCTCTGTTCACCTGCTTCTTCTTCTTACAAACTCTCAGAGCAAAACGTTCCACCACGTGCTCCAAATGTCGCCGCTGGTTCTTTTACCTAAAGTTCTCTCTTCTTTTGGACTCTACTTCCTGCTGTAACCTCCCCTCGCCTCTCCCCTGCTCAGGGCTCACACCTGCCCCTACTGCAGGAGGAGCAGGTAGGACCTGATCAGATCATCCACCTGCTCACTAGTTATGCACTGCCACCTGTCCCCAAATATCACCACACCCAATATATTTGTTGTGAATCAACTCAGATTGACGGCAAATGTTTAATAAATGGTGAATGATGTACTGTTTACCTTCATTGCTCTACATGTCGCAAACAGACTTGGTTCAAAACTAGCACTCAGTCTCTCACTCTTCTCTCCAAAATGAAAGAAACACAGTTGACACCCAGGCCGTAGAAAATCCCAAAAACCTTGTAGTGGCGTTAGAGTTTTTTGGTGAATGGGGGTTGGTGCACATCTAAAATCCCCGCTGGGCTTCAGCCCGACATCACTCTGTCCATCCACTTGTTGATACTCACAGCATGTTACTAGTCATCACAGCCCATCACTTCACACATCTAACACTTCACATAGTTTATTTTTTTTTCTTTAAAACTAATATTTTATAGATACTTTTCCATCTTAATGTCTATATACACCTACTGGTTTTAGCTGTTTTAGCTGTTAGATTGACCATTATGGACACAATACTGCCTCCGATCACATCTGTCGATGATGAGCAGGAATTTCAACAACATTATAAATCTACTGCCGACGTCTTTACTTTCCAGCTGCTTGCTTTCTAAGCCAGTTGAACAGCAAACTGATATCTGAATGATATCAGATATTTCAGTAAAACTGGAATGTCCGCCGTCAAAACACATGCAAGCTTTTCACATGTCTGTGAATATGTAAACTGACACAACCATTAATGTATTTATAATAATAATTATTATTATAATTATTATAATAATTATTATTATTATTATTTAATAATTTCTTTCAACTTCGTGTATTTTCTTTTTCTACAGCGTTCTACTGATTGTAGGTGGATTCATTTAGAGGTTCGATGGACCAAGTCACTGGTTATACCTGGTGGTTTCCTCCCCGTCAGCTCTGTAGAATCAAACCAGCAACCTTGAGTTGAACCACGGAACGGAGCACAGATTTAACACGGCAGACACGCTGTTGAAACTTCAAAAGGTGGTTACAAAACCACTTCAAGCTTTAAAATGTAGAGCACTGCGTCTTCTACATGGGGTCTGTCTGCTTTTGATCACCTCTCAAACAATGTGTCTTACTAAGAACCAAGATCCTGCAGCTTTTTCATGCTTTTGATGTTTTAAAATAGATTTTAAGGCGTGCAAAAAGCTGAACTCCACCAGCGCGGTGGCAGCACACTCAATTAGCGGCACCAGTCTCACCGTGCTGATGAGAGACTCAAGGCTCCTGATGCTTTCTGCGGCTACGCTGGCTCCCCTTTTATATGCCTGGATAATGGATGAAGCAATTCATCGGTTAGATAATTGATTAGTATTCACTGTCATTTTGTACCTTATTTGACTTCCTGTTCTAGAATCTAATTGAATCACATAGTTAACTTTTAAAATATATTTTAGTTGCTACCCTATCCATAAGAGAACATTGATAAGAACTAGAATATTCGTTTTTACAGTTAGTTACATCAAAAAGCTTAACAAAATGAAATGTGAAAAGATTGTTCTCTGTCTCTCTTTCTTTCAGTTCATAGATTTTTATATTAAATATTAAAACTACTTACTGTACATACTGTATATAGGAATTGGATGTCTGTGTTACTACTCAAAACAGCTATGACCACTAGGTGGAGCCAAAGCCTCAAGCTTCTATCAGAACTAATAGAGAACTCGAAAGACAGATGGCTAGATGTTGTGTTTGTCCTCGGAGGGAAATTTTAGAAGTAAATATCAGGAAAAATAAAACAATTATCCAAAATAATGTTTAACGATTGCTCTGACTAACTCACAGTTCAGAAACAGACAAGACAGAGGTGGACGTTCCAGGTTCAGAGAGTAAATCCTCACCAGGATTTTGAGTCAACCATGTGGATTTACTAATCGGCATCAAGCCAGAGGTCCAGATAATGACAAATCAGCTGGTTCAGTGCACGGCTGGAGGGTAAACACAGCAGGATTCCTACTTCACTGGACCTAGAGTTCTCCAGCGTGACCCAGTAGACGGAGGGCAGCCCCATCTGTTCTGCTCTGTAGGCACAGATCCAGACGCGGGTTCAGCTTCGTGCTCGGCTGCGCAGAGACTCAAACACTTGATTAAGCCAATTAAGACATTGTGAACTGAACCCCGCCCGCCCTACACCCTGCAGTGGAGATCACACTGGGACTAAAAATATCTCCACATCTGCAGCTCCAGGCCCCGGCCGCCTCCGTCTGAGCAAGACTCTCTTTGTCTTCCAGAGGGAGCGATTTGAACGGAGGCTGTTTGTCGTGGTGGCATCGCTCGGCGGCAGAGTGTGAGTTGGTTGATCTTGGCGACGTTAGGACAGATGAGCGGGGGCTCCCACCGCCCTGTGGACCAGGGTGTGGCTGTGTTGGGGGTGTCCTAACACCTTGTAGCCAAGTGTTCCTAGAGCTGTCACAATTATTACATAACCGCCCCATCGCAATTATTTCGACAGCTAGTGATGATGTTATACCATTATTAGATTCCGCAATCCTGTGTTTCCATCCAAATTTAGCGGGAATTTTGAGCCAGTGTTAGAAATGTCCCAATAAATGGATTTGGAATGAGGGCTGTTTTCAGTTGGGTTGAGGCAAATGAACTGTCGAACAAAATGTTTGTTCCAGTCTTCACCACCTTTCCTCGTAGCTGACTGTGTATTATTAAACTGTAATCTCAAGGCTCTGTGGAATACTTGATTCTGATTGGTCAATGGCAGCAATCATCAGTCTGTTATTTGTGAATAATGACCACTGTCTATTCATTAATATCGTTGCCACGGGCAACCACTTCTCCTGGTTTTCTCGCTACACTGACACTAGCTGGTGGTGCTAGATAGAAACCACAATGGAAGACTTAAAGAGATGAACATCCCACAATTATTTGTACGACATGGTCCCACATCCCATGGTGAAAGCTCAAAAAGCGTTTGTTTGGAGTGTGATGAAAGAGCGTGAATGAGGTTTCTCCACCTGAGGAACAGATCTCACTCTGATGCTCAAACACCTGAAGGAAAAACATCTCCATCCCTCTCCATCTCATCCCTCTCCATCTCCATCCCTCTCCATCTCCATCCCTCTCCATCTCATCCCTCTCCATCTCTATCCCTCTCCATCTCCATCCCTCTCCATCTCCATCCCTCTCCATCTCCATCCCCCTCCATCTCCATCCCTCTCCATCTCCATCCCTCTCCATCTCCATCCCTCTCCATCTCCATCCCTCTCCATCTCCATCCCCCTCCATCTCCATCCCTCTCCATCTCCATCCCTCTCCATCTCCATCCCTCTCCATCTCCATCCCTCTCCATCTCTATCCCTCTCCATCTCTATCCCCCTCCATCTCTATCCCTCTCCATCTGTATCACTCTTCATTTCTATCCCTCTCCATCTTCATTCCTCCATCGTCATCTTTCTCCATCTCTATCCCTAACCCTTTCTGTCCCCCTCTTTCTTTCTCCCTCACCTCCTCTGCATTCCTCTCTACCCCTTCATCTCTTTTCATCCTCCATCACTTTCTTTCCTTCTCACCCCCTCTCTCACACATAGTCTCTCTCTCTCTCTCTCTCTCTCTCTCTCTCCATCATCCTTCCAGTAAATTCTAAATGGATTTGTCAGTCCAGCATGTGGCGTTCTCTTAATCTGCTGCTCAGTTTCCTTTTCACTTGTGCGTTTGACGGACGTCTTTATTCTTTTCCTCTGGCAGCCTGTCCCCTCTCTTTGAATTTACCATTTTAAAAGTAGAACGCTGTACATCCCACTGCTGGGTCAGCAGCAGCAGTCAACACGCTTCACAAAACAAGATAAAGCTTGATACATGAAAAGGTGCACAACCCTTTAATGCCAATAACTCAAGGACTGTTCAATGACTTGTGAAATATTATGTGTGTGTGTGTGTGTGTGTGTGTGTGTGTGTGTGTGTGTGTGTGTGTGTAAGTGTGTGTGTGCGTGTGTGTGTGTGTGTGTGTGTGTGTGTGTGTGTCTATTTATTTTTTAATTTAAATTTTTTTTTCTTTTCAATTTTGAAAGAAATGTTTTCTTCCTTCCCATCCCAGTATCATGTCCATCTCAGGCTAAGCATGAAAATACATTGTAATTAAAAATGTTTGTCTGCATGCAAGTGTGCGTGTGAGTGTGCGCACACATTTCTAACACTGTACAGTACCCTGTGTGTCAGTTATGTTAGCATCCCAAAACTCAGTTGTAAAATATTGCGTACACATGGAATTCTTCTTCTTCTTATTAATAATAATAATAATAAAAATGAATGCATTGTATTTCGAAAAAATACATTAATGGCTTAACTAACCGTGTGTGTGTGTGTGTGTGTGTGTGTGTGTGTGTGTGTGTGTGTGTGTGTGTGTGTGTGTGTGTGTGTGTGTGTGTGTGTGTGTGTGTGTGTGTGTGTGTGTGTGTGTGTGTGTGTGTGTGTGTGTGTAGCGGCTCACGGCTGCTGCAGCCCGCTCAGGTGTGTGACGTGCTGAAGGGCTCAATCCTCGTGCTCTGCTTCTCCATGATGCACTACGTGGACTACTCCATGATGTACCACCTGATCCGAGGACAGTCCGTCATCAAGCTCTACATCATCTACAACATGCTGGAGGTAAAGAAACGGAACCAGAAAAATGCTCAGAAAGTGGGCGTGGTCTGCTGGATGGTAGAACTCAGAGAACCTGGTTGTTCTCTGCCTTCTGTCTGAACGGCTGTTTTCTCTCCGTCAGGTGGCGGACCGCCTCTTCTCATCGTTTGGTCAGGACATCCTGGACGCTCTGTACTGGACCGCCACCGAACCCAAGGAGCGCAAGAGAGACAGTATAGGAGTCATCCCTCACTTCTTCATGGCAGTCTTCTATGTCTGTATCCTACTCAGTAAATATACCGTGGGCCGTCGGATGGCAGGCACCTAAATTCACAATGTTACTGTCAGTGGAATCCAAAAATGACTGGCCAGTGAATTTAGGAAGTTAAATTTGTTCATTGTCAAACACACTTTTATTTTGCTACACTAATATTTTAAAAAGCGTTTCTCAATAGTTTGTTTTCTTGCTGTTCATCCTAAATGTCATATGGTGCTTCCAATTGTTTTGTTCCTGAGCTGCTCTTCCTCAGTCCTTCACGCCATCCTCATCATGGTTCAGGCCTCCACGCTCAACGTGGCCTTCAACTCCCACAACAAGTCTCTGCTCACCATCATGATGTCCAACAACGTTTGTACACACACACACACACACACACACACACACACAGACACACACAGACACACACACACACACACACAGGCACACACACACACAGGCACACGCACACACACACACAGACACACACACACACAGGCACACACACACACAGGCACACACACAGACACACACAGACACACACACACACACACACAGGCACACACACACACAGGCACACGCACACACACACACAGGCACACACACACATGAACACACACACACACACAGGCACACACACAGGCACACACACAGGCACACACACAGGCACACACACACATGAACACACACACACACACACGTGCAGTCACAAACACACACGCACAAACGCGCACACAAACGTGCAGGCACACACATGCACATACACTGTGCATTCTCAGATGTGTTTGCTTCTTACATATGACTCCTCACTATGACTCTAGTTTAGGTAAAAACAGTATTTTCTCGTCTTGTTCTGCAGTTTGTGGAAATCAAAGGAAGCGTGTTCAAGAAGTTTGAGAAGAACAACCTGTTTCAGATGTCCAACAGCGGTAAGTCCTCCTCTCATCTGAATTCACATTCAGTGATACGCTGCTGGCAGAGTACCACAGCACGTATGTCATGTTACGGTACAAAAACTTCCATCGGTGCAAAGATAACTCTCGAATTTGAATTTATGGATTGGACTCAACATCTTCCCTCATTGTAATGGTCTACAGCAAGGGCGTCAAACATAAGGTCTGCGGGCTGCGGAGAGGTCCAATATTCTATAACTAAACATAATTATATAACATTATAACTTCACAGAAAAATAATGTAACTGGTTTAACATTCAACAGACGTTTATTGGACTTGACTCCATGCTGTATACGTACGCCCCAGGTTCTATCATCTCTTACGTTACTATTCTTCTGTGTCTGATGATTGGAAGGGAGACGCGTGTGGATTGAATGTCATGTATTCTGCAGCTGATTCCTCGGGGCCCGAGGCTCAATGTTTTCATCCGTCAGTGTGTTCAGAGGCAGCGACAGGAGGACAACGACTCTTAATCAGCTGACATTCTCCTCTCTGTGTTCCCTCACATCTTTGAAGATTGGCTTTTTAAGGAGCTTGTCTTGTTCCGGGCTAATGCCGCGTTGGCAATAAGGACGGTGAACATTTATTAATCTGCCTTGAAATTGCGCTGGATAGATGTGGGGGAAAAAAAAAAAAAGAAAAGCTATTGCTGTGAGGAGGATAAAACCTTAGTGCTATGAGGATCATCTGAGAGGAGGTCTTCATGGACTGTGAGGTCAATATTATAAAAATGGATCTTACTGTCACTGTGTGTGTGTGTGTGTGTGTGTGTGTGTGTGTGTGTGTGTGTGTGTGTGTGTGTGTGTGTGTGTGTGTGTGTGTGTGTGTGTGTGTGTGTGTGTGTGTGTGTGTGTGTGCGTGTGTATTTATATATCTGTATATACAAACAGGATAGAGAGATAGTCCAGAGGGGAAGAGGCAGAAGGACAGAGCGTTACATCAGACAGGATGGAAGGGGGAAAACAACAGGAAATAAACAGAAAGGAGGGAAATATGAAGAGACAGGAGATGACAAGATGTGAGAGACAGACGGGTGGACAGGGCAGAAAGGAGGAGGTGAACGGCATGCGAGAGGGTTTGCTGCTTGCTCCTTCTGTCATTTGTATCCTTCTGTTCTTACTTTGTCAGACATCAAAGAACGCTTCACCAACTACGTCCTGCTGCTCATCGTGTGTCTCAGGAACATGGAGCAGTTCTCATGGAACCCTGGTGACAGCTTCTCCCACTTCCTGTTGACATAACATGTTTGAATGCACATTGAAATAGGTTTACTTAGTTTTGATTAAGGGCATGAATCAACATGATCAGTTGTGGCTCTTTGTGTACTTTTTCAACTCTTTATTGTGGATGTATTTTTTCTATCAGGCCAATGCAGTATTTCTAGCAAATACAGAGTTTTGCTCACATGACGCAGTACATTTCTTCTTCTTCAGCACTTTGAGCTTTATACCTGAATGAAAACTGTTTTGTAAACATGTTATTGTGGTGATCCGCCCTGGTGTGCTGCACGCCCCCTCCAGACCACTTTTGGGTGCTGTTTCCAGACGTGGCCATGGTCATCACCTCTGAAGTGGCCGTTGACATCATCAAGCACGCCTTCATCACCAAGTTCAACGACATCGCAGCCGACGTACGTCTAACGAGTCTCACATCCCACTTCCATCCCTGTGTCTCTGGAACAGAGACAGCAACCGGCTCCACGCTAACTGTCTTAGAATAATACAGGGCCGCAGATGGGATCAACTAGCTTAGCTTGTGTGAAAACAGTGTCTTTACGATGAGCTTACAAATGAAAATATTAATTTATTGTTTTGTATGCGGGTTGTTCGTCTGCTGGAGGCAGTGTTTTGGGGGAGAACAGGGAACTTGTGTGTTTGTTACACGTGTGGATTCATACTTAATGGTTCTCACATCGGTGTCGTGTTCAGACTGAGGTGCTGTAATTATAATATTGTAATTACTGTAATTTAGTATAAATGAATGGTAATGAGAAAATATGCATAGCACTGTAATTTAATATATTTATATTATATTTTTTATATATTATATTTAAAAAGAACTGGTCTGATATCATAATTAACATTCTCATAAAGTTCAACGAGATGAACCTCAGCTGGATTCTTGTATGAACAGATATTGTGCAGCTGGCTCTTATTAGTAATTCATCCAATTTTTTTCAGTCTTGTACAACAAACACAATGAAATGTTAATGTCAAACATTGTGAACTTAAAAGAAAAGAGTGCACTCTGGTGTTCCGCTGGGAGAAAGGTCTAAACAGTGAAATCTCATCTGTGGTTCCTGTGCTGAGCTGTGATGTCATAAGCTCTGATGTCAACACACACCTCTGTTGCTGCTTCTGTTCGGGCTCCGAGTCCCACCCGGGTGTGTTTTCTCCTCCAGGTCTACAGCGAGTACCGGGCCAGCTTGGCCTTCGACCTCGTCAGCAGCCGCCAGAAGAACGTAGGCAGCTTTTCACACCCGCCGCCACGCCCACGTGCACGCTGTGCTGGGACGTGTGTTCAGCGCTGTGTTGTGTTTCTCGCAGGCCTGCACCGACTACAGTGACTCAGTCGCCAGGAGAATGGGCTTCATCCCTCTGCCTCTCGCCGCCCTGGTAAATAAGCTGCAATCTGTCTCCATTCATACTCTCACACCTGCAACACCGGAGCTCTTGTATCGTCCCTGAAAGGAAAACTGTCTTTTTTTTTTTTAAACTGTAATTTAGATAACACACAAAAAAACCCACGAAAGAGTGTTATTGTGAGAACGGCTTCAGCCGAAGAACCTGCTTGTGATTGCCCCACTGTGTGTGTGTGTGTGTGTGTGTGTGTGTGTGTGTGTGTGTGTGTGTGTGTGTGTGTGTGTGTGTGTGTGTGTGTGTGTGTGTGTGTGTGTGTGTGTGTGTGTGTGTGTGTGTGTGTGTTGTAGCTCATCCGTGTGGTGATGAGTTCGGTGAAGGTGCACGGAGCTCTGTCGTACACGTGCGTGCTCCTCTTCTACCTGGGGTAAGGATCCTCGTGTTGTAACCAAAAAGCTTTAATCATGGAGAAAACCAAGTATCATGAATCATAGAGGAGGTAGAGCTGGTGGTCTAGTCATCTAAAGGTTGCTGGTTGGATCCCAGGCTCCTCCTTGAGCAAGACACTTAACCCCTAATTGCTCCTGATGGCTGCGTCCGTCGCTGTTTGAATAATTGTCGCTTTGGATAAAAACGTCTGATCAATGACTAAATGTAAATGTAACATGTGTAAGGAAGAGGACGTTGTGTTTTCTTTCTCAACCTTCTCACAACACAACATCCATCTTCCCATTGTTCATAGTTGTTCAGTTAGTTTAACTGGACTTTATCTGCACTGCACTTTGCCAAATGTGTTCATTTTCTGCTCGGTTGCTCATCACATGCACACTCACATACACGCTCACATGCACACTCACATACACGCTCACATGCACACTCACATACACGCTCACATGCACACTCACATACACGCTCACATGCACTTGCCTCCGGGCACAGGCTCAGATATCCTCTGTGGGGACGTGGTACTGTGTAGTACATACTCACAAGGCAAATCATGTGCAGTCATAAGTCATTGTTGAATTCTTCATCAGATTTAATATCATTTATTCAACTAAGCCTTGTGCCGCTTCCCCGTTCCAGAAGTGCAGGATTTATTATTAACAAGTGAAGTATTTACAAAAACATCCAGTTTTTACAAAATTAATTCCCATAGCAACAGAAAGCAACAGTGGGGAGTGTGTTTTTTGTTTTTGTTTGAATTTGGGAATGGGACGTAAGGGGACACGCCCTTAATTCAGCTGTCTTAAAAAAAAAAAAAAACATGTTTCATACATGTAGGAAATAAATAGATCAAAAATAAAAACCCATAGTGCACCGCTGTAAAAAAGAAATAAATAAGAAATTAAATAATTTTTAAAAGCTTCAATTCTGAGTTTGGTTTACCTTTTTCATTTTCCATATAAGTAAGAAAATAAGGAAATGAAATAAATCTAAATCTTTCTCTGAAATTATATTATATATCGATCTATATCTAAATCTATATTAAAACCACAAGATGTTCATATAGAGCAGGAAGTGAGATCTCATCACAAGTGGATACTCAACAGCTCTGAGTGGAGGGTGAGAGCCTCCTCTCTCTCCCCCCTCTCCCCCTCTCTCCATTCCAGTTTCAGAACACGTAAACCACACTTACACCGTTTCAATGCTCAGATTTTTCCTGATAAAAGAAAATCGAAAGCCGTCATCGGTGTCAGTTGATGATTGAATTGTGAATCTGCCCAAACCACGAGCAGCGTCGAGAGCAGTTGTGGTTCAGTCCTCAGTGACTCAGACTCTGTTACATAAGCGCTCACACGGTGCCCTTATTCACACTAGGCGGCTGACACCTTTTATTTCCCATGATGCTCTGGGGTTGGTACCGTGGAAGGGCCGCCTGGGGAGGAGGGGGCAGTGTTGTCATCTCCACTTCATCTCTCCACCGCCTTCCTCCTACAGCACGCTGTTTCTTATCATCACCATACGCACGATAGATTTATAATGACGATTTCTGATTATTAATATCACAATATCTGATTGTTAATTTCCCCCTAGAGATCAATAATGTGTTATCACAGCTCATTTGATCTTTTTTCAAAAATACAAGTGAAAGTATTCCAGAGAGGTTCATCACATGGAACTATATCATAATATTACGTTTATAAAAAAATTAAAACATCCTGGATCCAGCCGCTCTGGGTGCGGTTGCTCTGGAAGTGGCTGGCTCCAATCAGGCTGCAGCCTCCCATCGAGCCACATTAGCTGCAGCTCACACGGGGCTCCGGGCCTGGCGGTGCGATGTGATCGCAGGCAGATGGTCGACTGAATTCATTATCGCTGCTGCCGCTTCGCTCCCGTCGGCTCAGGAGGAAACTCTGACATGCAGAGCAACACACAGAGGAGCAGCCACACATGCTGGAATACGGCTGAATTTAACGATGCCACGATGTCTTTATTCTGCTGGTGATGTTCATCATGCTGCTCTGTTACTTATATTTAAATGAGCTGGTTAAAAAAAAAGCTAATTAAATAAGGTGATTTTAAAGTGCGAATCCATCACATCATCTGTGTTGGTGGATTCACTACAAGTCCCAGAATCTCATTCCAAACTGCAACGATTTTGTGATGCGGATCACTCTATGTGTATTGATTATTCTTTGCGGTGCAGTCTGGTGTCGCTGAAGGTCCTCAACAGCATCGTGTTGCTGGGGAAGTCGTGCGTGTACGTGAAGAGAGCCAACATGGAGGACAAGCTGTTCGACCGGCCCAACAGCGCTCCGTCCAGGAAGACGCCCAGCAGGGCGGACCAGGACCCTGGCCCCGCCCCCCCAGGTAACCCCTCTCACTGCCTCTGCCCCAGGTAAACCCCCTCCTATAGGGCGGAGCAGGACCCCAGCCCCACCCCCCCGGGTAACCTCTCCTACAGCTTCTTTTTAACTCCACTTTATATAATAAAATAATTAACACCATAATAACAATAACTACACTTTCTAACAGAGATGGCATGTCATCAGTTTTTCATAAACCAAACACAAAATGGCTGCCAGCAGCTTCAAAAGACCCCCGAGGCGTCTATTGATGAGCGGCCAAAGTCGGTGCAGTGATGGAGAACACATGGAGCTCATGTCTGGATGAAGGCCAACTTCTCTTTCAACAAAAAACGGACTTATTATATTTTATGAAACATTTCCAGTCCAGTCATCTGGAGCTGGATCTTCAATCTGAGGTCTCAAACAAATTTATTTGCTGTATTCGCCTGTATATAGCCCCATGCATGGAGCTCACGGTGCTAGCGCCATGCATGGAGCTCACGGTGCTAGCGCCATGCATGGCTGCAGAGGGAAGCGACTTGCCTGGCTCCTGTGAAATGAGCGAAATGCACCAAACTGAGCTTTTAAATCGATGATGAATCTTGTTTCTTTATGACTGAAAATAAAAAGCATTGTCTTCGTTTGAAGTGCTGCTACATCCACAACTATTTCTGAATCAACCATTCATCCGTCCGCTGGGTGCAGTGGTTATCTGCTGTGAAATGGGGGTTGCCAGGTATAAACTGCAATGCCTCATGTCTGAGTTTTACAGTCGCTCAGCTGATAATCATTGCACCTGGCAGACAGATGAAGGAGTGTGTGTCAAAAATACTTCTGAATGAAGCAATAAACTGATGTTTTCCTGCTGCGTTCCAGCAGGAAGGAGATTTTCCATCGTTTTAACTCTGTTGAACTGAGAAGAAAAAACTTTAAACGTAAGTTTCTGTCTCTCCAGGTATGTCCAGTCCAGAGCAGATCCCTGACACTGCCTGCCGTTCAACCTCCACTTCCTGCCGTACAACCTCCACTTCCTGCCGTACAACCTCCCCTTCAGCATCCACTTCCTGTCATCCTTCCTCCTCCTCTACCTCAGTGACCACCCAGCCCTCCCCCCGGAGCGACACCCTACCCACCGCTCCAACGGCCACCATCACCACCAAGAGCACCACACCCAGTGCCAGCTCCCCCTGCAGCCGGCCCCCCAGTCCGCCCCCCGTACCCGAGCCTCCGAACTCCCCCGAGAAACGGGGGGAGGAGGAGGAGGAGGAGGAGGAGGAGCAGCAGGAGCAGGAGGAGGAGGAGCAGCAGGGAGCCCCGGAGCAGGAACACAGGACTTCCAAGAAGGATCTGTTGGAAATCGACCGCTTCACCATCTGTGGAAACCGGATCGACTGACGAGAGCGACGATAAGCGGCAGCGCTTGGTACGGCCCCACACAGAGGAAGTGACACACAGGAAGAGACTGCACTTCCTGTGGGGAGCTATCGATTCCTGTTCAGACGCCGAAGGGACCACGATGGAAAGACGGACCGAACTCTGACAAACTGATCATTTCCCAGAATTCCTGGGTGTCAAAGTCGATATCTGGAGGTATTCTCTGTTTCCATGGAAACCTGAAGAGTAAACCCTTTAAAGTAAACACTCCTGGTGCCAGCCAGTCCTTGAAATGTCAAAATACCCAAACCAGTCTTTAATTTGATCAACTGGAATGTTCAGGCGATGCAAACACGGATCGAAATAAGGTTTCTCTTATGCTCGAAAAGATCTAACGATGCATCAAATATTAAAAACAAACAGACAATGATTCATGAATCCAACCATGAGGGAGTGACCGTGTAGTTGAATGAGGTGGAGGCTTCAGATGTTCCATCCAGGTGGACGTAGTGACTCCATGTCAATGTGAACGTTTGTTTCTTTGGGAAAAAAACAAAAAGAGCCTTAACTTACAGAAACACGTTGCTTCACATTTCTTACCAAACGCTACGACAACATTTTTTATTTAGGACGAAAGCAGTGAACAGCTGACTGCTCCTTCTGCTCAACAGTTTTGTTTTTTTCTGGACATTTGTCCATTTTCAAATACGTAGTTTAGCAGCCGGTGTTGAAATCATTGTGGGACGTCTTGAGTTTCCAGCCTCCACCCTCCCTCTGAACCTCCACGTCCTGCAGAACATGGGCGTGAACATGGTCTTTTCCTTTCTGAGCCTCCACTCGTCCTCGTTTCTATTTTTATACCTTTTTTTTTTTTTGCTTCTAAATGGTGATTTTCCCTTCACTCCAGAACCATCCACAGTTCAGATCGACCTGTGTGAGCGTCAGCGCTGTCCATTCTGTTATTAACACACAAAATCATCATCGTCTTGCTGTGTTTTTAAAATGGGGCCGCGGGGCCACAGAGGAGGGCCCCCATGTTTGTTTGTTGTGAAGCCTGAAGCCGCTTTGTTTCAGTTCGTCCGACCGTGGTTCCCCGACCAGAAATGAACGGATTTACAAAACGCACTTTATCCTTCCTATCAAACAGCAACGGGACGACGTTTCATGTTTTTTGTATACAATAATTTTATAAGTATATGTATGTATGTATATATATATATATATATATATATATATATATATATATATATATATATATATATATATATATAATATCTGTATTAAAGGCAAACTAAACTGATTCACTGGTTTACTGTTGCAGGGTGATTTCATATGATTTGATTTCAATTTTTTATATATATATATATATATATATATATATATATATACACGCACACACTCCGTGTTATCACTTTGCTGACGTAGTGAGTGTGTTGGTGGGCGGTGCTGTTCTCCTGCTGGTTCTACGGTGGAGTCGCAGTGGTGATGGATGGCTGCCTTTGTGCGATACAAACACTTCCTCCTTCCCTGCAAACTCTGCGTTATACCACGTATGAAGGTCTGAGAATGACGACTTTGTTTTGGCTGTTTCCTCCCCTCGTTTCGAGGAGGATGCTTCTCTCTGCAAGATCTTTGTTCGTTGTTGTTTGTTTTATTTCTTTCTGTTCAGAACAAACTGGACCGTGTTCCGCGTCTGTGGCTGGTCGATTAATCCATAGTATCCATAATCGCTAGCTTTTTTTATTTTAATGGTATCATCATGAAATTCAGAGCTCATCATAATGAGAATATAAAAGCTAAAACGTCTCAGCGTTTGAGGTCTGAGAACAACAAACGCTGTTCTGTGCTGACTTTAAATGACCGTGTAGAACCTCAGCTGGACCAGGGATTTCTGATTCCCACGCAGATCCCATTATTTAAATATTATATTATTTATACATCTGGATGGTGTTGAATTCCCTGTGGTTGCCGAGCCCCGTGTGGCGCTTCACAGCCCGACGAAGACGACGGCGAAGAAGAGTGGTTCACTGCCTGCATGCTCTCATCACAGCTATTTAACTGAATTGTTCCTTTGTTATTGTATTAAAACATCCTCCTTTTGAGTTAATAAAGGTTTCTTTTTTTCAACTTGGCTCAAATGTCTTAAATGATAAACTGTTGATTTGTGCAGTGGCTGCTGAACAGATGTGGGGAGAGTTGAGGAGGTTTCACTGTGTTCCTGGCTTTTCTTGATTTCTTGTCTTCGGAGGCTGGACGGCTCCCGTAACCTGCCCGTCGACTCGTTCTTCCCGTCGATGTCACAAGATGTTTCTCTTTAAAGAGTCAACGTCAGATGCTGCCGACTAATTCCAGTTCTCGCGGAAGAGAAATGATTTTGTAAAGCCAGTCAGTGACACGCGCTGGTGTTCCTGTTCACTACGGCAGAACTCACCGCTGTGCTTTAAGAGCTCACGTTGCGAAGGAGACTCTTTGTGTCACTCCTCACTTTGTGCTCGAGCTCAGTGGTGTTTGTTGGGATGAGATCTGTTCACAAACCTCCCAGAAAGCGACTCGTCAGCAGATCTTGAACTTTTTCTGAATAGTTCATTAGAACAGTGCGTTGTAATGTGGTCACTACATGTGAGAAGATGAAGTAAAATTCATTGTTCTGTGTTGAGTGTTTTTATTTTATAACATTCTTTGATAGTTGCAATAAAGCTTTAATAATGAATCCATCTCTAATGAGACCATCAGAGACCAGGATGTCAGTAGAGAGTCAGAGGTGTCAGCAGTATAACGGTGCCAACATCTTATAAATTAAATAACGGGAACGTTGAACTGTATATTTAACATTTTTCAAGGCCCCCCTGGAACCTCTTCAAGGACCCCGCAATGAGAACCACTGATTTACAAAACAAAAGGTCAAGATGATCATACTGATTGATCCTGGTCTGTGGCTTCCTGTTCCAGAGGGCGGGGTCGCGCCTCTAATGGACTCAATGGTGTGGGATCAGAGCCCTGACCTCCCTTCTGCCTTGACCTCCCGTCTGCCCCGCCCGGTGAGGTCAGGGAAAGTAAAGCTGCTGCCAAGACACTTTTAGAGGAATAAGCTCCTTACAGGGGACTCGCTCCGTCTGAGGAGCAGAACATGGAGGAGATTCTGCTTCGCTGCAAAGACACAAGGAAATGCAGCTTGATCCATTCAAGAACATTAGCAAAAGGGAGACAGATCCCAGCGAAGACAAAAATGGAAAGTCTAACTGATAAGATGAAGTACATCAATATTTTATACTGTGTATTGTGGCATCTTTCTTTTAGTTGCAGCGTTCATTTACACTAAACTGTCGTCATACTGCAGAAACCTGGAGGCATTTTATTAGAGAGAGACTTTAGGTTTCTGCTTTAACACAAAGGCTGTTTGATATATATATATATATATATATATATATATATATATATATATATATATATATATATATATATATATATATATATATATATAAAACACAATGAAATAAATAATAAAAGAATAAAATGAAGCCGTTCAAGAAGCCCTGTTTATGTGCTCATGAGAAAAACTATAAATTATTCATCATAATTAAGTACTTATCATGCACTGTTTGTTGATTGAATTTATACACATGTTTGTGTGTATGTAAGATGTATGCTGCCCTCATGGATGGATGGATAGATAGATGGATTGATGGATGACGGATGGATGGATGGATGGATGGATTGATTGATGGATGTATGAATAGATGATGGATGAATGGATGGATGGAT
>NC_137199.1:32217851-32233592 GCF_960531495.2 Zeus faber
GGGTGGACGTGGGCGTCCTTCGCCCGGTCTCCCGCTCCACCCGGGAGGCATTTCTCCATGATTCACAGCCGCCTCCAGCTTGCGTTGTCAAATGTTCCTCTTTTAATGGATCTTTAAACTCGACGGCTGCTGCTTCACCTCCCAGCGGCTGAAAACAAGCAGAACATACAGAAGATTCAGCCGATGCCGACATTTTCCAACTGACTTGGCTTTGGAGGTGAATACCAGTAGGGCTGGGAGATGTTGACTCAATCAAATCCCAATTTTTGACGCATACCTCAATATTGATCATTTGCCGACATCCTGGGCTTGACTGCCGGTGCTTCCAGAGGATGTTCGCAGCAGGAGGCTGCGGACGCTTCGTGCTCTGGATGTTATGACCGTTGATGGGAACGGTCGTTGAAGTTGAGCCCAGGCCCCGACAATGACGGTCGCACCGGGAAACCAGATTTGTGCCACGGTCAGCCCTCATCTGCAGCCCGGTTGCCCCATCATCAACCACTTTTTAAAATCACAATAATTAAATGACAGCAGTACCGTGCGTCGTTTTGTCCAACTATTTTGTGTCTTGGCAACCACAACATGAACGCCAACTTGACAACCACTTCTAAAAGTCAGTGTCGGACCCTGAAACACAACATTGGACTATACCAGTGTCGTCTCAGATCACGGATCAGATCCATACATAGCTCATCCGTAATTACCATTAATTTCGTGTCTCCCGGGGGCCCCTTCTCCTCCTCCTTCTTTAGGGCTGAATGGAAGGGCGGTGTGGAGCCGAGTGAAGCCCTTCTCTTATTTAACAGAGTTTTTTGAGGTGACTCCCACGCGGTGAGATCCACGCGGACGTTCTCTCTCTGAACAGTTTGTTTGAAACAGTGTTTCTGGGCTGAGTGGGAGCGTTCAGTGTGTGGTGAACTGGTGCCTACGAGGCTGCTGAACGCCAGGACGCCGCTGACCTGACGTGTCCCCGGCGCCGCCCACGCCAGCGCTCAGCACCGACGACTCTGAGCTCTGTTCAGAGACAGAGACACGGCCGGTCTGCAAACAGAGTCTGTTTCCTCCTGTCAGGCACCAGGTCTCACCAGGTCTCACCAGGTCTCACCAGGTCTCACCAGGTCTGACCAGGTCTCACCAGGTCTCACCAGGTCTCACCAGGTCAGACCAGGTCTCACCAGGTCTCACCAGGTCTCACCAGGTCTCACCAGGTCTCACCAGGTCTCACCAGGTCTGACCAGGTTTTCCTTCCAAATAAGACGCTCATGCAGACGCTTGTTTTTGTTGTGACGTTGAGAATCAGCTCAGGAAGCATCCGACATCTAATCCCTGAAAACCTCTACTCTACCTCTACTTTACCTCTACTTTACCTCTACTCTACCTCTACTTTACCTCTACTTTACTTCTACTCTACCTCTACTTTACCTCTACTTTACTTCTACTCTACCTCTACTTTACCTCTACTCTACCTGTACTTTACCTCTACTTTACCTCTACTCTACCTCTACTTTACCTCTACTCTACCTCTACTTTACCTCTACTTTACCTCTACTCTACCTCTACTTTACCTCTACTTTACTTCTACTCTACCTCTACTTTACTTCTACTCTACCTCTACTTTACCTCTACTTTACTTCTACTCTACCTCTACTTTACCTCTACTCTACCTGTACTTTACCTCTACTTTACTTCTACTTTACCTCTACTCTACCACTACTTTACCTCTGCTATACCTCTACTCTACCTCTACTTTATGTATATACACTTTACATACCAGCCACGCCCCCTTACTGTGAAATAACACTGAACTAACGCTTATCGACCAATTAGATTAACGACCTGGTGCTAGGAACAGAACTTGGTCGTTAAGTGAGAAGTACCTGTATTAATATTATACATATATATATATAACTCAGTCGTTTAGGTAGAAGTACCTGTATTGCTATTATACATGTATATATATATATATATATATATATATATATATATATATATATATATATATATATATAACTCGGTCGTTAAGTGAGAAGTACCTGTATATAAAATCCCTTATGCGTTCATATGTTTGTGTTCTACGTCAGAGGCCTGGTTTAATGTTGTTGTTTGTTGCTCAAAGGCACGCAGGCAGCCCTCCTCTGCTCGTTAGGTTACACTGGTACTTTTACATTTGTGTAGTCGTGCTCTCAGATGCTTTCCTCCACCTGGCATCCACAGTGTTCCAGGGGGTGTCAAGTCGAGAGGTTTCTATTTCCTCATTAGTGTCTTCACTCCTCCTTCCCCGACCGATCGCTCCGTCTGCCGTATCGATTCAGCCGCCCCGGTGAGGAACTGGCATCCGTTCAGGGCACCAAAAAAAACCTAAAAAACGGTTGCCAGGGAAACCCAGCATCAGCCATCACGACCAGTTTATTTGGGTTCACCTCCCTGGCCTACATATGTCTCACCGCACCAGCGTTGATCGCAAGCGTCAACTGTGTTTGGAGGCGAAGGCAGTGGGAGGCTGGTGTCTAAATGGACTCTCAGCTGAGGTGGAGGTCTCCACCTGCAGGAGGTAGAACAGAGCCTGCTCTCCACCCGCAGGAGGTAGAACAGAGCCTGCCCTCCATCCGCAGGAGGTAGAGAGCTTTTTACACATGATGCAGTCGAGCCATTGTGACATGCCTCTAAACCTGACTGTTCCAAAACGGCTGTTACTGTGTGGAGCTTGAATTGTGAATGAGCAGCCGAGCCCCGAGTTCTGCGCCAACGGGGCTTGAGCTCCACCTCGGGGCTCCCTGGTTTTTACTCTGTAACTTCCACTGCTTTCACCTCGTCGTTCCACCAAAATGTGTTGGTGAACAGATTGGAGGTGAGAAATAATCAATCCAGTCGTTGAATCTTCATCATGTTACATCTACGAGACCTCATTGTAAACTTTGTTCTGATTTTGGTTGCCGTGCTCCAGGGTTGTGGCAGACACGGACACCGCACCACCACGCACCGGGACTCGAGCACACGGGGATTTTATGTTTCATGTAAACGTCGGAAAATTAGATTAAATGAAATTAAATAAAATTAAATTAAATTAAATAAATACATCTACAATAAAAACACACTATTTTTATTGGTCTTGTTTGGAGAAAGGCACAGTGGATGGGATGGAGCACAAGACCATTTAAAGCGTTTTGTTCACAGCCATTACTTTGTCATTAGTTTACCTCATGATTCAACACTTTGACCACGTCTAAACATGAACAACAAAACAGAAAATCATGCACTCAGCTCAGCGATGCAGACTTTGGAGTATTTGAAGTGGATCTTTTTAAAGAAGTTTGTCCAAGGACGCAGTAGAATTTGCTGAGGCGCTTGAGAGATGTTCACTCCAGCACCGGAAACACCTTGAAACACAAAGGTAGATCTGATCCGAAACAGCTTTTAGAACCAGTCATCCGTCACTGACATGGCAGACTGGGCTTCCCCACCCACGCGCATCATGAATTAAACAATAAACAGAGCAGAGGGAGAGGATGAGGATGGGGATGAGGATGAGGAGGATGATGAAGATGAGGATGATGATGATGAGGATGAGGATGTGGTGATCTCTTGTAGATACTGATTTATAACATTGACCTTAACAAATAAAGAAGCTTTGTGTTGTTTTGAAAAATGGGTTTGACCCTCTAAAAGACCCTGTTGCTAAGCAACATCCTTTTTCTTCCTTTCAGCGCAACAGTTTGGATTTTGTTTTATCAGAGTAGAGTGGTCCTGATGAAGTCGTCTGGTACCAGTTGCACTGTGTGACGCCCTGAGAAACACCCAGGGAACGTGCCTCATCCAATCACAACGCCTGCTCCCCGCTGAGCGCTTATAAGACTAAAAGAAGGACGTTCTAGCGTTTGTTTACCTCTGATCAACTCTTTCATGTTCCTCATTCCTACATGACAACCTGCGGCTCCTCTGATGAGAAATGAGACGCCAAACATCTCCTTGTCTCCTGTCATTGCCCGACTTTCATCACACTCAATGGGTTGTATCAGAACAACTCCATCTTGGACGTACAAGTAGTAGCGTCCCTGCTGCACCGCCTGGATCTGCACAGGTCCTGAGGGCGGCGGCGCAGGGACCAGGGTCCTCCGTCCTCAACGAGCGGCGAGCGGCGTCCACGTGAGTCGCCGTGCAGCGTTCTTCTTCTTCTTCTTCTTCTTCTTCTTCTTCTTCTTCTTCTTCTTCTTCTTCTTCTTCCGTGCATATCTGAGCCATCTGACCCAGTAATGTCACCGTGGTGGGTAGGACCCCGCCAGCGTGGTGGGGGCTTTAGGAGACGCCCACGGGTGTCATGTGACCCGCCTGGCGCTGTGCCAGCTGGGCGCCGCAGGAAACGTGTCACCCCGTCGCCCAGCCAATGGCTGCTCAGAGATCTGACACACATCGTGTGACTCTGGATCACAAAGCGCTGCGATGCGTCTGATGGATGACGGCGCACGGGGGCACGTGGACAATGGGATGAAATAAGATTTTTTTCCCAGAATGCAACGTGCTGGGGAGCCGCTTCGCTGAGAACGGCTGCTCTGTTTTACAGGGAGACAAGAGTTGTGTCGTGGTGGTTTTTTTTTGTTTTTTTTTGTGCGTAGCTTCCAACTCATTTACAAACAAAATGTTCCAGATGGAACCAAGCTCCCCCCCACCCCCTCGTTTTCTCCGCAGCTCTGTCAAGGTTGTCCCTGACTTCCAGGCTGCTTGGGAGATTGTCAGACATGGCTGCTCCAGTGTGGCTGCCACGCTGATGTTTGACGAGGGAGGAGGAAGGGATTCCTGCCGCCTGTCGGGGAATCGAACCAGCCGCCCTCCTTGTAGCAGCCTGTTTGTCAGGCACCTGGAGCCCTCTGCTTTGTTTGAGCAGATTATCACAACAAAATAAGCTCTAGTCCCATTTTAATAGATGTGAAAATAGCCCTCACACGCCGCTACTTGTGCAACGGATCCGCAAATCTGGGATTAGTCTGGTTCTGCAGGGGGAGCGTCAACGGAGACAAACCAACTGTAATTGAAGGATATTGTTTTAATTAGTGATGCAGCATTATTAACACACGGAGCCCACGTGACACCTCATGTAAACTACACAACTAATGAAGTTGACGATGAAGCCGTTTCTGTGTCCGACAGTGATTAAGTTCCATTCCGCCATTTCTTCCCTTCTCTCTCTTTTCTTTTGAAAACGTTGAATAATGTTTGTGCGGGAGGTGTCTTCATTTGTGGAACGAAGCTTCTTGAGGTGACCTCCTTCTTGTTTTCCTTCCAAAAGTACTGAAAGCAGAGCTCGCTCGTTGGATCAGTCCCCGCTCCCTGTGGACCTCAGATGCTGCAGTAACGTCCGATAAATCTGAAGCGGAAGGTTTTTAATCCCAGACGAATGCAAAAGTAAATCCACGCAGCGAAGGTGAAATGAATGCACCGACTTTCATTCAGCCGCTATCAAAGCACTGAACCGCTGCCGTGTCGTGTCGGCCATTTCCTAGTTACGGGAATTACAGGGACCTTCCGAGGCGACGTGACAATATCCAGCTTCTGATTCCATGTGCGTCGTATCTATCGGAGGCGTGGCACCAGCCAGGAGGCTCCTGAAGGAGATCAACGCCACCACCGGGGCAGGCTGTTGAACGCTTCTCCGGCCTTTTTGCACTAATTAAAACTCTGCTACGTCAGTTCACTTTCACTACAAACTCCTGAAGGAGAATCCAAGATTCGCTGCCATCCGCACTAAAGATCTCTCTTTAATGACCCAGACGAGAGCTTGTACTGAGCGTGAATTTGAAATCTAGATCCAGATTCAATTTTTCACAGAAAGCAGCCGAAATCACAGCCTCCACGCCGCGCCTCCTCTGGAGGAGGTGCCGCTGTACCCGGTGCTTTGAGATGTGTGACAACCCACTGATGAGGAAACTGGAGAGCCGGTTCGATTCCGCCACACGTGCTGAGAGACGGGTTGCAAAAGACTTTCATTTTCTCTCCCCTGTGGGATGAATGGCCGCTCATATGCGACCGCGCTCATCTCAAAGTGTGAAAGATCAATACGCAGAAGAGAGATTTCCCGGGTTTCTGACGCGAGGGGCGAGCGACGCTCCTCATTAAAGTTTTCCTCGCTGAGAACTGGATGTTTAACGGCGAGCGCAGGGAGAGATAAGAGCCACGGCATTAAGATAGCTCGGCGGTTCGAGGCGCTGAAAGGTAATATTATAATACCACCTTCGGCGCAGGCTCCTCGCTATCTGACAGGGAGCGGGTGAGAAACGGGAAAATCCACAGGGAGCGTGCACGGCGGCAGAAGGAAACTGGAAAGAGATTGGCAGAGCAAGACAAGGCTGAGAAGACGTCGGCTTATTGAAAGAAGAGGAAAGAATGAAACCGAGGGGGAGTCCGGTCGAGAAAGAACTTCTAAAGCCACGTTTGCTTTGCCCTTGTATTTGGGTCGGGCCCGAAGCAGCAGAGCAGCGGGGGTGGCGCGGTGGAATCCAACCCGACGGGGCCTTCCTGTGTGGAGTAATAATAATTAATAAAATTGAACATTTTTAACGTATAACACATCTCTGAATACTTCAAAAAGCACTATATATTATACATTTCTCTTTATTCTTCTTAATAATATTGTTGTAATACTGCAGCGAACCAGTAATAAATGAAATACTTTTTAGCATGGATGTGACTTGTGGTGCTGCCTGGTTTTGCTGGTGGCCTTGTCGTCTGCTTCATATGTAGTGAGGTGGAGCTTCATGCTGCCTTGAGGCTCCATCGGGGGAACGTGAGCGGAGTTGCTCTTCATGTGACTGCTCACATGCATATGCAGAGCCAAGCAGGCTCCGCAGGGCAGCACTCCCACGCTGCATTGTGTGCTACGTGACGGGAAGCTCCTTCCAAGTGTTAAGAATCAGCTGCTCTTCAGGTTCAAGTTCAAGTTCAAGAGATTATTTGTCACATATTGAAGTTTTTTCCATTTCTGTCCACTGGTGTTGAGCTGATTGCTCCGCCTGGAGGCAGGGGGTTTCCTTCATGTTTCTGTCTTACAGAGGGGATGGTGCACGGGCTGGTAAGCAGCCCAGCAGTGGAACGCCGTTGCTCCTGCACCCAAGAGGATCGTTATTATCAACAATTATTATAATAATCCTCAGTGATGTATATAATTGTGGCCTGCGTGACGCATGTTGAAATGTACAATAAAACTCTGGCCATGTCGGCCCACCACGGCCAGGAAGAGTCCACCTCCCTCCCTAAAGCTCCACCTGTGGCAGAGACTCCCACAGGTGGAGCCTGAGCAGAGACCTTTGAGGGGCAGGGCCCCGAGTAACAGGGGCCCGGTGTCTTTCTGGGCTCCGCAGCCGGTGCTTGACTACGCCCCTTTGTCCGCCACGTTTATATTTTGAATTTAATTTTCAAAATTGTAATTTCTCTGACCTGTTTTACTTGAAAATGACACAGAATAATTATTTATTACTTGTTAACTGTGATGAAAAAATTTAGCTCAAAATTGTCTGCGAGCCATATACCGTCATGGAAAGGGCCATGATTGGCTCCCGAGCCCCAGCTTCCCAACCCCTGTACGAGAGCCAGGGACCGGGGGGGGTCGCTCGGGAGTGGAGCCTTCTCCGTGGCTTTGTTGCGCCCCATTTGTTTGCATGACGGTCGGTCCTAATTACAGGTGAGTGCCAGGTGGTCCGCCACCCGCCGCCTCTTCCAAGCGGACCTCCTGCCTCCAGCCGGCCCTTTAGCTCCGGTGCTGCCCGTCACACCGATTCCCATAACCCCCAGAGCCTTTACTCTAAGAGGGAGGTGTCATGGCAGCGGTGTCCAGAGAGACATCTGGGGAATGTAATTTCACTCTCGGCGACTGTGTGTGTGTGTGTGTGTGTGTGTGTGTGTGTGTGTGTGTGTGTGTGTGTGTGTGTGTGTGTGTGTGTGTGTGTGTGCTATCTGTAGAGCTTCTCCACTGCTTACCCTAAGTGCTTTGGAGTGTGTCCAGACTGGATGTGGTGGATTTAAACCTGTTCATTACTTGGATGCCGCGTGACGCCAGCGAGCGAAGACGTCCAGGAAGGAAAAGCTTTTCTTCTGCGTCTTTGTTCCTCTTACTCAGGTTGACTCTCTCCGTCTGCTTACACATCCCAACCCGCTCTCCAGCACAGCTACATGATGCTTCTTGTTGAGTTGTGGATTTTCTTAATGCACCTTTTTCAAGCTGTGTTTCCTTCAGCCGCTGTTGGAACATCAGTTCCATTTGGGTCGATACTTGATCTGTCACTTTCTCAAGCTCCCGCTGCGCTGGGTGTTGGCTCCAGACGTTCGCATCAACCACGTTCCACGTCGACGGTTTGGCGCACGGGGGAAGCTCTTCTAATCTGATTGATAACCCCTGCCGTCTGTCGGTCATGCTTCCTGTCTGTCTTTGTTGTCATGGCAGCCTGGGCTGAGCCCCAAATGAGCTGATGGTAATCTGCTCTGTTTACCTGGAGCCGCGTCCAAGGGCCCCTCCTCTCCCGTGGTCGCGGCCGCGCTCGTCCGGTCCCCGTGGACGACTCAACTTCATTTTTAGAGACTCAAGCACGATGTCCAAAGGCAGGCTCTGCGTCTCTCTCAGGGACACCTCAGCACGTTTTGCCAGGACGGATCAATGCAGGAGCCGATCGCCAGGTGACGGACGACGTCCTGAGCCGCTGCTGCCGAGCAGCGTCCTGCACGGTGTTTCCTTTTGACCTTGGACTCCTGGGAAAAATAAAGCGTTTTCCGTTATGATTTAGGTTCCACAACGTGAGAGCCTGCAACGTGGCAGGTTCTGTGAGTGCTGCACTGGGATTGCCTTGTGTTTCCTACGCTGCACTAAAAACAAACACTTTTATCGTTGGGTTTGCTTTTGCCTTATACCGGCCCCTCGCAGTGTTTGTTTTAAACCCAGGATCCGTACAGGATCAGCGCCGCAGAACCACGAATGCTCTCACGCGGCTGCCACCTCCGCCGTGGCGATGGCGTGCTTTGACTCAGAAGTATATTCCAGGCTGAACATGACTCAGTCCTGCTCGCCTCGCAGGGAAAGTCTCTGAAAGGAAAGCAAATCAAAACCGTACCGGTTCGATCCTCAAAGAGCGTGAATGAGCGACGCCTCCGCCGCCCCGGCGCTGGAGGCCTGGTCCGCAGCGTCCGTGGTGCGTCTCCTGAACGTAGATGCGAAGCAGAGATAGCGAGCGGTTATTTGGGCGCCGTCCCAATCTAAAAACGTTTTTCCAGCTCTTCACATCGTTTGCATAAAAGTCTCGGTCCGTCCGGCCCAGTTACCTCTGTGAGATGCGGATGAAAATAACGCGTCACGGTTGAGAAGAGTCGTGATAATTGGGGCGTGGCCCGGCGCGGGACCGGCCCCGGAGCCACGACGTAGGAGCTGGTGGAGCGACATCGCGTTGGTTTCACTCTGGAAAAGCACTTTGTCTCCAAGCTTTTTGTTCTGGAAAACAGAGAAATTGAATCCCCGTCGAAGCCACGACAGCTTTGCGTCTCAATGCTCGGTTCCAAAATACAAACTTCCTCAAGACCTCAAGAGCGTTTTTTTGGGGGCTTTTCAGAGGCAGCAGCGTTTCCCGCTCCATCACCTCAGGAACCTTCCTGCACCTGGCTCCGGGTAGAGCTGGTTTCTTAAAGTAAAGTAATCAGTCTCTCTCTCTCTGATTTAAAACTGTAAAGGTGAAAAATGACTGTGACAAGAAACAGAACATTTCCTGAATTGGACCAGTGACGGTGGAACATCTACTTTATTCATTTATTACCAACAAAAGGGGAAGAGTGAGCGTAGGGACCAGAGGAGCTGTATGAAGAGAGTGCAGTACAAAGTACTTCATGTTTGAGTAGTTTGCAGTAAACTGCTGCACACAGTCCACACAGCGACGCCCAAGCTTCTGCAATGCAGTCGCTCTCTCTCTCTGTCTCGCTCTCTCTCTCCCCCTCCCTCCTGTCTCTCTCTCTCTGTTCGTTTCTTCATCTCTCTCAGTATTTCCTTCTCCCCTGCTTATTAGCCGCCCTCCCTCCTAATCTCTCCCTTCTCCTGTCTGCGTGTAAATTCATCTCTGCTCTCCCTGGCAACGGCTTCTATGGAAACTGCTGCTGTTTACCTTCTGCGGCGGAGCCTGGACACCCCAGCCTCCTCCAATGGGAAGCCTCCTGGACGCCCCAGCCTCCTCCAATGGGAAGCCTCCTGGACGCCCCAGCCTCCTCCAATGGGAAGCCTCCTGGACGCCACCGCCTCCTCCAATGGGAAGCCTCCTGGATGCCCCAGCCTCCTCCAATGGGAAGCCTCCTGGACGCCACAGCCTCCTCCAATGGGAAGCCTCCTGGACGCCACAGCCTCCTCCAATGGGAAGCCTCCTGGACGCCCCAGCCTCCTCCAATGGGAAGCCTCCTGGACGCCACCGCCTCCTCCAATGGGAAGCCTCCTGGACGCCCCAGCCTCCTCCAATGGGAAGCCTCCTGGACGCCACCGCCTCCTCCAATGGGAAGCCTCTGTTGAATGTCACGTCGCCGTGGCGCTGCTCCACGCCACGGGAGCGTTTCCCGCGTCAGTGGTTCTCGACCTTTCTCGGATCCAGGACCCTGGTTTGATCCTCGTCAGACCTTTGATCAGATTCAGCGTCTGTCTCGATGTGATTTGGACCCCATGCTGGGAGCCGCCGTTCTGCTCTGAAAACTACAGTTGAATTTCAACTCATTTCCATCGGTGGAACTTTCCCAACCCACACAAGTCGACCGTGCTTATTTTTGATGTATTTCCTTTTTTAACTTGTGACAAATGGAACCAGAATGCACCAGCTGGTAACATGCTGATGACCACCTGTAACCATGGTGATGGTGTCAAGTGGGATGTTAAAGTGTGGTATGGAATACTGGAGTCAGGATACAGTACACAGTTTATGGCCCGGCCTCGGCCATCGCCCGTCGCCTCGGTAACGGTTTATTGTCGATGCATCGTCAGTATGAATGCACCTTGTTGTTGTTCCTTCTTATTCCGTCTCACTCTGTGCCGGTGTCTCCGGGCAGACGTCTCCACAACCACCCGTCTCTCTGCGCGGCCTCAGGTCCGAGCAGCTGAACGGAGCTTTGTGCGTGAACGCCTCTGGTGGACGGAGCAGTAAGCCTGTTAGCCACGCCCGCTCCCAGGCCGCCGCCGGGGCTTACGGCCGCAATATTAGACCCTTGTTGGCGCAGCCGGCGGCTCCTGGAGGAACGTGATTAGAAATGTTCTTTTCTTGGCTCAGACCCAGGTCTTTTTTTTCACTCTTTAAGGGCGAAGTGGGAATCGATCTCCGTTGGAGAGCGACAGGAGCTGGCTTTCACGTTCATGTTTGTCTCTGTGACTCACTGTGTTTTTATTGAAGCTTCAACATCCATCCAAGGTCTTTTATTGCACATTTTAACTTGGAAATTATGGCGAGATTCCACTTTCTTATAATAATAATAATAACAATAATAATAATAATAATAATAAAACTAGATCGTAATGCAGTGTTCATAAAGTACACAGTATTTTAAATGCCGCAGGGCAGTGTGATGACCACGCCCGGATCAGTAAAATAAAGATAAAGTGAAAACATCGTTGAAATGAGGGATTTAACTTGGAAAAACAGAGGATGCAGAGCGGCGGAGTTTCACTTCTATCCCATAATACAAGCATAGTCACAGTTTCATTAAAATATTGAATGTCTGCATTAGACTGAATTTGTTTCGCATACCAAATTTTTTGGGTAGAAATTCCTGAGATGTGTAACATGGAAATCTATGGATGTTGAATCGTATCGTGAGCCTTTGTATCTCAATGTATTTATTTCACATGATTCATATTTAAACATGTCGTGGGTGTGAAGCTCCACTCAGCTGCTGCGTCTGATTGGCTCCTTTCAGTCCAGAAGGCGGGAGCTCCAAGGCCCCAGCGAATCACACAAGGCTCAATAATCCATTTTTTTCCACCGCAGGAGGAAAAGGAACCGATAACAAATAGTTTTTACAGTTTACAGCTTCTGCTGCTTCTACAGGTTTTACCGTTTTCACTGTCTTTTTACAGTTTACAGTTTTTTTTTGTTTTTTTTTCAAGCTTTTACTATTTTTACTATTTTTAGTATTTTTTACTGTTTTTACTGTTTTTACCGTGGTTTCTGCTTCTTCAGGCTTCAGGCTGTAGTTTTAAGGCCGCGCTGCACAGGACTCACACGAATATGAATATGATTCCCATCAAACGTTGGTGACTCAGGCATTACCCCCTGCTGGTAACGATGGTTGTTCTACTGGGTTGTTGTGCTTTGCTGTTTCAAATGGATCCGTCTGTTGAATCTCTTGCTTTTAAGCTTTTTCTTTTGACACTGAGGAATAAGCTTTCTGTGGTGGATGCGACGGGTTGAGCAGCCACACCTGATGCTCCTTGGTTGGGCTGACGAGCATCAGGTTAAAAACCCCGTCCATCTGCTCCAGGCTTGTTCCACCTAGCCTCCTCTCTACATCAACTGCTCCAGGCTTGTTCCACCTAGCCTCCTCTCTACATCAACTGCTCCAGGCTTGTTCCACCTAGCCTCCTCTCTACATCAACTGCTCCAGGCTTGTTCCACCTAGCCTCCTCTCTACATCAACTGCTCCAGGCTTGTTCCACCTAGCCTCCTCTCTACATCAACTGCTCCAGGCTTGTTCCACCTAGCCTCCTCTCTACATCAACTGCTCCAGGCTTGTTCCACCTAGCCTCCTCTCTACATCAACTGCTCCAGGCTTGTTCCACCTAGCCTCCTCTCTACATCAACTGAGCCAGGCTTGTTCCACCTAGCCTCCTCTCTACCATCAACTGCTCCAGGCTTGTTCCACCTAGCCTCCTCTCTACATCAACTGCTCCAGGCTTGTTCCACCTAGCCTCCTCTCTACATCAACTGCTCCAGGCTTGTTCCACCTAGCCTCCTCTCTACCATCAACTGCTGTTAACAAGCTCCCGTCGTCTGTGTCTCTGTGCCGCAGGGCCCTGAAAACGCCATTTGGTTGGCGTCTGGTAGCGAAACTGCCACACTTTCTAATCCCTTACATATCAGTTTCACTACAAGTCCCAGAATTCCATTCAAAATGTTTTCTTCTTTTTTTTTCATCCATATCGACAGTTTACCAAGCGCGTCGAGCTACGGTGCTTTAGCTAATTCACTGCCTTTCACTTCTTGCGTGTAGCGGACCATGCTATCAAAAATGGAAACGGCGTATAGAGGAAGCACATGCAGAAAGCTCATACATTGAAAGGTTGTTTCTGAAAAAATATGAAATATGAGTTAATATTTTTCAACAAAATAACAACGAAATAATCTTACAACTTTAAATTGTTCAGGTTTTCCCAGCATCTTGATCGAAAGTGGTCGTGCAGCTGAACTTCTGTTTGAACCTGCAGGGTGTGTGTGTGTGTGTGTGTGTGTGTGTGTGTGTGTGTGTGTGTGTGTGTGTGTGTGTGTGTGTGTGTGTGTGTGTGTGTGTGTGTGTGTGTGTGTGTGTGTTGCTTAGCGAGGATGTTCCTCCGTGTCCTTCAGGTGTGTTTTGCTGCCTGGAGCAACGAGCAGCAAAACACACTTTCCTCAAGAGATCTAATAAATAAAAGAAGCTAAAATTTAATTAGTGGAACAACATCCACTCACAGCTTAGAGAACTGCTGATTAAGAAGTAAAAAAATAGATTATTATTATTATTATTATTATTATTATTATTATAATAATAATAATAATAATAATAATAATAATAATAATAATAATAATAATAATAGATATTTCAAAGCCAGGCTGGGCGAGAACCCCCCCCTCCACCAGGACGTTGAAACCTTTTGTTCTGTTTCCTGGACGCTCTGGAGTTGCTCTGGAAGTTTTTTGGGGATTGTTTTGGCCTAAATCTGCCAATGAATGAAGAGTCGCACGTCCTCCCTCATGGAAACATTTTAATACTCAACAACAACAACAGCAACAGCAACCTGTTTAGGGACAGAGTGGTCTCAGCTCTGAAGCTTAACTCCCCTTCCAAGATGGAATCTGCAAAATCACAGTTTATTTTGTGAATGGAGTGATGAGAGGGAGGGAGGGAGGGATGGAGAGAGGGAGAGATGCATTGTGGGTGAAAATCACCACAGCTCAGATTACTGTACATCCATCCATTCAACAACAAACTGGACCAGATCCAGACCTCCGCTCCACATACCTCTCTCCCTCCATCTCCCTCTCCCTCCATCTCCCTCTCCCTCCATCTCTCTCTCCCTCCATCTCTCTCTCCCTCCATCTCCCTCTCCCTCCATCTCTCTCTCTCTCTCTCTCTCTTTGTTCTGTCCACATGTGACTCAGTGTTTTATCACTCTTTTGTCCTTTCTCGTCTCCCCTTTCTCTCTCTCTCTGCTTCTGTCTCTCATTCCTTTTTTTCCATTATTCTGTTTCTTCTGTTTCCTACTTCCTGTCTACCCCTCTGTCTCCAGCATCACCCAAACCTCTCATCCATCCATGCATTCATCCGTGCATCCATCCATCCATCCATTTATGCATCCATCCATTCATGCATCCATCCACCCATCCATCCATCCATCTATGCATCCATCCACTCATCCATCCACCCATCCATCTATGCATCCATCCACTCATCCATCCACCCATCCATCTATGCATCCATCCATAAACTGCTGTGCCCTCACATCTTTGAATGGCGGTGTCTCTCCTGCTTTGTGCACCAGTGGGCGTGGCCTTCTCAGGGCGTGGTGCGTCCTGTTTGATGCATCCAGTGCTTTCCCCCGAGGTCCTGCTCAGGGAACGTAGGAAAACAAGGTGAACGGAGGAGTAGAAGTGGGAAGAAGCACTGTACTCCTCTGTTTTCTTGAATCTTTCCTGAAGTAAATGTCTTGGAAAGTCGATTTCCAGATTTGAAATGGAACCTCCTGTGTTGCCAGGCGGATATGCTGTAATGCCAAAATATGTAACGATCCTGAATTTAACAATGATTTATCTTAATAATTGTTTTTAATTGTTTCATTATGTAACACGTCACTAGTAATCATGTATTTTTTTAGGATCACATATAATAACATGCAAAGTAATTCAAATAAAGTTTTCCAGTGACAATGAAAACAAAGACATTTGACATAAAGTCATAACATACATAAGTCTATACATATATATAAGCCTATTCCCTTTATCTATTCTATTTTATTTTATTTTATTCTTTATGTTTTATTTTATTCTATAGTATTTGACTGCATTACGTATTAGGAATCAGTTAGTTGGTCAAGTAGAAATTCTTAGGTAGCTACTGTGTTCAGTCTAGAACATATTGTGTGTAATCACCGGGTGCGTTGCATTGAAATTTCACTGCAAATATGTATGAAAGTATTTATATGTATGAAAGTATGTCTATGTACGAAAGTATTTATATGTATGAAAGGATGAATATGTATGAAAGTATTTATATGTATGAAAGTATGTATATGTATGTGACGAATAAACCTCTTGAATCTGAATCTTGAAATGTTTTAATTGCTTATTATTATCTGTGTCATTATTCATGATATACGACACGTAACAGGCACCTTATTATTTCATTCTCATGAAGCGGTAGTTTATCCATCATTCACAGGTTCTTCTAACGTGCTCCACACAAACCTGTTGCATTGTATCATAAAAGCCCTGGTATTCCATGCAGCTCGTGTTCAGTTCAATTATTCCTGTTGATGATGGTGTGAATCCCTGGTGGATT
>NC_137199.1:32236292-32328792 GCF_960531495.2 Zeus faber
GTTGGGGTGTTTAGGGTGTTAGTGTGTTAAGCGTGTTGGGGTGTTTAGGGTGTTAGTGTGTTAAGCGTGTTGGGGTGTTTAGGGTGTTAGTGTGTTTAGGGTGTTGGGGTGTTTAGGGTGTTAGTGTGTTTAGGGTGTTGGGGTGTTTAGGGTGTTGGGGTGTTTAGGGTGTTAGTGTGTTAAGCATGTTGGGGTGTTTCAGGTGTTAGTGTGTTTAGGGTGTTGGTGTGTTAAGCGTGTTGGGGTGTTTAGGGTGTTGGGGTGTTTAGGGTGTTGGGGTGTTTAGGGTGTTGGTGTGTTAATTGTGTTGGTGTGTTCAGCGTGTTGGAGTGTTTAGGGTGTTGGCATGTTGATCCTGTTGCTGTGTTGAGCGTGTTGGGGTGTTTAGCGTGTTGGCATGTTGATCTTGTTGGTGTGTTTAGCGTGTTGGGGTGTTTAGCGTGTTGGCATGTTGATCCTGTTGGTGTGTTTAGCGTGTTGGGGTGTTTAGCGTGTTGGGGTGTCTAGCGTGTTGGCATGTTGATCCTGTTGGTGTGTTTAGCGTGTTGGGGTGTTCAGCGTGTTGGCATGTTGATCCTGTTGGTGTGTTGAGCGTGTTGGGGTGTTCAGTGTGTTGGCATGTTTATCCTGTTGGTGTGTTTAGCGTGTTGGTGTGTTTAGCGTGTTGGCATGTTGATCCTGTTGGTGTGTTGAGCGTGTTGGGGTGTTAAGCGGGTTGGCATGTTTAGGGTGTTTAGCATGTTGACGTGTTTAGTGCATTTGCCTATTTAGCCTGTCGCTGTGTTGAGAAAGGTGTTGGGGTGTTAAGCGTGTTGGGGTGTTTATCGTGTTGGTGTGTTTAGTGTGTTGGGGTGTTTAGGGTGTTGGCATGTTTAGCGTGTTGGTGTGTTTAGCGTGTTGTGGTGTTTATCGTGTTGGCATGTTTAGCGTGTTGGAGTATTTAGGGTGTTGGTGTGTTAATTGTGTTGGTGTGTTCAGCGTGTTGGAGTGTTTAGGGTGTTGGTGTGTTAATTGTGTTGGGGTGTTCAGCGTGTTGGTGTGTTTAGCGTGTTGGGGTGTCTAGCGTGTTGGCATGTTGATCCTGTTGGTGTGTTTAGCATGTTGGGGTGTCTAGCGTGTTGGCATGTTGATCCTGTTGGTGTGTTTAGCGTGTTGGGGTGTTTAGCGTGTTGGCATGTTGATCCTGTTGGTGTGTTTAGCGTGTTGGTGTGTTTAGCGTGTTGGCATGTTGATCCTGTTGGTGTGTTTAGCGTGTTGGGGTGTTAAGCGGGTTGGCATGTTTAGGGTGTTTAGCATGTTGACGTGTTTAGTGCATTTGCCTATTTAGCCTGTCGCTGTGTTGAGAAAGGTGTTGGGGTGTTAAGCGTGTTGGGGTGTTTATCGTGTTGGTGTGTTTAGTGTGTTGGGGTGTTTAGGGTGTTGGCATGTTTAGCGTGTTGGTGTGTTTAGCGTGTTGTGGTGTTTATCGTGTTGGCATGTTTAGCGTGTTGGAGTATTTAGGGTGTTGGTGTGTTAATTGTGTTGGGGTGTTCAGCGTGTTGGTGTGTTTAGCGTGTTGGTGTGTTTAGCGTGTTGGCATGTTGATCCTGTTGGTGTGTTTAGCGTGTTGGCATGTTGATCCTGTTGGTGTGTTGAGCGTGTTGGGGTGTTAAGCGGGTTGGCATGTTTAGGGTGTTTAGCATGTTGACGTGTTTAGTGCATTTGCCTATTTAGCCTGTCGCTGTGTTGAGAATGAAACGCTCAGCTGGTGTGTGTGAACATGTTGGATCCATTAAGCTGGTCTGAGGTGCGACCCAGCCGTAAGAAATGTTGTTCTATGATGTGAATAACATCAGTTTGAAGAGGCTCTAATTCATTCTTATTCATGGTTGACCCCAGTTTTTAGCAACATCATCAAACAAAAATATCAAACTGTGAAATCAGAATCAGTGATATTAAGGTTTGTTGCAGCCGTTTCCATGGTTTCAGTGAATACGACCAAGAAACGTATTTGTTTTGAGAAGAGAGCGACATCGCGCGGCATTGATCCTTAAAATCATAATAACACATCGATCACAACGCTTTGGATTTCTTAGACCCCGCCCCCTCCAGCTGAGAGACACGCCCACTCATCTGATTAAACAGGAGTCACTTTGCGTCATGGGGTCATTGAGTCGCGTTACCGTGGAGACGGAAGGGAGCGAGCGTTCCAAAAGACAACGTCGGTTCCGTTGACGAGGGGGCGTGGTCCACAATCCGCTAACCACGCCCTCGATGCCAATCAAATGTTTGGAAATATGAAGCCTTGAAATAGTAAGATTAATACGTTGTTTTGATTTTCCAACCCTGCTTCAGCGGGTTCAACCTGCCTCCCACACTGAGCTCCCACGGGGCCTTCGCGGCGCGGCTCCGCCCCAACGCACGGCTGCACGGGAAACATAAACACACTTGACATTCTGCTCCGATGCAGAATAACATCAGTTCCTCACAACAGCGGTTCCCAACCCCACGGACAAAAACTCTCAAATCTCAATCTCGTGACCATGCGGATCATTTGCATGCGGCCAATCACATCAAAGCATCGCATGGGGAAGCCACGCCCACCTATTGAGCTGACTGTGCACCTTTTAAATTCTCACCTGGAGTTTGTACCTGTCATTCAACTGACGGCTCATGAATATAAATTGGTCATAGGCCGCTATAGAAAGTCTAATATGAGTTATCTTCTTATATTTTTGCTGAATAATAAAGATGAATAAAGTGTCTTTATCTAATGTTTCCATGGTTTTAAGACGTTATAAGTTGGGTGGGGGTGTAGTTATTGATATAGTTGATTGTAGTCACTGTGGTGTTTCACAGTGAGTAGTTCTACCTCCTGCACCGTTATTATCACTGATTTGTGCTTGGCTTGTTTACACTCTAATTACATTCTACGTTCTATTCAATTCACGTTGTGATCTAACAGCCTCCATGCCCCCCCCCCGCCCCACCCCCGACGTTTCAGAAAATCCTTCCAAAAAGAATTAAAACCTGGAACCGAGACAAAACCCTCGATTCAGGTGTGAACGCGATTTTCACTTCCAGAAACTCACAGTTGGGCTCTTTGTTGTTTCTACTAAACCATAACGATGCAATTTCAATTCTCATTTCATCTTCTTCTACTTTTTACGTTGAAATGTGAGACAGGGCTGAAGGTCTGATTTTTTTTTTTTTTTTTTTTTAATGCAAACCCCACGTAGCCTCCATCTGATGGAGGCGAGTTCCAGGAGGTCGATCACAGAAACAAATCCACCTTGAGTGACCGAGCTACGTCTGCTGAACCTCCATCTTATCCGTCAGGATCAACAACACGCTTCTGTTCTGACCAATCCTTTTTATCACAGATGCCAAAACATCCAAGAACATCCCAAAACATCCAAGAACATCCAAGAACATCCCAGAACATCCAAGAACATCCAAGAACATCCAAGAACATCCCAAAACATCCAAGAACATCCAAGAACATCCCAGAACATCCAAGAACATCCAAGAATGGGGATGATAGCTCAGGAGGTAGAGCTGGTGGTCTAGTCATGTAAAGGTTGCTGGTTGGATCCCAGGCTCCTCCTGCTAGCATGCTGTAGTGTCCTTGAGCAAGACACTTAACCCCTCATTGCTCCTGATGGCTGCGTCCGTCGCTGTTTGAATAATTGTAAGTGGCTTTGGATAAAAGCGTCTCATCAATGTAATCAAGAACATTCCAAAACATCCCGTCTCGCCCTCAAATTGAAGTTGTTATGGCAGCGAGACGCGTCCCTGTCTCGCGTCTCCAGATGGAAGCGGACAGACTTGATGTTTTCGAACCAGAGCTTTGTGTTTGGTTTGGGTGTGATGGAGGATGTGCTTCACCCTCGTTAATACTGAGCTCCGACCAAACTCAGGTCTTTTCAATGAACTCCGTGTACAATCTGGATGTCATATTGTGAGACCTCTCGTTCTAATAATGATTAATTCCATGGAGAAACCAGGAGGATGGTCCATAATAATCATATTTCCCCGTCAGGACGCTGTGTCATATGAGGAGGCTCCGCTGCTGCAGAAGCTGCTGTTTATCTGTTGATTGTAATCTGGTTTTTCATCTTTTTTTTTTTATGAGCTTTTCTTCAGTGCCACTCGCCGCCGTCTTTTAATATCTCAGGCGTTCTGCTCACACTGTGATTTGAAACCAATTGATTTGGCTGCTTTCTTTTAAAGGAAAACACGCTATTTATTTCAACCCAAACCTTATCTTTGGATCGTTGGGAGTCAAGCAGAAAAATGTAAAAATAATCATTAGGTTAAAAAATAAAAAAATACATTTTCCTTTGAGCTTGTGTTTGAAATGCAGTCGTGGGGTCAGGGAAGGGAGCGCTGAGTTCCGGGGTGAAGAGGTGATGGAGGGTGGGATGGAGGAGTGATGTTCCTCTCGGGACGACGGGGGAATTCGTGCAGAACGAGCCGCGGAGGAAGATGTTTCTCGGATGTTTGGGTTCCTTCATGGCGGTGTTTTGGAGCGGAACACTCCAGACAGGATCCTCATTCCTCGTCTCCGTGTACTTCCTCCCGGTGGCTGCGAGGGCGGGGCTCTGGCAGAAGGTCACTCATCACCCGGAGAGGGCGTCGATGTGAGGCTGGAGCAGAAGTCGGGACGGGAGACGGGAACGGAAATGACTGGAGCTCCAGAGGAAAGGTCACGTCATTATTTACTGTTGTTATCACAGTGAAGACGTTGGAACGGCCAGAAGACCTGGCATCCAAATTCCAGATCAGAAATGAAGGTATTGTAAATGTTATGGAAACGGGGCCAGTAGTTTGGAGATCTGCCGCATGATCGTGTGCAGCGATATCTGCTCATTTATTTGAGTTCTCTAGGTTCATGTTTTGGTCTTTGATTGGAGTCTTCTAGCCGTGTGCATTATCTCCCCTTCAGTACGTTTCTAGACGTGTTGCTCCGCTGGCAGCTCCTCCTCCAGGTGTTCTGGAACCACTGCACTGGATCCCATCTCTGCCTCTCAGCTCTGGGTCAGGATCGGTCCAAGACGACGGGCAAGAGCCACACGTCCTCCAAGAAAACATTTGCAGTCTTATATTGACGTAAAGGGATAAATGTTTCTATGCCAAGTAATTAACATTTATTAAACATTTTATATTTTATCACGTCTTTCATATTGGTGAAATTTAAAAGCAAATCAAATCATATATTTCCATTTAGATATTAATGAAATGAGTGGATTCCCTCCATAGATCCCTGTAGCTGTACAGTAGATCAGGGTTTCCATGTTTTTCAAACATAATAAACCGAGGACCCCTCACGTACGGCCCAAAAAATAATTTGATATTAGGTCTATTTCTCACACGAGTGTGGAAAAACATTCAAGGGATATGTATTTGAAATTCAAAAGATTATTATATACATGATATATTGCATAAAAACATTTCTAAAAATGTAAAGATGTACCCCTTCAAAGGACACAGAACATTGGCCCCCGGACCTCACCTTGAGAATCACTGCAGTAGATTCCCTGGTCCCTCTCTTCCTTTTGCAGTAGATCTGATTTTCCAGTGTTTGTGATGTCATCGTGGATTGCCTCGTTGTTTCCACGATGGGGTGAAAATCATCAATTCGTCCAAATATTGATGAATACAATTCAGTTTTTATACAAGCGTCACATTTTGAAGATGAGCTGACGAGACCGGACTGAGAGCGATGGAGTTGCAGCGGTGATGATCAGAGACGAGGCCTTATATTGATTATATTCTATGATATCTTCTGTGACGTATCTGTGGTGTGGGGGTGGTGTGTATTAAGCAGCCACACCGTCTTCGGTCGAGGTAATTGAGCCCGGGATCAGGGTGGCTGTCCACCTGTTCCTCTTCGGAGCAATCACTGCGCAACAGGTCAATCACCTCTGTTATGACAAGTGTCCATCTGCTCCTGGCTTGTTCCATCTGTCCACTCTCTACAATAAACCGGTGCAACGTCTCTGCCTGTGTCTCTGTGCCAGAGGGACCTGAAAACACCACTCGGGTGGGTGTGGCAGGTGGAACTGCTACAGCATCGTCCCAAAAGAGCTTGTGTGTAGCAGAACCAGGTAGAGAACCCAGCGAGAGACGGTGCCGTCATCTAAAACAACGAGCGAGCGGCGGCTTTGACCCTGCCCTCCTCAAACTGACTCCATCGTGGTGATAAAGGCCCTCGGCCGCTTGGGATCTCAGCCTGGTTATTTTGGGATGTTTGCTGCGTCCTGTAATGGCTCGTTGTCTCCACCAACGCAGCACTGCCCCAACCCGGCAGAAGCAGCGAAGCAGAACCACGTCCTCATGTGACACCGTCACCCCCAGGTTCTCCCTCCGGCCAGCGCTTCATTTGGAAACAATACAAACGCACACTTCTGCTTTTCACAACGTCTTGTTCTGAACTTCACCAACAAACAGTCAAACTGCAGAACACCTTTTCAAACTGTGAACTTTGGTAGAGAGGTCTGGTGTTTGATTGGCCATTTCTTCTCTGAAGACACGGGACGTTTCCGCTGCGCGACGAGGACATTTCCTCACCCTGCACAACAAGGCCTCAGACCGCAGAGTTTGGGTTGTTTAGTTCTGATTTAGAGTATCCATCCATCAGATGGTCTGTGTTGGGTGGAGTTACTCCAACTTGTCAGAATTCCAGTAGAAACTGCAGCACTTTTCCCAACATCCAGGTTCCTCCTCGTCTTGGCTGGCGTCTCTTTCTTACGTTTTTCTTCTTCTAATCGATCTCAAATTTTCTTTTTCTTCGTCATTTGAGGTTTTTCCTTTTTCTAAATGTTCATTCCACAGTTTACTGACCACATCTAGCTCCGCTGTACATACACAAATACATTGAATTCTGTTTCTTACAAAATGCATGATAAATAAAGTAGCAAATATAGGGGATTTTTTTTTAACAACAAATTTTACGTATTAGCACTTCAATGGTAGAAGTTGTAGAGTTATGTAATATGTTAAGCACTATCATTTGCGTTTCCATATAATTTGTGTTACTCTCATAGTTCTGATTCCAGTGTTTGGGAGAGGAACTCTTTCATCCCTGTAAAAGAAGCCGTTGGCGCCCCGTCCCGGAGAGGCCGCTTCCAGCCGAGCACAAAGCAGCGATTGAGTCAGAAAAGACCACGGAGCCACCAGACCGTGCAGCTCCGTCACCGGTGGCCTAGATTCTGGGGATTGTTCCAGAGCGTCCTGCGCTTGCTGTCCTGCACTTCCACCGTTCCCTGTGTCCTTTGGCCTTCTTGTGTGTCCTTTCAACTTTAATCGTCCCGAGTGCTTTGATTCTCACACTTTGAGGGACCTCAGAGGCCCGAGGCGCCACAGCTTCACACTGATCTGGTAGATCATGGTGAAGCTTCGATGGTTTGTAGTCATTTGTTTTCTTTTTTTTTAACTAAACTAAATCGGAAGAATGGACCGGCACGACAGCGCCTCTAGTGGAGGTGGGAGGCGGCGCAGGCTTCATGTCTCCACTTAAACTTCTTGTCGCTTCTGGTTCTGCGTGGTCCATTCAGCGGCTCAGTGTGGTCTGCACTGGCCAGCAGGGGGGCTCAGGAAGTAGAGCGGGTCTTGTGGTTCCGGTTTGAACCCCAGCTTCTCTTGGTTGCGTGTTGAAGTGCCCTTGAGCAAGGCACTGGACCCTAGACTGCTCCTGCCGAGCAGGTGGGAGCCTTGCATGGCACCTCCAGCATGGGGCCATGAATTTCCCCCCGGGGAATAATGAAGTGCTATGTTGTCTTGCTGTCCTTTCTGAGCGTGCTCAGTGCGTCTCAAAGAGCCTTTGTTCAACGGAGAGATGCCAGTGACCCTGATGGAGAGAGAGAGAGAAAGACAAAGAGAGGGGTGTGGCAGAGGAAGACAGAGAGAGAGAGTACAGGGCTTGATACTTTCAGCAGAGATAGAGAGCAACAATAGAAAGAGTGTGTGTGTGTGTGTGTGTGTGTGTGTGTGTGTGTGTGTGTGTGTGTGTGTGTGTGTGTGTGTGTGATAGTTGAACAATGAGCGTCTGTGGTCCTGTTCTTTCCAGCCGTGTTGACTCTCTCTCTACTGAGTGACCCTCCCCTGCAGTGGGTTCTTTACTTTAATTGAGCCGTGAAGCACGTTGAGATGTTTTGCTCCAGAAAGCTGCTGCTGCATACCAGCTTCACCAACAATTTACTGGGAAACCAATGCACCTTATGTTTATGAGTAAACTGGTAAAGTACACCAAGACACTTTACTTTAAACATGCAGATGAAGTCTCCCTCTGAAAAAAGCTGAGTTAACACTGCAAACCCCACCACACACGCTATCATCCCTGATCCCCTAAAATTTAAAATAACGATGATGATAAGTTGAGCTCAAAGCTAAATATCATCAATAAAAAGGTTTGATCAGGTTCATCCTTCTCACAGTGTCCTGTTCCTCTGGGCAGGTTCCAGCTTTGGGATCCTCTTCAGCAGAATTCCTTCTTCCGGTTCCGTTGTCTGGGTCTCCGGGTCGAGTGGGCGACAAGCAGAGCCGGTGTCTGGGACGTGAAGGGATTAAAAACAGGACGCGGTGCGGCCGAGGGCTCGGGTCGGGAAAAGCGTTGGTTTTCAGGAGACTTTAGGATGACAGAGGAAACGCTGAACGCGGAACAGCGGCTAACGCGGCGTCGGCTTGGAGTCCTGGATGCTCAACCTCTGGTTCCTGATGATGCATCGCCGCTCATTCATGAAGCGCTTTGTACATTTACAATGAAACAGTTACACAACCCAGCGGCAGACGCTCTGCGATGACGTGGCGTCCTCCACCCTTTCATCCGCTTGGAACACTTTGCACGTTGCACCACAGCTTCCTGTACAAAGAAATAAGAATGATTACAAACGAGCACATCGAATGTTACAAGACGGGCTTCGCTGTTTGTCACCTCACCTTGTTCAAACGTGGGTTCCATTTATGCAGCTTCAGTGCAGTTCAATGGGGCAAACGTTTGGGACTTAAAAACACGTCAAATCTTTTAGAAAACTTGCAACTCTTACGGTTGCAAACTGTAAATTTCATTGTTTTTTCCATATTTTATTGACTCCTTTGCACTTCTGCAAATCAGCTCTTTTGGCTCTATCCCTGCTGACGTAAGAGACTAGAAACAGGAAGTTGCGTCGCTTCCTTCTGCCAACCTGCTGCTCTGGATGTACTGCGGTGATTATAAAAAGTCGTTTTAAATAAAATGTAATATTACTGTTAATAAAAACATACACCAAGACACATGTAAGGCAACAATTGTGAGTTTCCAGTTTTGAGTCCCAGTGAGAAGAGCTTCTCAGCAGTGAAGCTGCAGCTTGTGTATGAACAGTTGGAAATGATGGAAAACAACATCTGAGTCACAAAATAACACCACAAAGATACAATTATACAGTAAATTAGCGAGAATACTTCAGTCTCCGATTTTTCAACCATCTGCTCAGAAATACACCCACACACACACACACACACACACACACACACACACACACACACACACACCATACACACACACACACACACACACACACACACACACACACCATACACACACACACACACACACACACTCACACACACACACACACACACACACACACACACACACACACACACACACACACACACACACACACACACACACATCACACACAAACACACACACACACACACCATACACACACACACACACACACACATCACACACACTCACACACACACACACACACACACACATCACACACACTCACACACACACACACACACACACATCACACACATCACACACACACACACACACACACACACACACACACCATACACACACACACACACACACACACACACACCATACACACACACACACACACACACACACTCACACACACACACACACACACACACACATCACACACAAACACACACACACACACACCATACACACACACACACACACACACATCACACACACTCACACACACACACACACACACACACACATCACACACACACACACACACACACACACACACACACACACACACCATACACACACACACACACACACACACACACACACACACACACACACACACACACATAAAAACACACACACTGGGATGAGAATTCCTCTGGGCTGACAGTGAGTAATGAAAACGGCTTAATATTATGGGATGTCTCTCTGGTTCCCTTGATGTTGCGGGTCTGTTTGAACTTCCTGTGGATCTGCATCCGCCTCACCTGTTCCTCACCTGTTCCTCACCTGTGATACACCTGTTGGCAGGAAGGGAAATGTTTTCGGACTAGAAAGATGATTTCTATGAATTTAAATAAATCCCTTTGTCAGTTTGAGCACTTTGTCAATTTGGTAATTGGTAATATTTTACTTTGGAGGATTTCGTGGTTCAAAACACTTAATATGTGGCCTGCAAAAAATAGAGTTGTATTTTAAAAGTACATTATTTACATTACATCATTATTAAAAAAAAAAAAAAAAGTACAATAATTAATATTTCTGTAATGAAAATATTCAAGGTAAACCTGTCCGGAAAAACAATAGTAATGAAAGTCCTAAAAGGAGCATGGAGCTGTGGGCTGCGTGCGTCACACTCTTCGTTCGTCATGTTTTTACGTGAAGCCAGTGAAGTCGTTGAAATGTGTGGCGCACACTGCCCCCTGCTGGACGCACAGTGACGTCACTCCGTGGCTGCTGGAGCAGCTCAGCAGCAGCTTTAGTTTTCAGTTCAGGAAACTTTGTGGTTGAATGTGGATCACAGCGAATGAGAGGCACTGCTTCTACTCTTTGGCTTTTAAACTGTTTTCTCTTAAGCCTGTTGAATATGTGAGAAAGCATTCTCTCTCCTTTCCCATGTGACATGTCTGTCATATTGTGTTAATTGTGTCATATTTTGTGATATTGCGTGTTCCAGGATCGGCGTGCTGTGTGCGTACTCTGCAAACCAGAACCTGAGCTCTCAGGTGAAGAACGTGCGGCGGCTGGTGAACAGCAACATGAGAGACCTGCACACCTTCACCAACGACACGCCCGCGGTACCTGTCTGTCTGTGTAACTGTCTGTCTGTCTCCCTCCCTGTCCTTCCTTTCTTTGTAAATATGTTTTTCTGTCGCCACATCTCAATACAAACCATGACTACTTGTTGTTATTGTTATGTTTTATTCTCTGACCTCCTTGTCTTTCAGCAAATTGATTACCTCATATCTCAGTACCGGACGGCCAGGAACAAGGTGGTGTACGATCTGGACAGTGAGTCTGTCCCTCTCTTTCTTTCTGTCAATAAAACAGTATCTGAACGCACTGCATCACTTTCCTGAAAACCTCAACCCACACATCAACCAGACTTACTTTCACGTCACCTCATACTACCGCAAATATTTCTATCTACAATGTCGTATCTGTTCAATAAAACTCCTCGGGGTCCCTGAAGGAATGGCAGCAGGTGTGCTGCACATTCTGCACACATCAAACCCCCGTGGGACTGACATTTCAGCTGGTGCTTCTGAAGGGACCACCACCCGCGGTCGGAGGTTCCATGTAATGTGAGCGTTGTGTTTGGGGATCTGTTGTGTTTAGTTCCATCAGCTTTTCCTCTGTTGCTCTGCAGATATAGGTCCTCTACTGGGTGGAAGGATACACGAGCAGCTGGGGAGGGAGGTGCGACCCACCCTGGACCGAGTGCTCAGCATGGCTAGAGGTACATTATATAACCAGATGTTTTGTATTATATACTGTACATTCAGCTTGTCTGATATGACTGCATTTGTCTGGTAAATTATTAAACGCATGCAGAGTTTATGACAAATATTTTATTATATATGATTTCAGCCTATTTGTTGATTCTTATAGTAAACCAAACAATGTACTGTACATTTTGGTTCTATACTTTGTATATTTAAGCTAAATTGAAATAAATATAATTTCACTTAATTTTTGATTTGAGTGTTTTTTTGTGTATTATGTGATTGACGTGTTCATTACAAGCTCTGAAACTGAGCTTTGCAGAAACTTTTTTTTATTATTCTTCCCTTTTTTACGCTTTGTGGTAAAGTGAGAATCGAGAGGGCCATGAAAGGTAAAAGTACCTGCACAACCCTGTGACCCCTGACCCCATGACCTTTGACCTCTGTACCTCCAGTGGTTGGTTCCCTGTGCAGTGCCATCTTAATGAGCAGCCACACATTAAGGATATGGCATCACAACCTAAAGCACCGACCCTGTGTCTCAGGGTTGCCAATCACAAATGTTCAGTTTAATTGAAAATTGGATTTTCAATTAAACTGACATATTTTTTACAGATATGATTTATATCGTTTATTTAAGAGTTTAACACTCTCCCTACTTGCCTGAACTGCTCTGGATTTACACGCCGTATAAACATTTGATAATTTACTGAAACTTTGCATTTAACTATTTTCTATATTTATATTTTTAATGAATGTATTTATTTATTCCATCAATCTGCCTTTATGGGTGAATGTGACAAAAAGTTACATCCAGGTTTGATTAAGAAAAATGAAAAAAAAAAGTATAGAAATATATATATATATATATATATAACATTCAGAAATTAAACAATTTCAGTAATGGAACATTTGTACTTTTTTGTGGATTTAGGGATCCAATATTTAGGTTCTTGGTTACACCAGCATTGGCAACCCTGCTGTGTCTGTGTGTGTTTCTGTGTATGTGTTTACAGTTCCACATCTGGATTCAAACCTTAAATACAGTTCAACACTGACTCATACTGTACAGTATGAACCTATTCTTCTTCAGATGAAGAAATGTCAAATGACTTTTTTTTACATATTTGAGGAAGAAATATTCAAAATCAATCTTCAATAATTCAATATTTATGATGAAAAAACAAGATATCAATTGTAGAATAATAATGATAATATAAAACTGTAATCTCATTAGCATGGTTTGTTGCTAAATAAAGACAAAAATAAGCCTTCTCCCTTCGCTCCCTCTCCGTTCTCACCCTTCCAGCGATGCGGGAGACCAAGGAGGCACTGGAGAACGCCAGCGTGTCCTTGGAGGTTCTGCAGGAAGGGACAGGGAAGCTCAACTTCAACCTGAGCCTGATGCGCAGCAGCCTGAGCCGCAGTCTGAGCGACCCGGGCTGCAGCGACGAGGAGTCGGACGCCACCAGCGCTCAGCTCTGCCGCAGCATCCGCCAGTCGCTCAGCCAGCTCAGCATCAGCGCCAACTTCACACGGGTAGGAACCGCTGGACGCCGTGTTCAGTCTGCTTTTTTGGCAGAGAACAATTTCATTTTAACCTTAATCATATTCCTCAAGAGAGGTTTGGCTGAATTATCTGAAAGGAAAGAGGTTTAACATTTTTTTCACGGGTTCAAAGTTCTAGTCAAACGTTATTTAGGAACTTTGTGTTGAAGATACAGTGTCCAAATGAGCATGCATGGAAAAGGAACCTTGACCGTGGGTGCCCAAATTTGGGAAGCCTTATTTGCAGTGAAAAATATTATAAAATAGAATTACCTCATCTGCATTACAGATGAAGAAAACCAATACACAAAGAAACATGTGAAACATCAATTTATGAAACAAATGATTGAAACTTTTTGGATATTGATAGTCGGGGTTTGGTTTGGTGTTGACCAGTGTGCTGTCTGCTTTCCAGCTGCCCAGTGTCAACGTTCAGCTGGAGAGGATGAGCGAGGTTCTGCAGACGGACCTGAGCGCCATCGTGCAGAAGGTGAGAACCAGATCCTGCTGGAACCTTCTGGGAGGAAGGAGGAACTTCTGTCCTCAAGCCATGACCTCGTCTCATGTGTGTGTGTGTGTGTGTGTGTGTGTGTGTGTGTGTGTGTGTGTGTGTGTGCGCACGGTGTAGGGTTTCTCCTCCCTGAACGACACCCCCACCGTAGTGATGGAGCAGACTGGAGGAGTGGTGGAGGGTGAGGCCTCGATTCACAACGAGACCATGGCATCTCCATTCAATATGTTTAACGCTTTCTTCTCCATCTCATCATGTGTCTGCACGCCTCCTGTCTTTATGGCTCAAGGTCTCTCCTCTCCTTTACCTCCCTCTCCCTCTCTTTCCTGCTTCCCTCCCCCTCAGGTGTGGGTGGGTTGTTGGACACCATCGGCAGTAACATCAGTGGTTTCTCCAAGGCCTTCCCACTCCACAGCTGTCTGGCAAACTTCACCATCTTCACCAGCCACGTGCAGTCCAGGATCGAGGATTACTACCCTGAGCTGGACCAGATGGACTTCTACAGGTGGGCGTGGAGAGAAAGAAAACAACAAAACACTTTGTTATTCCATCTAATTTCCAGAGGGACCTTTGCAAAAAAATAGGTTGTATATAAAACGTCAAACTTGTGTTTTTCTTCCTTGCAGTGAAGAGTCTATAGAAATAATAAGTTACCAACATTGCAGATTGACGCTGATGAAAACGGATCAACATCAAATAACATACAACATACAATAACATACACTACTCACAAAAAGTTTGGGATATTTGGCTTTCGGGTGAAATTTATGGAAAATGTAAAAAGTTGACGCTCCAGTGATATGATATGATGAAAGTAGAGCATTTAAGTAGAAGATACAATGGTGATTTCCTCATCTCAAACAATGTATTGAAACAAAAGCCAACAACAGTGGTGGGTTTACCACAACAACAAATGTCAATGTCTCAATAACTTGTCATGTGCCCTTGAGCATCAGTTACAGCTTGACAAGGACGTCTCAAGCTGTTCACAAGTCGACTTATTGTCTGCTGAGGCCTGGCCCCCCACTCTTCTTGAAGGGGGCCCTCAGGTCATTGAGGTTGTGGGGTACAGAGTTAGGAGCCTCTACACGGCCACTCAGCTCATCCCATAGGTTTTCTATGGGATTCAGGTCTGGAGAAAGTGCAGGCCACTCCATTTGAGGTGCCCCAGTCTCCAGCAGCCGTTCCCTAATGATGCCACCTCCATGAGCTGGAGCGTTGTCGTCCATGAAGATGAAACGAGGCCTGTGTTGTTCATGCAGGGGCACAATGACTGGATGAATGATGTCATTCAGGTAGTATGGGCTTGTCACTGTACCATTCACAAAGTGTAGGGCAGTTGTGTATTGACTCGACACACCTGCCCACACTGTAACACCACCACCACCAAAGGCTCGTCTGGTGACACCAGTGGCTGATGCGTAGCGCTCTCCTTGACGTCTCCATCATTTCTGCTCAACGTGAATCAACTTTCATCAGAGAACAGCACTGAGGCCCCTGGTCCCTCGTCCAGCGTCAACGCTCCCTGGCCCCTGCAAGAGCATGATGCCTGTGCCTGGTGGTGTGGTCAGGTGCCCTTGCAGGTGGTCTAGCACGCAGACCACGCTGATGTCAACGGTTTTGAATGGTCTGACGTGACACTTGGTGCCTCTCACCTCCCTTAAATGTGCCTGGAGTTGAGTGGCATCATCCTGCGGTTCCTCAGGGCACTGTTCACAATGAAGCGCTCATCAGTGTGGGATGTGGCCAAAGGACGTCCACTTCTATGTCTTTCTGTGACTCTTCCAGTCTCTGTATCTCTGTTGCAACCTGCTGATGACACTCTGTGACACTCTAAGCTCAGTGGCCACGTCCCTCTGACAACATCCTGTTTGAAGCCTTGCAAGGCGAGGTAGAAGAAGAACAGAAGAACAATCTTTATTTGTCACACAGCACACCACACTACAACACACATGCACATGCTTTGGATGGTGCCGGTGAAATGGTTCCTCTGCATTTAACCATCCTGGCTTGTCCTTCCTCCGGGGCCACAGCCAGGAGCAGAGGGCAGCGTACGTGGACGCGCCCGGGGATCTGGTGATGAGTGTCCATCGCTGGTCAGACGATGATGTGTGCATGTTTTTGGGTGGGGGTCCTTACTGACGTGAGGTGGAGGAAACCCCATGCGAGCACGGGGAGAACATGCAAACTCCACACAGAAAGGACCCTTATTTGGGAGATAACCCACCCAGAGCACGGTGCCAACAGCGCCCCAGGCGGGAATCTAACCCAGGACCCAGGTACTGTTGATCAGTTGTTAGGTGTGGTCTTGGTCTCATGATGTCAACATGTGAACAGCATGATGAAGAGGACTGTTTAGATGCCAACTCTAATTGAACCAGGACATGTATTGGTCCATTCACGCATCAAACACCTGTTGTGAATTTTGCCGTTCAGCTCCTTGTTAGAGAACAGCAAGTTGTGCAAAAAGTACTGAAACATTGAACAGTTGGACATGTGCATTCAAAAGTTTAGAGAAGGTCAAATTAAGTTAACCTGTAAAGGTTATAGTGCATTTTAGCCTCATCCTGAAATTTCACCCGAAAGCCAAATATCCCGAACTTTTTGTGAGTAGTGTATATACTGCATTATCCGTTATATTGACAACTTAAAATCATAGAATATATGTTTATATATGAACATATATCATTTGTTTGTTTTTCTACTCAAATGTACTATTCATTCACTTTAAATACTTACTATCAATTATTAATTCCTAAATGTCTGTTAATCATTTTGAGCTGCAAATTTTGTATGAAAGGTGCTGTACAATTAAAGTTAATTATTATGATTACATTTGTGTCAACGCAATGATGAAAATGGGGCACGGAGTAGAGGTCCCTCTCTTCTGAAGGAACAACACATATCACTTCCCTTTCGATTAAATGTTATATTCCACTTCAGGGATGTTGTCATTATATCAATGTAAACATGAAAAAAATGTCAAAATGTTGACAAATAACATTTATCTCCACGCGCCACCCTCATCTGCGTCTGCGTCTCTGGGTCTGCCTCCTGCAGGTGGATCGGCTGCATTGCAATGTGCTGCATGGTGGTTCTGGTTCTGGCCTTCAACTACCTGGGTCTGCTGTGCGGCACGCTGGGGTACGACAAGCACGCCTCGCCCACCACCCGAGGCTGCATCTCCAACACCGGAGGAACGCTGCTCATGGCGTGAGTCCTGCACGTCGGCATTGACATGATGGGCGGACATATGGAAAATAATAATGACTGCGTCAATGAATTGTAACCCGACTTTAAGGCTCATTGTTCTTGATTTTGTATTCACTAAGTTGAAAGCAAACATAGACACCTACATCTGACTTGAAGTAGTATTACTTCCTCCGTTACTTCTAAAAGCTCTTCTACGGGAATTGAACTGTTCCTGGTCAGCTTAGTACTGCCACTTTCCACATCAGAGGAAGTACTCTCATGTTACCATGACAACCCTGGTTACTGTTGTTGTACTGTCTGCCTCCCTGCTCCACACCCTGAACGGGGACGGCTTGTAATGGAATGAAAGAAACGTGATTCTTGGAGCACTTGACATGATAATGATGACATGATTTCCTCTCTCCAGCGGTGTGGGCTTCAGCTTCATCTTCTCCTGGGTGCTGATGGGAGTAGTGACCGCCGCCTTCCTGGCCGGAGGGAACATGGAGAAGCTGCTCTGCGAACCCTTCCATACCAAGCAGCTCTTCCAGGCAAGTCACCGGGTCCCAAACACAGAGTTCAGTGTTCTCCATGGTTAGAACCGCACCCAGCTCTGCAGGGGGGCAGAACTATCTCAGATATTAAGACTGACCTCAGAGCGGTTGGTTTGCTTGTAAACTGGTCTCTGCCTCCTGTCCTCCCTCCCAGGTCCTGGACGCTCCGTACCTGGTCAATCCAGAGTGGAGGAACTTCATCCCTGGATACATGTACAACGACTCAGACCTGGAGCTCACCTCCGAGAGCCTCTACAGGTAACACCACCGACCGGTAACACCGCTGGTGGGGAACACCGCTGACGGGGAACACCACCCTCCTACATCTCTGACCTCCTCTGCTGCTTCAAGTCCCTCTAGCGTCTGATCGGTGCTTTTTAACTCCACAGTGAGAGCTAAAGGGTGATTTGCTCCTGTTCCACATTATGAGTCATGGCCCTGCCCCTTGGATCAATACTTTTAAAACTCTGTTGAAAACACATATTTTCCCAGTGGCTTTCAAATCCAGTTGAGTTTTATGTTCGTTATGCCTGTTTTTTATGCCTGACATTTGTTATGCCTTTGTTTTATATCTTTTATGATTGTGTTATTTGAGGTTGTAAAGCACTTTGGTCAATGCTGCTTAGTTTTAAATGTGCTTCATAAATAAAGTGAATTGTCCTGATGGCACTCCTTCCTCCCTGTGGGGAGGTGTAGCTGCAGCAGCAGGGGTGAAGGGAATCAGGGAGAGAACGGTGAAGATGATGGATGATGGATGATGGATGATGGATGATGGATGATAGATGATAGATTGATGAGTGGATGTGGCTGCAGCAGGGATAAAGCATGGCCTGTAAAAGGCTCTTTTCTTTCATCAAAATGAACCTTTTCATTGTGAGTACAGGATATATTATTTAAGGCCTTTGCCTACTAATAAAACACAGTTCATCCTCTTTGATGCAGGAATCCATCTCTCATCTGATTTTCCAAAACTCACTGAATTCCAGTTTAATCGTGAAAACACACAGTGCACATCAGCCATGACGCTGAAGTAGTCAAAACGGAGCAGCAGAGGCTTCACTGTTACTGGAAAACTGACATTGATCTTTCTCTCCCTCTCTCTCTCCATCTCTCTCCCTCCTTCTCGCTCTCCCTCTCTCCCTCTCTCTCTCAGTAACTGTAAAGAAAACAGAGGGATCTACTCAGCTCTGCGGTTGGACAGGGTCTTCAACATCTCGTCTTATCTCAACACCACACTGGTCAGTTCACACGTCACAGTCCTGTGGAAACAGGAAGACTTATATTTAAAATGTATATATATAAAACACCAGGACTTCAAAAAAGTTCAACTATCCATCGGATTAATACTACTGCTGTTCAATACTTACTAATGTATGTTTATATTCAGTGACAATGACTTCACGTGAAGAAACTTCTTAATACTTCATAATACCTTTTAGCTAACGGTTTGTAATGAAACAAGTCAATTCCACTTGCCTGGGATGTAATGTAACTTATTTCCAAAGGAGAACTGGGGGTGGATTCTGGCCCATGATTCATAAACTGGCACAACACCAAACCACGCAGCCCAACGTTCTGTTCTTTTCCTGTACAATAAAAATGTGGGGTTTTTTTAGATTAAATTGTTGTTTTCTACTCAGGAAACTCCATTATGAACACCAAAACCAGACTGCAGTATTGTTATGGGCCCAACAAACAACAGAGAATCCACAAAGCAATGAACTATTATAAGAAACCTCCATTTTGTTCTAATGTTATTGTAATTATTAAAACCGTACAGTATTTACACAATGACAAAGAGGATGAAAAACCCCAAATGGGTTTACAAACATGTCCGTTTCCTGCCAGATGTCGCCTTCACAGACGCTGTGAGCGAGCTTAAGCTTTTCATTTGATTTTTCTTGTCCTGTTATTATGTCCGCCACATTGATTCTTGGAAATCTTTCTGTTGTCACCATAGTTTTTATGATGAAATGAAGCTTGTTATGCTAAAAACAAAGCATAAGAAGTAGAAAGGCTTGAATCAGTCGGGTTAGTACATCCCATGTGACTTATAAGACACTGAACACACTGACATCGCTCTTCAGGCTGTTGAGCTGTTTTAATACATTTTATTTCAAAATATTGAAATGAAAATATAACAGAGCTGGGATAGAAAAAATAAAAATATTTTTAAAATGGATTAGATGCCTTACTATTATTATTTGTGCCTGAAGGCACAGTTGTTACACAGGGGAGAAGCATAAATAAACACACATTTTTAGAGTCGACTGATCAACGGCTTCCAGTGTAGAGTGTGTTCTGGATGATATCTGACCTTGCCGTGTGTTTCCAGTTCACCAAGGACGTGGTGAGCATTCTGGACGGCATCAGGATCGACCTGCGAGGAACCGTCCTGCTGGAGCCCGAGGGGAAGCAGAACCTCCTGGCCTTCTCAGAGGCCGGACTGTCCGAGATCAACTACGCCGACTACCTGGAGGAGGTGCGTGACGCGTTTAGATGCAGACACCTCCTGCTGCTCTCTGAACACCAAGGCTGAGCTGTGGCGTCTGAAGGTCTCTGTCTCTGATCCTCCTCAGGTGAACAAAGGCGTCACGGTGGGGGACGTTCTGTCCTTCGCCAGCGACCTGGAGGCTCAGACCGACCTGATGGTGAGGAGACCTTCTTGTGTGATTTTTTATTTCTATTTGATTATTTGTGCGGGAACTAAGGGTGATCTCATGAGCTCCCTGTGTCTTCAACACACATGGACTTTCATAAGCAACGACTCAAACCGTAGACTTGTGTTCTTGGCAAGGGTCCGCTGTATCTTCCAATTTGTTCTGGAAGAAATCCAACTCCAGTTTGCCAAGACACCACTCAAAGCATCCGACTCCATATTCACGTGGAGTGCGAGCACATCTTGGTGTTTTGGGTCTTCTTGGCTTCATGTGAACTTTCGGGGGCCATGAAAGATTTCTTCCAGCAAGTGCAAGTACAGATAAGATATTGATAAATGGTTGTAATTTGGAAATGTAGATCAGGCTTCCAGCATTTCATCCATTCAGCGGTTTAGTGATGCCACACTACATCCACTGCAGTGTTCCTCCAGAGAGACTGCTCTGCTGGTTGAGTTTCAGCTTCCAGGGCTGGGTGGGTGGTGGAAACCTACTTCCCTCATGGCCCCAGATCATGACCTGTCTGTGTGTCCTGCAGCCGAAGGGCCCCCTGCAGACGGCGCTGAAGGGCCACGCCAGCACGCTGCGTCAGATCCACAGGCAGCAGGTGGTTCCCATGGAGCAGGCCATGGTAAGAACACGCACACAGGTTTCTGTTTCCTGCAAGTGAGGCTCAAGTTAATTTGCTAGATTACACAGAGATATCATTTATGCCTTAATTAAGCAATGAGCAGAAAGTTGTAAAAAGTCATGTTAATTAATGCAGTCTTGAATGAAACATACCAATCTGCTACTAGAGGGCCTCACGCCTGCTCTGCTCTTCACAACCAGCAGCAAACATTAGATTTGCTGCATCAGAGAGCAGAGCTCACCCTGCACTGTGGCTCGTACTGAAGGCTTCAGTTTATTTCAGTTGAATTGAATCACATTGCAGAGCGAGTCTTCAGGCATCGTCTTCAACACCCGACACCAACAGTCTTACATAAGATCCCATTTAACATTCAAATATATTTCCTTTGTCAAATCCAGTCCCAGTCATATGAATAACACCAGATTTACAGCCAATACCAATTCAGATCTCACTTTTCCCATGATGCATTGTAATAGAATTTCTCATGTTATTTTCTTTTTTTCCTTCAACTTGAAGAAATATGTTAGAGCAAGGGTAAGCAAACTAGTAACCCTCTGTGTATCTGTTGTGTTGAACTACCCCTCTGTGGTTTGGTCACTTGATATTACCATTTCAGTGTGAATGTGTCTGCACATTCACACTGAAATGAATTGAGTCGTCGTAATAACAAACGGTTAAATTCCAAAAAGTAAGTAACACTGCAAACAATGTTGATCCTCAATTGACCCCGACCCTGAAGTAAATGAGTTACATTACATTACATTTAGTCATTTAGCAGACGCTTTTATCCAAAGCGACTTACAATTGTTCAAACGCCGATGGACGCAGCCATCAGGAGCAATTAGGGGCTAAGTGTCTTGCTCAAGGACACTACAGCATGCTAGCAGGAGGAGCCTGGGATCGAACCAGCAACCTTTAGATGACTAGACCACCAGCTTTACCGCCTGAGCTACCATCCCCTTGAGTTGATCAGAGTTTTGCTGCCATGACAACGATCATTAAAAAACACAGCTAATTCATCTCCTCATTTCAGAGTAGAATCTTTGGAGGTTCCATCGCTCATCTAGATGTGAATGAAGAAATGTGCATGTCTGTGTTGAAGTGTCCGATGGTGCTGTTGTTTGTAGGTGTTTCAGTGACCTTTGACCTTTGGACGGTGTTGACATGTTCATCTCTCTGCCCTAGAGCGCGCTCAACCAAAGCATGAGGTTCCTGGAGAGAACAGCCTCGGACCTGCCGGTGGGTGAACTCCCTCTTCACCTCTTTTTAACCTTTTTAATCGTCAAGGAGATGTCTCTACTCAACAGAGAGGATCCCTTGCATTCTCCGGTGGATTTACACTAAACCTGTTTTGACTTTTTTCTTTGTTTTAATATTGGTTTAGACTTGGGCTGGATGAAATATGGAAATCACCGTAACTAGCAATAACTTTAATTTAATTGATATAGCACATTCCCTACAGCATGACCACAATGTGTGGAACAGAGGAGATAATACAACTTTAAAGGTATTCATGTGTACACAAATAGCACATGCAAAAAATGAATAAGAAAAAGAAGGAAACAGATAAGAAATTGTAATATACTTATTATATATATTTATTTATATATAAAGTCCATCACTGATAAAAAAAATACATCTCATGTAAAAGCCCCAACTGAGTTTTTAGTAATGAATTGTGTAGTGAGTCTTATGTATGTTATTAAGCACGCTATCAGGCTAAAACCCCAGTTTTAACAAAAATATTCACTTATTATCAATTATTAATACAGTACCCCTGTAGTGTATTAATAATAATATGTATCTTGACGTAAACCTCTAGTCGTCTTTCTCCAGAACAAAGTGTTGGCCGTTCTCAACGCCATTGACGCCGCCCAGTATCTCATCTCCCACAATGCAACCTGGCTGATCAATCAGGTCACTTGGGTTCATTTGTTTTAGCTTCTTACCAATTTTAATTGATGAGCGATGTCTCATGGAAATGTTTTTCCAAACCTCTGCAGGAAACGGGGAAGTACAAAGCCACCATCGTGGGATACTTCCAGCAGTACATCGAGTGGGTCAAGGCCTCGGTGAGTGGCCGCTCACTGAAGGTCTGAACGTCTTCTGTGGTTCACACTGAAACACTCCTTTGTGTCTCAGTGCGACAGAAAAACAAATCCTGCATCGAGTGTTGCAAAGACCAAAGATCCTTGCAAAGAGTGAAAGGGCTTTGGTTTAAATATAGAGCGGACAAACATATCGTTTACACACGCTGTAAATTCCAGGAATTGGCGCTGTGGGATTTTGGTCTCTGCAAGAATTCAAAACAAATAAAATGAAGCCTGTTTGAAATGTTTACCGTCCCAAAGCAGCTGCTGAGCGTCCAGTCTCGTCAAAATGTGCTTATCCAAAAAAAAGAATTGGTACATTTTCAAGTTGACATAATGTTAATTAACCAGGGAACTGACGGTTGAATCCACAATGACGTCACGGACAAACATCAAGTCCCTGCACCAGATAATAACAGAGGCTGCGAAAGGAAGAGAGGAGAGGAAGCAGGGAGTCCACTCTGTCTGGGCTTCCATGATCCTCACATTTGAGTTGACATGACGTTGTGTTTTCTGCAGCTGGCCATGGAGGTTGCAACCTGCAAGCCCTTCAGCAACATGGTGGACACAGCGGAGATCCTCACCTGCAGTTTCCTGGTGGACTCCATGGTGCGCTGGGCTGGTTTGAACCATTGGGAGTCAACCTGGATGATTGGCATCAGAACTTTTTCAATAGTAGTTTTTAACAAATGGGGGGACCGGGGCGACCGTGATTGTCCCACCGTACTTTGAAGTTCAAACGCTCCATTGCCTCATTCGACTTTTAAGTTCAAGCTTCCCTCACAAAGTTTCTTTCATATGCTGTCAGTGGGGGGTCATCTTGTTAAACGGACGCAGCGGTGACAGGAAGCCACTTGGTCCACTAATGAACCTTCTCACATACCTCCAGCTAACTGAGGCACCGTCACAACAGGATGTCTCCAAAACACTGTTAACTCCAAATACACCATCACATGCAGGACAAAGGACGCTCTGAGATGATTCCTTTTGCAATATCTCCAATCTCATGACAGGAAGCTCTGAATCTCCTGCCATGAGGGAGGACAGTCACTATGAATCACCCTATAGTTCGAATGCATTTCACGGGGACTGGGTCCAGACTTTTGATGCGCTGTGATGTTAATTTGAGATCTTACCGTTTTTGACAGAACACCTTCTGGATGGGTCTGGGCTGCAGCACTCTGTTCCTCATCCCCAGTATCGTCCTGGCCGTAAAACTGGCCAAACACTACCGCAGGATGGACACTGAGGACGTTTATGATGAGTGAGTACTTGCGGCGTTCCTCTTGACCTCTGACGACAGAACAGGCATGTGCGGGGGGGGCTGCCCATTTGCCCCTTGGTGCCCCATGGTCCCATTTTTATCAGGCGCGTTTTTTTATTGCGCGTGAATGGGCATTGAGGTAGCAGGTTGTCTGGGCAATATATACATATATATTGATGAGGAAGGTATCCTCGGGGACGCAGATCTCGGGCGCCCGATGCAACACCATCGCAGGCGCTTCTGATCTGCTCTCCGCCGTGCTGCTCCGTTTCCTTATGGAACTAAACAAAACAATGTGCGCAGATGAAACACTTCCTCACTCATTCTCTTTTATTAGAAAATATGAATGTCTTGATAAGCATTGCTGGTCAGGTGATGTTTCTCAGTCTGTTAATCTCTTCTCTCCTCTCTGTAGTTCCTCTGTTTCGGGGACTTGGCATTTTACTCTGTGATAACCATTTCTACTGCTTCCATCTTCCTTATCATTTTTTTTCCCATGTTTCATCTCCGTCAAGCACATGGCACTTTAAAAAACAAAAGACGCAAAAGTGCGTGGACATTTTTCAAGGATCTTGTGGTCGCCCCCTGCTGGTCCGTGTGATTGAAACACCAACCATTTGGTGTGGATTCTGTTGCGGAGCACTTCATTAACATCTTCATGTTGTTGTGTTTTTATAGCATTGAGACAATTCCCATGAAAACGTAAGAAATTCCTTTTACCCATAATCCTCCTCTTTATTTCCTCTCCTCTATACACTCCTCCTCCGGTTCTTGTAAATAGACTTGTTTACTGCTCTCTTGGTGCTGGTTAATGTTTTTTTTTACGCTTGGACTCCTTTGGGCACCGTGTGGCTTCTCGTTGTGTGTTTCTAAAAAGTGCCCCTTACCGTCATAAGGGCTCTTACGATCGTTACCTTACAAACGCAGCGTCTGGTGTGAGATTAAACACATCGATCTTTCTGGCCAATGATGACGTTTGACAACTAGAGAGAAACCCCCTTTTTTGCTCAGTGTTTGATTAGCATGCCATGTTTTTCATGATGCATTTTATCATTTTGTGGGTTTATTTTGCGGTATGGAAATTGGTAATAATGGTTATCATGAGTGTTTACAAGGTGTCCGGTAGTGCATCCTGACAAGGTAAAAATAGATCATATATTCCATTTGCATGCATATACTGCATGTCTCTTCACCGCTCGGGCATGTACTGAGTGAAGCCTCCTGAATGATGTGGTCCATAGAAACAATTCCTTCACCACTGTTTCTGAGACCAGGACCATCAGGCTGTGACGTAGCACCTTAGAGATGAACCATCTCTATTCCATTCCAAACAGCGACTTGAAGACTCAATTTGCACTTGTTTAAAGTCCCTCCAAAGCAAAAATAAATGTGTTCTGAGTTTGTCACACTACAGAAAAATGTGTTATTAACCACCCAGTCAAATTGGAATGATTAAAAAAAAATCCCCAAGTATATAAAATTAGTTTTCTAAATCGGGAAAAAAAGGCAGTTCCTGGTGCTCTGAGAGGCTGGGGGCACGTCCACTGAAGATGCTGAAAGGTGTAAATGTTGTTTGTTTCTATGTTTAATTGTCTCACCCCTGGTGACTCTCCCTCTTGGAGTAGTAATGATGATTAGTTGTTTATAGACACAAACATGGTAAGATGGTTCTCCAAAGAGGGGGTTGCTGGTGGTTGTGTGCTCTGCTCGTCCCACAGCTCGTCACAGGACAGTTACTGCAGCAGTTGTTGCTGATTAAAGATGAATAAAGAGTTTCATTGCAGGTTGACAAGTTCAACTCCACTTGCAACTCACTCTGTCCTACATGTAATGGAACAAATACTCTGTGTTGTATGTGCAGCAAGCTGACAGCACAGGTTAAAAAAATTAATTTAAAATACATTTTTAAAAAAAGATGCTGATGCTGGTGTTTATGTAGCGTTAGCGTTAACTCCACAATTCAGTACGACATTGTTCACAGTCTTGTCACGTGTTTTCAGCAATTACCTTCTAACATGTTCTAACATGTATAATGTGTTGAGGAACAAATCACTGAATTCTTTAATCTTTAAGCTTTTCCAGGCAAATGGGCGACATCAAAAACGTCTTTTAGAACACAAAATGTAATTGAATGGTGTCATGAACCTACACTTACTGTGGAGGTTTTCCTTACTCCAGTCTTCATCAGCAGGTGGAGCAGGGGGAAGCACCTCGGCCGTGATCTCAATTCACTTGTCTTCCGCTTTCGATTATATGGGGAGCGACGAGTGTGAGACTGCACCATGTACAACCTGTTATCCGCATAGTGACGGCCGCCTGTGGTGTCTCTGTATGGAGTGAATTGAGCCGGGGAAGGTGGAACATACGTCACAGCCAAGGTGACCCCCCCATCACTGGGTGGATAGTGAAGTGAAGTGGAAAGGTCGATTGGAGCGTTAATCTAGGTGATTTATGACGGCGTAAGATTATATTTTCTGTTGTAAAAGCTCCAACGAGCCTACGTTTCATCTTCAAGTCACCCTTTCAAATGAAATAGAGATTGTCCACTCATCTCAACGAGGCTCTCTAGGGGGCGCTACGTCACAGCACCTCCATCAGCCTGGTTGCCCTGTTCGCTGAAACATGTGCCATGGAGCATGTCACTCTGAAAACGGGTGGAATCCCCCTTTAAATACACTCGCAGCAAACTCTTGAGTCTGGTAAATGAAGTGTTTGAGCAGCCTGCCGCATGTGGAGTGAAGCTCTTGTGTGTGTCGTGCAGAGTCAGCCAGTCTCCGCTGAATGTTCACCTGATCCTTGTGTTCAGAGAGAGGCAAGAAGCTCCTTCACCCGCTGCTTTCCCTCTAACCTGCTTCCACGCCAGGACGTGTCTGTTCACCTCAACAGGGAAAAACAGACTGTGCTGCCTAAAAAACAAGTACAATTGGGGGGATTTATGAAGCTTTGTTTCCGTGTGTTAGTAAATTGAACAAGAAGAACGCGCAGCGGGACGGTTGTTTGACACCGCTGCTGTGGAGTCAATTCTGTAACAACAATGAATTTGTCATATTATAAACATTTGGAATGGATTTGAGAATAATTACTGCAAAGTTGATCAAATGTGCCCACAAACTAGTTAAAATGAGCAGAGCAGTGTTCCAGGAAGCTGACAGCGGTGTGGTAGGAGTAACAGACATGATCCTGAAGCGTCACAGCATGTGTTTGAAACTGCTTCTGCTGTTTTTATATTTAATCCTCAAGTTAAAACGTTTGGAGAGGAAGAAATGACTCAGCACTTCACGTGAAGGCAGAGTTAGAATGTAAACACCATATATTCTTTTATCTTGTCAAATTCATTTGAATTCCTATTTCTCCTCACGGAATGGTGACAAAATTGTAGCGATTGATCCCAATCCATCACTCTCCAAAAGCCAAACATTAAACCTTTCACTTTTAAACCATTGCATGATTGCACTGATAATGACTCATTAATCCTGTTCTGGAATGAATCGTTTTGCTCTCTGGCTTGTTCATCATCTCAACCCGTCGATTTGCTGTTTGAGTCGAAACCGTCTGAGAGCAACGGGCCGAGGAAATACAAACCTTGACTTTTACATTGTGTGTGTGTGTGTGTGTGTGTGTGTGTGTGTGTGTGTGTGTGTGTGTGTGTGTGTGTGTGTGTGTATGTAGCATCCCTACCTATGACACTATGACAAGGTTCCCACGGGCCTCTGCCCCCCCAAGACACATCGACTGGTGACAGCGCTCTGGAGTGTTGTGGCTCCTGAAGGTACTGCAGCATGGGGAGGACACAGGGGCCACACTGCGTTTTAATGGACTCCTGGTCACACAGATTAGGTTGTTAGTCTTATGGAATATGATGCATAAATGACATTGTAAATAAACTCCGCGATTACCGAAAGAAAAATGACAGAGATTCTAATATACTCTGCGGCCTCCACGGAGCTGCATTGTAGAATATTTTTGTTTTTGTTTTTATAACTTGCTAGCTAGCTACAATTTGTCTGGCCCCCTAACAGAATGCAGTTCTGATCACGGATCTGAAACTCAGTTCCCTGCAGCTGTAGAGGCCCAGGATGATCAGAGGCACAAGGTTGCATAAACAGGTTTACCTGCACAGCTCGGGGGCAGAAAACATCCAAACATATGGATTCTCTGAGCATGTAGAAATGCTGCAACGTGTTGTTGTTATTGAAGTCAATTTGTGTGATCTTTACACAGTAATGTGATCAGCCATCCCCAAAACGAGCCTTTCTGATCTGATGTTTCCCTTTCGTAGTATTAAACATCGTTAAGCGCCGTTGCAGGGAAACTCGTCCATTAAAACGACGAGTGGAACCGAGGCCGCCTCTCTTGCTCTTCACTAAACACTCTTCACTTACTTCCTGCAGCTCCGATCCTGTCCAGCCATTTGTCTGGTGTTGCCATTAACCATCTCCACTGTCTGTGTTTCTGTTTCTGTTTCTGGCTGTAAAACGACTTTGTGTTTGAAATGGGTCAAATGTTCCAGCTTTTCAGAGTATCTCCTGCTCTCTGTCCTGGAAATGCAGTCATTGAGCTTGAAGAATAGGTTCTTGAAAATGAGTGACAGTAAAAAAACATAGTGACAAGAAGTTGCTCTGGATGAATGTGGAGCACATGGACAGCTCTAGGCCTCCTTTCAGCAGCACTCCAGTTTCTTGTCCCTCCTTTTCACCGCCCTCTCAGTGTTACTAATCCATCATCTTAAAAACATTACAGTTCAGAAGTCACAATTTCACCTGAAATCTAATCAATTTTTCCTTCAATTTCTTTCTCCCAGCAACCCTGAAAACTGGAACTAAACCACCGGAGAGTAAGTGCAGTCTTTTATTTAAACGTGGAGATTTTAACCGTAGAATAAAAGTTCATTCCTGCAGCACTGATCAGATCAATACTTTTCTAACCGTATTTATCATCTAAGCAGTGCAGGGAAAGGCAAGTGTGTTTTTCCTTTACACTGTAGGATATGATTTCTGTAGATATTTTAGTTTTATGTATATCCATGAAAACACCTCAACACCTTCATTTCTTAAAGTAAATATTTTTCTTTGTTACTGGTCGCCATGGAGCGTCCAGCCTGCGGAGCCTCGGGCGTGGCTGGGGACAAGGACGTCAGGGCCGCTCTGCTGCCTCTGTGGCCCAGATAAATGGCAAGAAAATGGACGTATAAACATTTCTCTCTTTCCGTTTTTATTTTAGGTCATTTCTGTTCCCTCACAGCTGAGATGACCAAACACCCAGAAACATCAGAGGAAGTTGCCGTGGTTCTTCCTTCTCCTCACTCATTTCCGGAGATCCATGCAGATCCTGTTAAAACCCCAATCTGAGCCGCCGTTTCTGCGTTTGCATTTGTTGGGACGCCCGACGAGGACGAGGACGATGAGCGTTCCCACGCCGCCTGAAGAAGATCTTTTAAAAACATCTTTCAAGCTGCTCATCTCAACAGTTGGAAGAGATTTCACTTTATTTTCTCTCTCCTCACTCCTCATCAGAGCCTCGTGCCTCTCCAGAGAGAACACACGCTGAACACGTCGTGTGACCTTTCAACTCAACACACAAAGTCCATGAACTGTTGTGGTGACAATATACATAGTGTGTAAAAATCCAGATGTTTTATTTTGAAGGGGGGACACAGGTGTGTTGTTAAAGGGACACGCTGCGTAGAGACGTGTGTGTGCATGTTATCTTATCAACTGAGCCGACAAATTTCTGGAATTGGTAAAAAAAAACCCACAGATGTCCGGTGGTTTTCTGGTTCTATTCTCACGCTTTATGTAAGAAAACTTCGCATGACTTTCAATGTTTACAATATTAGATGACAGACAGATTTTGCCGTCTACATCGACTTGCCGCACACCGCAGACAAAAAGTGACGATTTAAAAATGTGTTTGGTTAGGAGGGCTCTGTCTCAAATCACTTGAAAATGTTTTATTTTAGAGCGCAAGGTGTTTGATTTCCGAAAAAGTTTAGGTGTCACATCTTATATAAATTTGTCTTAGACGATTATTGGACTAACAGAAATACAAACGACCATGTTCAGTTGTCTAACGTGAAACTCAAGTGCAGTCACTCTTGCTTTCATAGTGGTGAAACTTTGTAAGTGAAGAACTTTGCTTTTTTTTTTTTTAAGCCAAATTCAATTTTTACTGTAGGTCTCAGGTGTTGGTAGTCTTAGTTATATGCTTAAAAAAATGTTTAATATTTTTCTAACCCCAATTTAGCTTTGGATGCATTTAAATCTATGAAAGGAGTGAATGTGTTGAAAAACTGTGTTTCTTACTTTGTGCGGTGGCCACAGAGCGCTGTGACTGTCGTTAACCTGACAAACCAACGTGATGAGTCCGTCTCCTTTTGCTGTTTACAGGCTCGCTGCTTTCTCACCCGCTGTCACAACAGCGGAGATTTGGGAAAATGAGACAATCCACTGAAGGGACAAGAAAGCGCTTTCAATTCGTGGATGGACGCTTCACACTACTGATGTCTGTGTGCACTTTGGGAAGGAAAAAAAAAACCCGTCCATCTCAATACTTAAATCTGTAAGATTATTTATCTCAAATAAAAATCTTATATTTGATACTTAGAACTTGAACTTGAACTATAAGAAACATAGTCAATTCATTTGAATTATGTATATCATCAGTAAACTGTTGATATGGATGAATATTCACAACAAAATAAACAATCAAAGGATCAGAAAAAGGCAAAGTTGAGAGCAGAAGGACAGTAAACCAGGCTGTTGAGAAAACAAACAAAAAAACATTGAATTCTTGCTGTTCAGGCTCTGCTGCGTAGTTCTAAAACCATCCCCAGATCTGCCAGCGGCTTTTCAGAACATGCATTTCACGGAAAATACTTTTGTTAGTTTAACTTAACCTGTGCGATACAAACAGAGCTTTTGCCTCACACTTTGCCGCATTGAGATGGACATTTTTTGTGAATACTGGATGAGACATGTAGATGAGTGTAACAGAGAGAGTACGCACGGTGCAACGGAAGTAACAAGAGGTTTATCACACACCTCGTTTTACCAAGTGCTGCAGCTGGAGCTTTTCTGTCCAGAGCCCAATCCACACCATCAGGACACAACAGACAGATCAGGGTTTGGTGGGCGAGCTGCTGGGAAAATAGTTGTTTTTTTTATCATGTGGTGGAGAAGAGAGTGTACAAAGTGTGAATAAACATTCAAATTCAACTCACTGTATTAGTTTTCATTTTGTTTAACATATAAACATATTTGGATGGAATTGAGGGGCAGTTTGGTACAACCTTTTCAAAAATGTATATTAATGTCAAGCCTGATTCAGTGTATATAGGCCTAGTACACATTAGTATATACATAGAATGAATACTTTAAAACAGTACGAGTGCAAGCAGGAGTTACAATCATTCATTTTCAGATTTGTCAAATGCAGAACAATAAAGGACTGGACCTGTCAACCGTGCAAAGTAAAAGATGAAGTCAAAAGAAAAGACAAGAAGATAAAATAAAATAAAAAATAAAAAAATAAAAAATCCAAAGTAAATAAGGAGATGAAAGACAATGGTGTTGTTACTAACCGTAATGAAATGCAGCCCTAGAATCTAAAAGTGACTCAAGTGTTTAAAGCAGAGCTTCAAGGAGCAGAGACACCATGAAACACCCACGTTTGATGCCACGTGCCCATCGAAGGCCCAAACACGTCTTTCTGCTCCGCTATTTTGAATAGCAGATTATTATCTTCTGAGGTTTCACTCCACCGCAGAGCAGCCCTGCGGTGTGAGAGACAAATAAAAACAAGGAAAATGCTCTTTTTCTTAACTCGGTTTACTCATATTTCCTGAGGAATGCAGATTTTTAAGAAGGACGTTGATCACTTGTGCAGCTTGTGGAGATTTGCACCAATGCAGTTCCCATGAGTCTTCGCCGTAAACTTCACTGGAAGTGACTTCCTATGAAACAGAAAAGAACAGCAAAGGACGGCGCAGAAAACTGCCTGAAACCGAAAGTAGAGAACGGTGGACAGTCTTCACAGCATGAACACAGTTTCATCCGCGACGACATACTAACGATGTTTATATGAGTTTTGGCCAGGAGAACTGCTGCTGCGACTGCAGCCGCGCTTATTAAATATTTGTGGTTTTACGATTCCTTCTGAGCCCTTTAGACATTGGTAAACTTAAAAAAAAAAATCCATCTTTCTTAGTTTCTTGAGCGTTAAGACTCTTCAGTTCTTGCAGGTGATGAGGTCTGTTGGTTTGTAATAATAAAGTCACTAAAAATAAAAGCATCTTGCTTACGTGCACGTTCAAATATCTTGTCTGATATTATTTTGGTTCTTGCTTATTCATCACGTTAACATACTTAAACCCCATCGTGGAATCTGGGGTGTCTGTTTGGGAGGAGATAGCAGGTTATGGCGCACGGTCGTAAAGCTTAACGGTCTCTGCAGCAACGAGGAGCCGGCTTGAGTGTATTCTAAGGAGCACTTTGGTTTTTACAGGATCACACTCGCTGAACACCATGGAATTATCCAGAGCCTTGTTTACGCCGTAAGCGTTTTGAGTCTCTGTGAAGAATTGTTCTCCTGCGGTCCAGTCTCCGCAGTGATGTTCTTCATCCGCTCCTGTGAGTAGAGTTATTATAAACCCGTGAGGGAGCAAGGTCTGGACATTAGTGTTCACTTGGTGCACAAAGGCGACCCATGAATTGGTTTCAGATGTGGCTCTGACTTCCAGACAGCCTGAACTGAACTGAAGCAGTCCCTGCTTAAAGACCTTGCAGGGGGGTGGGGGGCTCTTTAAGCCTGGCTTTTTTCTTCTCCATCTGAATTCCGTGTTTGTGCGCTCAGGCGATAAATAGCAGGGCGGGCGGGCGGTTGGGCCAATCCTTGCTCCCTTCGGCTCAGTGCCTGTTGGAACCATGTGGCCTCGGGTCTTGGTCCTGGTGCTGCTGGCCTACTGCCTGTGCTGCGTCCCGGCTCAGCACGGCGGAGAGGCGGAGGGGCAGCGCAGCATCTGGGAGAACCCCATCCAGTTCAAAACCAAAGCGGACGACCTGTGCACCATGCACGTGACGGGGCAGGGGGAGCTGACCATGCTGAGGATCTCCTGCCGGGGTCGGGGACGCTCGTACTGGTGCGACTATGCGGGGAAACCGCACACGTGCCGCTCGTACAGCAGCAAACCGCGTCACTACTTCCTCCAGATGATGTGGGGCCTGAGGAAGCTGCAGAACGCCTGCCAGGCCCCCCGGGTCATCAAGCCACACATGTGCAAGAGAGCGTCCGACGAGGCTCAGATGGTCCTCTCCTCCTCTCCCTTCATCCCGGCCAGGCCGGAGACCACCAGGGCGACCAGCCCGTCCAGACCGGGGGTCAGACCAGAAATCGGGCTGGTGAGACCTGAGCAAAGCAGGCCAGAAGAACCTGCCAGTGAAGAACCTGGGGTGAGAACGACGCCGAGCCCAGAACCTACTGAAGATGGACCGACGACTCCAGCCCCTACCAGCAAGGCACAGAAGATGGCCGGGTACTACTGCTGGAAGTCACTTCGAGGAATCTGTGCCTTCTTCATTGGCTGGTTTCACAAATAGTAAGGGTGAGTAGAAACGAAGCTCCTTATTTACAGATTAGAGAATTCTCCACATAATCTACAGTGTTTTTCTAACTAACCCAACATTGTTGTAGAGTTAATGTGCAATTCAAGTTTGACAGCCTGAAGCTCCAGTGCTGTTGTATGTGTGTGTCCTTTCTGCTTTCCTCTGAGTAATTATTTCAAATGTGCATGTGTTTACACTTTATCTGTTATATTCACAGATTTAAAATTATAATGAAGACTACTGCATAAGTCTGAATAAAAAGGTGCTTGGAGGAAATTCCTTGAAGACGTGCTTGTAAATGGCGGAAGAAATGTATCGACCTCTTCAGGAAAACTAGTGATGACGCCATGAGCCCAAATACCATGAGGAACAAGTACGAGTAAAAGAACAAGTAAAGCTGTGAAGCTTTTATGTTGGGGAGACTTTTCACGTAGAACATAATTAACGGGCCAAATATTTATCTGTCTTAGTTACACATATGTGTGCGTATGTTTGTTTGTTTATCAGTGTGCATATTATTATTACCTTGATGGGCGATGAATTTTGATTGGGGGCAGGGTGGGATCAAGATATTGCTTTGAAAGATCTTGTTTCAGTGTTGGAAAAAAAAAAAAGACTTGATATTTTTGTCCAATAAATATTGGTTTGGCTCCATTCCATCACTGCTTTGTGTCCTAATAAGCCTTTAAAAACAAGACATGGACCTATTTGGGGAGATATCCACAGCGACTCATTTAGTCCATCTCGTGCTGCTCTGCTTTCATACAAACCGTGTTGGTTTCAAATGAATCTCCATATTTCCGTCCCTGGTTTGAGCCTCAACCCCGCTAATGCTGCGTTCCACTGACATCGGAACTCAGAACAATCCCACCTCCTACTTGGAAGAGTGCGAAGGAAGGGCTATTTAAGTCAGGATTTTGGGGCAGATCGCTCGGGCCCAGCGTTGCACAATCATTTTGTTATTTTGTGCAAGGTACGATCAATAATTCTCGAAACGCCAAATGTTCGATAATGTTGCCCACTCAGTTGCATCCATTGCAGCCTGGTCGTCCTGGGAGGGGGGTCCCTCCTCCTGTGACCCCTTCTCAAGGCTTCTTCCTTTTCCCCCAAAGTGTCTTCTGGTTGTTTTTGCTTTTCCCGGATGAGGTTGAGACGACACTTGTTTACATGCCTGCTAGGAGGCACCTTGCCTGTTTCTCTATGCTCTATATTTCAAATATATATTTTAAAATATAAAGTGTTGATACAGCAACATCAAATTTATGACAATTACCGAAAATAAATAATGATATAAATTAATATTTGACATGATAACCGCATTCATCCCTTCCAAGTCTCCGCTGTAGTTCCCATGTGGCGTCACAAGGTGGCGGCGCTATCCAGGGTTAGGGTTAGCATTAGCGTTAGCATGTAGTCGGCGTGAGCAACCGGAACGGTGTTCCACGGCTGTTCTAACGCGGTGGGATTGGGCGTCTCGGCTCTAGTTATGGAGACAACAGTGGAACTAGCAGTGGCTCCAATTTTAAGAGGTTTCTGTCACACAGGAGGCGTTAAAAAGTACAATTGCATCCACGACCAACGTACTCACAGTGTGTCGCTTGTGGAGACGTTCTTGGCCACACACACGAGTTTGTTCCGCAGACTCAAGATAAACTCACCACTAAAACTAACCCGGCGCTTCAAAACACAAAGGAAAACAAGGTTAAAATCCAATAAATAAAAGCCCTGGCGTAGCGACGCTACGGCGGCCGAGAGGCGGCGCCGCTGTTCACGACAAACAGCCACGTTGCAGCTTGACCCCGGATCAGCACCTTCCTTGTATTAATGGGAGCGGTCGACGGCAGCAGCTTCATGTTTAACAACCACGCTGCGCGGCTCTGCCTTAACTTTATAGCCCCCAGAGTGCAAAGCTACTGGAAGGACGGCACAGAAGGAGTGAAAGAGTACAAGCACAAGTACAAGTACACGTTGTACAATATCCAAAAAGTTACAGAGTTGGAGACTTCAAGGGGGGGGGGGTTTGACCGAAGCTCTTAAAATAGACTTCAGTGTGTGTGTGTGTGTGTGTGTGTGTGTGTGTGTGTGTGTGTGTGTGTGTGTGTGTGTGTGTGTGTGTGTGTGTGTGTGTGTGTGTGTGTGTGCACTATGTATTTATTTTGGGGGGGAAAATACAAATGAAAGTAAAGTAAATTAATTTCAGTAAATTCATAATCCCATATTCAGATACAATAATGTAGTTGTTATTATTACAGGGCTCTGTGGACGACTGGATCCTGATTGGTCAACAGTGGTCACTTATTTATGGATAATGACCACTATCTTATAATAATGACCGTTGCCACGGTTGCTTGGTTTGACGTCCCTCATATCACTCCGCCTACGTACTCATGTCAACACCATCTAGTTGTGCTACATAGAAACTACAATGGAAAGAGAAAGAGAAAGAGAATGACACAGACGTCATTATCAAAATCCCCAAATTCATGTAAATGTCCAATTTGACATTAATAGTAGTAAAAGGTTTAGTGACATGTAGGGTGAATAGTTTTCTTTGTTGTTGTGACTGTTTTTCAAACGAACTAAACTCGACTAGTTATAAAATAATTTCAAATCAATATTCCGTGGCAGTATGCTCACGTAATAGGAGGGATAACGTGCAGCCAGCCTTTCATTATCACTGAATAAGCCCCTTCAGAGTGACACCCGACTGATCACCCTGTCGGGGTTCATTAGCGATAACGACCTGGCTGCAAATTATTCCTCACATAACAATTACTACATTACAAACATTATTCCTTACAAGGTAGTAGCTTTTGGAAACTATTTTATTTTGTGTACTTTACAATATAATGTCAGTAGACAGTTGATGCTTATACAACAAACAGCACTAACCCTCACAAAGCGATCCACACTAAATTATTCCAAAGCAATCTGATGACAAACTGACGAGGGCTCTGGATCGATCAACACATTCCCCAGCTCGTGTGTTTATCTCCCAGGATCCTCGGCGGCCGTTAGTCGGAGCCACGGCTCGCGTCACGGGCGACCGGCGCTATCAATCATTCCCGCCGCAGAGGTAGAGCAGAGCCTTGCAGAAGTCCCCGGTCGTGTCCTCCTGCAGCGGGGAAACAGAGCGCAGAGGAGGCGGCTTTACTTTCGTAGACGCTCCGGGATGTGATTACAAAACACCCGTCGCTCCGGCGTGTGGAGGGTAATGCTTCCCTCCAGCCGGCGGAGGTGGCTTCACCTAATGAACCCCAGGACGCTCGCACCTCGGGGGTTTCAGTTCATGCAGGAAGTCCTGGATGTCTGTGTGAATGCACCTGGAGTTACTGAAATGGAGTGTTTACATGTTAAACATTCTGCCTCTTGAAACCAGAATGTATGATTTCTAAGTGACTCGGGGTGTAGATGAAAGTAGTATTTAGTAGTAAAACACAACAAATAAACAACTAAACCACATTGAGTTTTGGAGAAAAACGGTATCTTGTGTATAAGGTTGAGAGAGAAAGTCCAGCTGATACTGATGCTGTCAGATACTGTAGATCTGCCTCTGTCCTCACAAAGCTAATTGTATTAGACGGGGGGTGTAGTCAAGCCGTTGTCTGGATGCGAGGGGACGTTGGGTCGGTAGGCCGGCTCTCCCCTCGGTCGGCGCCGACTGTGGCCAATTAAGCTGTATGGCCGGCGGCGGCGGGGGAGAGGTTTCTTACTGTCTGTGTCTTGCAGTGAGAACCTGAGAGAGCACTTGCTGACTGGCGCCGGGAAAACCTCCTGTGTTTATTGCTGTCATGGTTATTATTATTTCCTCACCTGAGCGGGGTTTCTGTTGAGGTCCTTAATAAAACCCGGCGAGTCTCCATCGTTCTGCCGAACCAGCATAGCCAGCCGGCTACAAGATTCAAGTAGAAGGACGGAGGTGTGGAGATGCTGGAGAACCTGGTCAGCTGCCTGGCTAGGATGTAGGAAGCGTGGAGAGTGGTCCTGCAATAGCAGACCCAGAGGCACCTGGCCATAGCTCGGACCCAGGAAGGGGACACGGAAGCCCTCGAGGAGCTGCTGCTCCCCGTTGGAAGGGGCCGACTACATTGTGGTAAGGGTGCAAGGGGGTGGATATCAGGCTTTGCTGGATTTCACCTGTACGGAGACCATGATCCAGCAGAGCCGGGTTCGCCTCGGAGCTTGGGGGGTGGCTTCATGGGTGAACATTCGGTGTCCGCATTGGGATGTTCACACATACCCAGTTGTACGGCTGGAAAGTGGTGGCCAAGAAGAAAAGCATATGGTAAAGTCTGCGGTTGGTTAATGCACCCTTGGTTAATGGGTATAGATTGGCCTGGGTTTGCAGCTCTGATGAGGGAAACTGTGAAGGTGCCTTCACGGCCGGTAGGGAAATGCGAGTGTTGTGCGGCGATCAGAGACAGGGAGGGCTCATCCGAGGTTGCCAAGGACACGGCAGAGGATTTTCCCCTCGAGCAGTCTCGGGACGACAACCTGCGCGTTGCCTTAGAACGGGTCGCTGAAATTGACGGGGATTTGGTGCACCCCATTGCCACGCTCACTCACCCATACTTTTCAGTGATTAGGGACAGATTGTATTGGGTGGGCCGTGACACTCAGACAGAGGAGGAAATCACCCAATCAATCAGACTGCGGTTCTTTCTAGTGACCATCTCTCGTCGAGCCAGGGTGTGGACATGGCCTCACAGCAGCAGTTTGCTGGCATGTCTTTCCCCTGCTACTGGCACCTTGCTCATACACCACCACATAGAAACAACCTCGGGTGTGAGAATACACACACGGCCGCATCGCCTGCCCGAGGCGATAATAAGCGCAAAATCTTGCAGGCGAATTGAAGGCCATGCTGGAAATGGGGGTAATAAAGGAGTCTACCAGCGACTGGTGTAGCCCCATCATGCTGGTTAATAAGCCTGATGGATCCATTTGGTTCTCCATGGACTAGTGGAAGGTGAATGAGGTGTCGAAATTTGATGTATACCCGATGCCCCGGGTAGACGAGCTTCTAGACCGGTTCGGCACTGCTCCGTTTTTTTGTTTTTACCACACTAGTTTTTACTAAATTCTAACTGCAGATTCCCTTGTCTCCAGAGTCCAAGGAAATCCCGGCTTCTCGGGTTGTTGCCCCAGTCAGGTTCTGGCCTGACGAGCCGTTGGCTGGAGGCGAGGGGAAGTCGGGTCGGTCGGCCGGCTCTCCCCGCGTTCGGCACCGACTGTGGGCAATTAAGCTGTATGGCCGGCGGCGGCGGCGGCGGGAGAGTGGTTTCTTAATGTCTGTGTTTGTCTTGCAGCGGGAGCCAGAGAGAACGCTCGGAGCAGAGCTCTGTCTGACTGGCACCGGCAAAACCTCCATCCTGTGTTTATTACTTTTATCATTATTATTATTTCCGCACTTGAGCGTGGTTTCTGTTGAAGTCCTGAATAAAGGCGTAGCCAGCCGGCTACACTAATTAACATGTGAAAACAAATAACAAAGAAAGGCATTTTATGAATAATGCAAGTCATCTAAAATAAACAACGTTCAGGGGTCAGAATTCTTTACTGAGTGTTTTGGATGTATGGTTAATTTTGGTGTTTTTTGGTTTGTTTTTTTTCCAAAATAATTCTCCTGCTGGGTTTGGAGCTTTGTCAGCAAACAAGTCAAGTCCTCAGAGGGACGACGAAGACCTGATGCTGGAACGTCTATTCATTACCTGCCTCCAAGATTATTTTGTAAAACTTTCTTTTTTTTTGAACGGTCAATGTAAGGGTGTTCTGCCTGCGCTCCTCTTCATTCCGAGTGGAACGTCCCTTTATATTGTGTTGTTTTGGGATTTTTTTCTGAAATATTGGAATAAATAAGCTTTTTTTAGAAGATGGATGGGTGGATGTCAGGATGGATGAATAGATCGATGGATGGATGGGAGGTTGGATGGGTAGATGGTGGATGATGGATGGATGGATATATGGGTTGATGTAAGGATGATGGATGGATGGAAAGAGAGATGGATGATGTAGGGACGGATGATAGATGGATTGATGGAAGTTTGGAACGATGATGGATGGAAGTTTGGACAGGTGATGGATGGATAGATCGATGGATGTAAGGATGGATGATGGATAGATAGAGGGATGGATGGATGTCGGAGCAGATGATGGATGGATGGATGTAAGGACGGATGATGGATGGATGTAAGGACAGATGAAGGATACATGGATAGATGGATGGATGGATGAATGGAATGAAGGAAGGAAGAATGGATGGATGGATAGAATGTTGGATGGAGGGGTGGATGCAGTTACCTGTATAGTGGTGTAGACAGAAGCTCCGTAGAGCTTCTTGAAGTTCTCCCTGATGTCCAACATGTCCTCCTCGCTGCGAGACACCATGATCCTGATCAGGGTCTCATCGTCCGTCCCGGCGCGCTGAAACCAAGACACCGCAGAAAGAAGAGAGAAGAAGAAAGAAAATCAAAGAAAAACTCCAGAAGTTGTGCAAAACATTTAGAAAAACAACGTTTGATGAAGTGTCTCTGCGTTCCCTGGAGGCAGAGGGCCGTGGTCGTACATCAGACCGACCGCTGAGACGTGATCTCACATGTTGATTTTTCAAACTGAATGTGAGATAAATACGAGTTCTACGACACACAGCGAGGCAGCGGGCCTAAGTGTTTGGTAAATTGGGAGTAAAATTCGGCATGCATCATGGGATTCCTAGCCTGAGACATTTATTAAATCCATCTTTTTGTCGTGTAGGACTCTTACCCTCATGGACCCGAACAGAGACTCTGCAAAGAACGCAGGAACACTCTTTATACACTTCACTGCCGAGGAAACGGAAGATCTGTTAGAAAAAGAACACTGTGTTGCAGATATTACTGTTCTGCTCAGAGTGACAACAATGGGCCATGATTAATCCTCAGGGGAAATGTGGTCATTGCTACAGCACATGCAGTTTATGAAAGGAAAGACAGTTTAGGAAATGTCGACTATAGAAGATGAAACAAAGAGAAAATGCATTGAATGAAATAAAAATGTTAGCAGATAGAAATACATCATTTGTATGCAGTGATCATATTGAATGCAACGTTAAAAACGACCGCTACTACTATTATTACTCATTCACTACAACTACAGAATAACCATCAATATAATGTGTATTTATACCATATTTTAAAAACATAGTTTAGCAACACCAATGAAGCAAAAGCAAAATTATTTATACAATTTATACAACATTTATACAAATGACAATACCTCAACAGTAAAAGCTCAATGTGAATAATATTTATGATAAAAGTGAAAAATTCCTCCATCAGAAAGTTCCTCTCAGCTCTGATGCATGTGGAAATGAAATGTTTGTGGATGAAATGATGACTGATGCCACAGTATTCTGACCTCTGAGGCTTTCAACCGTTCCCTTTGTGACGTGGAGATGATTTCTGTTGCTAACTGTCATCTGGAGACGTTTTGTGTGTTATTGTCGATATCCGTCAGGTCGGCCCTGTTTGGGGTCAAACTGGTCTGGGGTCCGTCCTGTTTGGGGTCCGTCCTGTTTGGGGTCCGTCCTGTTTGGGGTCTGTCATATTTGGGGTCCATCCTGTTTGGGGTCCGTCCTGTTTGGGGTCCGTCCTGTTTGGGGTCTGTCATATTTGGGGTCCATCCTGTTTGGGGTCCGTCCTGTTTGGGGTCTGTCCTGTCTCGGGTCCGTCGTGTTTGGGGAACACTCAGCAGTAAAGTGTGTTTATAATTAGTTCCCGTCCAAACCCAGGTCTCACCCACGGCGAGCAGCAGTTTCTCCAGGTTCCCGGTCGTCTCGTTCTTGATGCTTTCCTCGATGTGGAACCCAGACAGAGCCCTGTAGGCGGTGAACACTGAGCAAAAGAAAACAACATTATTTAGATTGATTCTACTCGGTCTCTCTGGTGGAATACATTATATCATATTACATCCATAATCTATCCATCACAATATCTGTTTATGAATCAGTCGTTCATCACATTCTCCTGTTAGTGACGAATCAATTAAAACTTCAGACCCAATAATGTGTGTATTATTATTTTGACTCTATTTTGATGACATGAAGATGCAATATCACTGATGATAAATATTGATTAATCTCTCCTTCCTACAGGTAGATATTAACATCGACCTCGTGTGAAGCCACTAAACACACAAAACCTAAATGTATATATGGATAAAAAGCCATGCAAATTAGTATGAGCTATCCCATATATGTATATATATATATATATATATATATATATATATATATATATATATATATATATATATATACGTATATCCCAGTATATATACGTATATCCCAGTGATGCAAGAGTTAAATAATTACTAGAAAGAACAACATTAAGGAACTAATCAGACTATAGTCTCAGGGTAGACTCACCTTCCCTGAGATGCTCCGCGCTCCTGTTTCCCAGAATAGTGATGAACTTCTCCTCATCAGTGCCAAACCTCCCTTCACCTGCAGCGTACAGGTCCTACACACACACACACACACACACACACACACACACACACACACACACACACACACACACACACACACACACACACACACACACACACACATTTTCTTTCTAACTTTAATTGAAGGGGTTGTTTGGTCATTTTAACCTTTTTTTACCGTTAACCAGAGCAATTGAGAATTGTCTTTCCAGAGCCAACATGACACCTGGAGTGATAATATCATTATGCACAGACCAATACAACTTTGAAATACACCCACTACATGATACACACAAACTCACCACACATCTTCACACTACACACACAACGCGGTCTTGGTTTGCTTAAATCAAAACTCAATATCAGTGATGAAAATTGGTTCTGCAGAAATGGGTTATTCCACGATGTCGATGTCTTTAAACCAGATTATCAAACTCAGTGTGTGTGTGTGTGTGTGTGTGTGTGTGTGTGTGTGTGTGTGTGTGTGTGTGTGTGTGTGTGTGTGTGTGTGTGTGTGTGTGTTTATTCATGTATTTCCCCTCGAGTGAACAATCCAGTGTAATTCTACTCATAATTAAGTATTACATTAGATTAGATTCAACTAATTGTCATTGAACAGAGTACAAGTACTGAGGCAACCAAATGCATTTCTCTGCTTTTTACATCCTAGTAATTCATAATGTCATAACATCACATCAGTACAGACTAAATCCCCAAATACTGCAAATCCAACAACACTGTATAATATTTATCATATTTAATATTTATAATATTTAATATTTATAACGCTGGATCCACTGCAGGAATCTGGGATTCCACATCACAGAGGACTTAACATGGACTGTTCACACAGACACTCTGGTGAGAAAGGCGAGGCAGCGTCTCTACCACCTCAGGCAGCTGAGGAAATTCCGGGTCTCGTGAGGATCCTCAAGTCCTTCTACTCTGGAGCAGTGGAGAGCATCCTGACAGGCAACATCACTGCCTGCTTTGGGAACTGTACTGCCCAGGACAGGCGGGCCCTGCAGAGGGTGGTGCGTTCAGCTGAACGTATCACTGGAACTACCCTCCCCCCCTTGCAGGAGCTATACACCAGGAGGTGTAGTAGCAGAGCTGCAGGATCATGAAGGATCCTCATCACCCCAATAACGGACTGTTCCAGCTGCTGCGTCAGGCAAGAGCCTCTGCAGTCACGCAGCGAGAACAGAGAGACTGAGACGGAGTTTCTTCCCTCAAGCCATCAGAACTGTCAACGCTGACCTCACCAGGGGTCCTAACTGAGCCATGCACTAGGCTCCACTACCTACTGTACTGTATGTAGCGTACTGTACCGCATACTGTACCGCATACTGTACCGCATACTGTACCGCATACTGTACCGCATACTGTACCGCATACTGTACTGCATACTGTCTCACTGTTCAGGGTTGTTCATGATGCCGTATTGCTGCGCCGTACTGTTGCATACTGTGCTGTATTATCCCAAACACTACCTCACACTATTCACATTCACATGCCACTTTAATTCACATGCCACTTTAATTCACATGCCACTTTAATGCACATATCTGTATATACATAAGCATATTCCCTCTATCTATTCCATTTTATTTCATTTTATTTTTATTGTATTTTATTTTATTCTATATATTTTTATTTTTATTCTATAAGTATTCAACTTACTGTATTACGTTTTAGGAGTCAGTAAGTCGGTCTATTAGAAATATTTTTTTTTCCTAGGACATATTGTGTGTTATCACCGGGTGCGTTGCATTACATTTCACTGCATATATGTATGAAAGTATGTATATGTATGTGACAAATAAAAATCTTGAATCTTGAATCTTGAATCTTGAGGAATGTGGGATGGTGGTACTAAGGTGAGTTGTGGAATTGGAATTATAAGAATTTTATATGTCTATGTTTCGATATACTTTTTAAATGAACTTTTGTACAAAGTATGTGTACTTTGCTTTTCTTATAAAGGTTAAATAGAGTTCATGTCTTAAAAAAGACATGAACTAGTCACTTTCTGTGCCTTAATGTGAAGAAGAGAAAGGCAACATGTCTCCACCATCAGATAAGGGAACATCAACAGCTGATCTGTCTCAACCAAACTGTCTCATCCGCAGGACCCCTGCGGAGACGTCTGCTGACCGACGTCTCAACGACTCGTCAGCGTCGCTGCTCCTAGAAAACTGTATGAAAAACCCAGATCTCTAGTGAGAACTGAGCACCTCCTCTGTGGCGCTCTGTTGTGCTGCTACACTGAAACTGCTCCTCTTGTACAAGATTAAATACTTTATTAGCCTAAAGTATTTGTCTCTGATTTCCTCTGTAACGATTAGTCCGTCCACGAACAAAGTTTATAACAATTTAACTTTTACAGAATATTTGAGTTATTTCCATTTATTTCATTTGAATTCAGCGTTTTGATCATTTTTCTGATGAACATTTGAGTTTGGACTGAAACGTTAAACTTGAGGATTATAGAAAGCACACAGCAACACTTCTGTTGACTGTTAAATCATTCATTTCATCAGTACCTACTTGTAATTAGGTACAATATTTGTGAAGTCATGTTACTTTACTTTGAAGTTAAACTCTGGTCTTAATGCAGAATCATATTGTTTGTGTTCAGTGTTTTATCACTTTTCCTGTTTCATGCTTTTGTCTTTTTCTTCTTTTTACCTTCACGTCCTTCTGGACCAGAGCCTCGTTCACACCTTCCTCCCTGCTCCCCTTCACACGGATGGATGGATGGATGGATGGATGGATGGAAGGATGGATGGATGGATGGAAGGATGGATGGATAACAGATGACTTGAGAACTGCTTCCTATATATGGATATTCACTTCTCTCTTCTCTCTCTCTTCTCGTGCTCACTCCATCCTTTCATGGCTTTATAATGATGTCATTACTTGAGCCTCTCATTACCAGGAAAAGAAAGACAAGCTTGTCCAACATCCTTCACACCTTCTCCCTCTCTCTCTCTTCCTCCCCCTTCCTCCCTCTCTGCCTCCCTCTCTCTCTCCCTCTCTCCTACCCTCCCTCCACCACTCTCCATCGGTCTCTGCCTCCCTCTCTCTCTCTCTCTCTCCCTCCCCCTCCCTCCCTCCCTCCCTCCCTCCCTCTCTCTCTCCCCCTCCCTCCCTCCCTCTCTCTCTCTCCCTCTCTGCCTCCCTCTCTCTCTCTCCCTCCCCCTCCCTCCCTCCCTCCCTCCCTCTCTCTCTCCCCCTCCCTCCCTCCCTCTCTCTCTCTCCCTCTCTGCCTCCCTCTCTCTCTCTCCCTCTCTCCCACCCTCCCTCCACCTCTCTCCATCGGTCTCTTCCTTCCTCTCTCTCTCTCTCCCTCCCTCCCTCCCTCCCTCACCTGCAGCAGGATGACCAGCAGCGCTCGGTAATGTCCGGAAGTGTCACCACAGATTTCCTTTTCCAGCTTTCCTCCAAACTCTAAGCAGAAGGGAAAGCAGAGGAGGTGAAGAAGACGGCTCACACTCTTCATCCTCTTCATCCGAGCTCTGCCTTCAGGAGGATAAACACGACGTGAGCCGCGTTTATTCCTCAAGGCTTGTCACTGCAAAGGTGTCAGAACTGTTGAGGAAGCGGAGACCTTTCTTGTAGGTTTTGATGATGTCCCTGATCTGCTCCGTGCTCCTGGACGCCAGGATCTCAATCAGCACCTCGTCGTCCGTCCCCACCCCCTGCGGAGACCCCGGGGATTCAAACCAAAACAAAAACAACCTTTCTAGAAGAGTCCTGGGAAATGACGTCTCCCTATTTCCCCGTGTGGGGTTGGAGAAGAAACACCTCCAATCTCAAAATCAATGTGTCACATGCATCATTCCACCAGCTGCGTGTCCGGCCCCACGGCCAAGGCGGCCGGCGGCGGGGGCGAGCGCACGGAGTGGAATGACAGCGTGTTGATGGAGAAAGTAATTAGGAAGCAAAGATAAAAGTTCTCATCCTGCACAGAGTGAGGAAGATAACAACGCAGTGAAATGCTCAGGGATGAGAAGACAAAACCCAAGGAACCGGCCCTAAAAAGGAACAGAATCGTAGCTCGCGGTTAAATGACCTTTTAAGAAATCCTGATTTTCCACAACCGGCGCAGGGGGGTCACAAGGTCACATCATGTACTTCATCATCACTGTACTTCATCATCACTGTACTTCATCATAAGAACAGTGAAATATAAGGATGAAATATAACAACTTTTATATGTGGTGGGGTGTGTCCTTTGAGAACCTCCTCCAGGGGCCACGGCGCAGGTTCACGGACTCAAACGAGGAACTGAGAGTGAGAAGGCTGCTCCCTTGGAACAGCTGTTCTGCTGTGTGGCTCCTTAACTGCCCCCTGGAGGTGCGACAACATGGAGGCCACATAGAACGACGAACATCACCAACACAGCGACTGTCTGTTACGGCGGCAGCTCTGACCTCCGGCCGACCCCAGGGACGCAGCGGCTCAGACGAAGACGAAGGATCCAGGAAGACGACACCGGGGGGAGACGCTCGCCGTTGAAGACAAACCGTTGTTTTCCAGCCGCACACGCCGACCGTGCACGGCTTCTAGCCCGTGTTCAGACGTGGATCCAGGCTTTTCCTGCAGTAGGTATCTGCCACGCCCGGCGTTAATATGAGTCTCCAATATGGACAAAATAAATGGATGTAGCATCTGTGACGTCGCCCATTGATTTCTGGTTTCCTCCGATTCTCGGTGCGCTGGGGGGCGGGGCCAAGACATCAGACACGCAGAGGAAGAAAGAGACATGGCCACCTGGCCGAAACACATCTCTGTGCCTTGGCATCCTCTTGGTGGAAAAATCTGTTTCAAAATCACAACCAAGACACCCAAGGCAAAACACAACCCAGACATTTCTATCGACACGTTTCTTCTTTTTCCATTGACTTCCCTTCAGAGGGTGGTGTTAGCTGCACTACAGTTTACAGCACTTCAACATTGGATTCAAGGCCTGGATGTAAGGGTTGCTTGGTGTCCCATGACAGATCTTATTTGGCTTCCCTGTTCTGCGTCTCCTCCTGCAGGATGACTTAAGGGGGGATGAAGTGAGAGCTGAACTGCACCTTTAAAGCCTTGTGCAGCAGAGAAGCATCGTAGGCGGCAGGAGGCGTCATCAACGCCGTGATCAAACTCTCCAGCAGCCCCCCCAGCTCCGATTTCAGGGCACTGACCAGGTCCTAGACGCATAAAGTATATGATAATAAAATCATAATGAAAACAACCATCGTAATAACAACCAGCCATAATGTTTGCTGAGCGTCCACAGGGACGTGACGTTATGGAAACATCAACAAATGATACGGACGACGTTTCCAGAAGGTTCCCTGAAGTAACAGGAACCAATTTGCAGTTTTCACAGGTAAGTTTGCTTCCTGCCGCTATATACTATATTTTATTACCTTGTAAACGACCTGCTCTGACTGACTGCAGCAGATTGCATCTGAAATGGACTTTTATTTGAAGGTAATGAAAGATTTTGGCTTGGGCTTCGTTGGGAATGTGCTCATTACAGGAAGCCTGGGCACATTTCAGTCCGTTCCATCTGTCTGTGTTCATTCACATGTGAGTACATCTGTACTGTGTTTGTGCAAATGTTTTATTTGTTTGTGTTTAGTTTGTGTTTGTGCGTGTGCCTGTGTTCAGATCACCAGGGGAACCATGTACTTTGTCGGAAATGCTGACCTGATATTTTCGTTCTCGGGAGACGTCTTGAAATTTTTTTTTTTTAATTTAGCTGCAAACCACATTCAGCATATGACTGTGTGTTTGTGTGAGTCTGTGCACATGTATGTGTTTGCCTTTTAATTCTACATACTGTATATTGTGTAAGTAAACATAAGCATAATTATCTAATAATTCTGCTCTTTCAGGCCTCAGATCGGGGAGCCGGTCTCACCTCTTCCTGTCTCCAGCCCCTCTTACCTTGCCGTAGGCCTTCTTGTAAGCCGCTTTAATTTGCTGCCGCTGATCGTTGCTGCGCGACGCAATAAGCATGAGAATGGTGTCCTCATTCGTACCTGCAGCGGTGAAAACAAAAACAATCAGACAGAAAGGTGCAGCCATCTCAAAATGAGTGCAATACCAGAGGCGACTTTGCGTTCAACTACGTTATTACGTTCTGCTCCGAACCGTCTTTCATATCTGATGAAAATTCAGATCAGACGGTTTTGTTTACACGGCGCTCGGACCAAACGAGGAGCGCTGATTGACAGCTTGTAATCTCATAAATGGAGAGTCAACCATTTCAGAAGCGTGAGGTCAGACGCTGATGGAGCAAAGCGAAGATCTATCAATCAATATTTGCAGAAAGTCAGAAGGACCTCGGGGAGAAAGAGACACAAACAGTGTGGATCAGAGCCGTGGGCGCTCAGCACCACCTCAGGATTTCACCCCGTGAGGGAGAGAAGTATTTACAGTTTTACTCTGTCGGTCTGTTTTCTGGTGTCTCTCTTTTCTTCTTTCTGTTCCACACTGACTCTGCGACGTGAGACCCAGCGACCACAACCCCTCCCTGCTGCCCCAAGCCCCTGATTGAATCCCATTCTGATCAAATATAAAATCCCAGCAAGAGCCTCCACAGCCACACAGCAAGAACAGAGACTGAGACGGAGTTTCTACATCAAGACATAAGAACTGTCAACGCTGACCTCACCAGCGGTCCTCACTGCCTTACTGTACTGTATGTAGCATACTGTACTGCATACTGTATAACTGTACTGGGTTACTGCATACTGTACTACATACTGTATCACTGCACTGTATGTAGCATACTGTACTGCATAGTATATCACTGTAATGTATGTAACATACTGTACTGCATACTGTATCACTGCACTGTATGTAGCATACTGTATTGCATACTGTATTACTGTAATGTATGTAGCATACTGTACTGCATACTGTATCACTGTACTGCATATAACATACTGTACTGCATACTGTATCACTGTACTGCATATAACATACTGTACTGTGTACTGTATCACTGTACTGTATGTAGCATACTGTATTGCTGTAATGTATGTAGCATACTGTATTGCATACTGTATCACTGTAATGTATGTAGCATACTGTACTGCATACTGTATCACTGTAGTGTATGTAGCATACTGTATTGCATACTGTATTACTGTAATGTATGTAGCATACTGTACTGCATACTGTATTACTTGTGAGAGAAAAATGATGATCAATGTTAATGAATAATATAATTCTGCCACCAAGTGATGTCTAAAAGCTGAAGCATATGTTTCTTTGGTGACGCCCGACTCTTTCACAGCATATCTTACATTCCTGTATATATATATATATATATATGTTTTCGTCGTTATCTCGTAAAAGGACTATTTGTGTAAACACTCAACGTATGTTTTCCCGGCACCGAAAGTCTTCTCTGTGTTCCTTGATAAAACATGCTCTCAGCTGTTGCTGACAACAACAGCCAATCACATGGCTCGTCTCGGAATGGGACACAACCTCTCATGACTATTAAGGCCTCTTCAAGTACAGTGGAGGCTGCTCAGAACACTGCTTTGGAGCAGCACTTTCTCTTTATTCTGCAGAATGAATATCGTTAATACTCTCAGTCAGTTTTGTTTCCTTGTAGCGGGCAGATTAACCTCACCGACCACGCAGGAGAATTTCTCCAACATACTGAACTGTAAATGTGGAAATGTGTGTAAACAATTGAGAAAAACTATAATTGTGAGGCTCCAACTTATGGATTATGATTTTGCCGTTTCAACTTGTAGTTTGTTAAACATCACATCACACTATCACATAAATATAACATAAACATTGACAAATCATAACAAAATTAATCAATGAATATATTTTAGGATGATGCAATTTAATAGAATTTTTTACATTCTGAAAAAATATCATGGGAGAGTTGTTGATTTTGAATTTCAGAAAAACATCTTTATGTTTCGCCAATGATTGGGGATTGCTGCGGCCCAAAGGCGGAAAGTCTGATCTAAATAATATGAAGATGGCTTGATATGAGGTGGGGATGAATAAAGTGTCTATCTGTCTATCTTTCTCCATCTGTCTATCTCTCTCTCTCTGTCTATCTCTCTTTGAATGTCTGTGACTCGACAACTCACCGATGCCTTTCATGGCCTTGTGGAGAACTTCAGCGTCGTGTTTGGCGTTGAAGTTGACGAAGGGTTGAACGCTGCCTCGGTACGCCTGTAATGACAACAAAGAAAATATGAATGACTCTCCGGTTGTTTAAACACCGTCCTGATGCAGCGACGGAGCTGGAAGCCGCAGCGGGCTGCCGGGCTGGTCTGCGGTCAAGCTTCGTGTGGACTGTCATGAAGGATGGAAAACACCATTTGCGTGTCTGCATGTAGTTTTGGATCAGTCACCGTGGACACGGCGGCTCCACGGTGGCAGCAGACACGGCTCCGGCGTCACTATGGCTCCTGGAACCTTCTCCAGGAGAATGTGTCACACTATGAGATATTTTGCAGGCAGCGAGTGGAAGGACTGAGATGCTGCTCGGTCCTTTGTTGGTCATATGTTTTCTGAGTGTGTGTGTGTGTGTGTGTGGATCAGGTGTATGTGACCTACATCTTCTCTGAGCATGTAGATGAATGTCGTTTATTTTAAACATCTCACCTTTTCTAAGCCAAACTACAAAACGTTCTTACAAAATAAATCACTTTTAAAAAACTCACTTGTTGATAAAAATCGATACGACTTATTATTGAGGAGAACATGGATAATGTTTCTGTATATTACAGTGTTGTGTGTGCACTGCACTGGGAAAATAATATATGGTTCTCATTGCTTCCGTTTAAAAATGTTGTCAAATGTTGTTAAACTTACATTTTTTACATTTTTTTCAAGATAATATTCATTCTTAATTTCTCCGTTTTGAATTGACGAAACGTAAAAATAAAAAAAAAAGGGTTTTACAAATTAAAGCAGATTTTTAAAGTGGAACCGATGACTATTTCATCTTTTTTTTAATGCATATTCATGTCATCATTTTTTAAATAATTTGATTCTCTTTTTAACAGAAACAGATTACACACAGTGAAGCTGTGCAGTGCAGTTGGTTGACGGTTCAGCTCCCGTTCTGCTTGTTTCCTGAAGCTGAAACTGACGGAGGCTCTAATGCAGGTTTACATTCTTCATGCAGGAAGCCTCCACCGCCCCAACGACGTGGCGCTGACACTCGATCCCACCGTGGGGCACTCAGCGGTTTCCAACCAGCAACCCAATACGGACACGGACACCTTGGAGGAACGGAGTTCAAGCCTGTTTTCTACTCCCGTTCACACAGCGCGGAGGTGGGTTGAGGTTCCAGGAGTTATTTGAAATATTACATTTGGTTTTATCGCTAAATTCCCACTTTTCATTGCCGCGCCACAGCCTTGAACCGTGTGATGCTCAAGGTGAAGTTTGGTGAAACAACAAGGACCACATCCTGCACCACCCGACAGGAAGTAGCAGATGAACTTTTCCTATAGGCCCTATTTGTGGCCTTTACGATACAGGAAGTGCTTCAGTTACTTCATTTTCTTGTGTGGAGCTACAGTCTCGTCATCTTTGTGCTCCAGGATGTATATGTAGGAAAATAGCATCACACGATTTGGCAGGTCACCCATTTGGGTGTGACACTGGTAACAAAACCACGAAACATCAGCAAACAGGGAATTTAGCAATAAAACCAAATGTCAATTCTTTAAATACCCGGGAACAAGTCAGACTGTGGCGTCACGTGGAGTGAGTTTCTGTTCTGAACAGATTGTTGATTTGTCCTGCGTTGACGGCCTGATGGAGGGATGCAGCGTCCGGTTGGAGGAAAGAATGACACCTCCCAAATAATGCATGAGGGGCAGGAGAAAACAGGGGTGAACTCAAGTAAATGGGCACAATTCCTCACATCAATTTATCAACGTCTACCTCATCCTCCTCCTCTTCCTCATCCTCCTCATCCTCCTCCTCCTCCTCTTCCTCATCCTCCTTCTCTCATGCTGCTGCTTGTTCCCAGCAGGGGATCTCTACTTCTTTCTGCTCTTTCTGCTTCTTCTCCATAGTTTCATTTTATTTGAGTAGCGTTCAAATGACATCACATCTATTAAAGTGTGAACTCTCACCATCCTGATCTCGGCTGAAACGGAGAAGCTGGAACTGAAGTCGAAACTGGAAACAAAAGGAGATCAGGTTCAGATTGTTCCACATCCAAAGAGTTCCTTCAATGCACCATCAGTTCACTGTAGAATGGAAGCTGCTGAGGGACATGGAGCTCAGCCTCCATCTTTACCAGACAGGTGTGGGTGTGGTCCAGAGGTGGTCCCGGTCACTGAGAGGAACACTGAGCGCCGGGTTCGGGTCCTCTGGGTCCTGGTCCTCTGGGTCCTGGTCCTCTGGGTCCTGGTCCTCTGAGTCCTGGTCCTCTGAGTCCTGGTCCTCTGAGTCCTGGTGCTCTGTCCTTAAGAAGGTGCAGAGCACTGACATCACGGCTCAGGAGCAGCATCAGGTTTCAGCCGTTAGTCCGAGCCGGGACCAGGAGCTGGTGTTGGGTTTTACTGTCTCACCTTCATAAAGGAACAGGTGGAGATGGTGAGATATCCATAGATCCTTGTAAGAAGAAGAAGAAGATCCATTTGTTTGTTTGCATTTGTCTTTATTATAACTTATTTATTATAATGTTATTATCATTTAATTTGAATGAAATTGTAATATAAATTGTATTATAATTATATTATAACTATTGATTGCCTTTAATTAATGTAAAGCACTTTGAACTGAACGCTGTGTACACAATATAAAATTATTTTTATTATTATTATTATTATTATTATTATTGTTATTATTATTATTATTATTGTCATTATTATTGTTATTATTATTATTATTATTATTAATAATAATAATAATAATAATAATAATAATAATGTTGCCACAGCACTGGGATTTTGGTTAATATGGTGCTAGAGGACTGAATTTTTGCCACATCCCACACCCACAGTTTAGATTAAATAGCATATGAAAGTACCATACATTATCAATATTGCCATATTTGGTCAGTAATATCATCACATTTTTTGGCATAATAATATTCTGTATTATAAAGAACTTTCTGCTGAAATACGTCCAACTTGTTCTTGCCCTGGGATCCAGGGTCGTCATCGTCACCTTCATCTCTTTTCACAAACCTGTCGCTGTCATCTTCAATAGAATCGTTTCATTTCTAAAAAAAAATGTCAAAGTGCACAATACAAACCTTCAACCTTGAATAAAAAAAAGTTGAGAAAAGAATGAAAGATGGTGTCAACAAGGCAACATGTGCAATCCAGTTTGTTTGCCAAGTTCATTTGCTCCATAAAGAGAGGTAACAACGAAAAGCAGCGTTTCAAACAGCACATCAGGGTCAGAAATGTAGGTGCAGATTTCATGAAGAAATCACATTTATTAGGACAAAATGTCTATGACAAAGTTAAATCTATGTCTCTGAAATAGTTTTAAAAAGGTGTGGTCAATGGGAAGAAGTGGTCATACATTTAACAAATAAAAGGGTTTTAACTCATTAAAATACATTTTCGGCCCAAATGTTCTTTGTGTTGGTGAAATGCTGTGAAGATGAGCTGCAGGTGGAGGTAGATGGAGCCGAATGTTCTGTTTACAAACAAAAAACTTTGCCTTAGCGGGTCCATCTGATGCTGCGCACACGGACATTTAGTCACACGAAGGGTTAAAAATAATAATGATAATAATAATAAAATAAAAGCTAGAAATGAAATAAAAAACATCCAGAGGAGTGGATCTGGAATCACAGGTCAGCAGCAGCGAACAATAAAATTCGCAACATTCGCACAACAGGTGGAGTAAAATCACTGTGACAGACAGACAGACAGACAGACAGGCAGGGTCGTCTCACATATCAGCGTCCTCTCCTTAATTAAAGTGAGCTCATTCATACGTCATGCGAGTGTCAGTTTCAGTTTGTTTCCGTTTGGGGCTCAAACCACTTCCCTCCGTGTGACTGTGCAGAGAAACCTTCTTCCCATTTATTCAAGTGTGGATCCGTCCAACGTGCTGCTAGAATGACTCCACAACTCCCAGAAAACCTCTTTGTTTCCCAACGGCCACTTTCCTCCTCGTCTTTACTCTTCATCACTTTCTTTTCTCCAAAGTTTTTATTCTTTTGATTCATTGTTTTGTTTTTTTTGAACCTTTAACCAAATAATATTACTGATTACCACTTTAAAATTCTATACATAGCAAAAGTCCCATAATGCCCCTTTGATGAAGCGCACAGGAGAAGATGGAAAGAAGAGAAACTGAGGATGTGTTTTTTAATGCAAATCATTTTTCATGAGGACGATTAGTTTTTCATTCTGCATGAGAATGAGTTTTTTTTTCATTTGGTAATTATTCCCAGATTCTTTACGAATGCTCTCTGAATAAAGACTAAGTGTAAAATAAGCGACATCACGCCTGAAATAATAGAGCGGTTAATAGTAAAATTCAGTCACTGGAATTTAGGAGGACGGTCAGCGCTGCTCAGAGAATATTACAATTAGAATATTTCACGTTCTTATGAAGGAATGTGAGTCGAGGGAATAATAGAAATATGAGACGAGTGCTAATGCCCCACGGTTAAATAAAAATACTTTCTCAATACAAACGTCACAGACAAGTGGTCACAGAAGCAGCAGCAGCAGCAGCAGCAGCAGCAGCAGCAGCAGCGGCAGCAGCAGCAGCGGCAGCAGCAGCAGCGGCAGCAGCGGCAGCAGCAGCAGCGGCAGCAGCAGCAGCAGCAGCAGCAGCAGCAGCAGCAGATGCAGCAGCAGCAGCAGCAGCAGCAGCAGATGCAGCAGCAGCAGCAGCAGCAGCAGCAGATGCAGCAGCAGCAGATGCAGCAGCAGCAGATGCAGCAGCAGCAGATGCAGCAGCAGCAGATGCAGCAGCAGCAGATGCAGCAGCAGCAGATGCAGCAGCAGCAGCAGCACCAACTCACTGAGCGGATTCTCTCAACCAATCAGGTCCTCGAGTCCTTCACGCCCTCAGATCCACTGAAGGCGTGAAGCTGCTTTCTGTCGCTTGTCAGGTTCCACCTCCACCAGTATCAGCTCTCACCTCCAGCAGTATCAGCTCTCACCTCCACCAGTATCAGCTCCCACCTCCACCAGTATCAGCTCTCACCTCCACCAGTATTAGGTCCCATCTCCACTAGTATCAGGTCCCATCTCCACCAGTATCAGGTCCCACCTCCACCAGAATCAGGTCCCATCTCCACCAGTATCAGTTTCAGGTCCCATCTCCACCAGTATCAGCTCCCACCTCCACCAGTATCAGCTCTCACCTCCACCAGTATTAGGTCCCATCTCCACCAGAATCAGGTCCCACCTCCACTAGTATCAGGTCCCATCCCCACCAGTATCAGTATCAGGTCCCATCTCAACCAGTATCAGGTCCCACCTCCACCAGAATCAGGTCCCATCTCCACCAGTATCAGTATCAGGTCCCATCTCCACCAGTATCAGGTATCAGGAGCAACAGAGGATAAGCAGAAAGTTTTTAGTGGAGCAGCCACCTTATCGTGTACTTTTGAAAGTGAGCAGTAAAACCAAACAGCCATTCATCACCACAGGCACCAGCAGCTCCTGTTGGTGCTCTGTTAGGAGGCAGGACTCCTGTGCCCATCCAGGTGTCACGGTCAACAGACACGTAAACAGCGAGGGGCATCAGAGAACAGGCACTCCAGTCAACAAGAGCTTTTCAGCCTTGTGTCCCAGCCTCTGTTGACAGGAGAAGATGTCAGCGTACATTTAACATATCAACCTCAAAAAGAGGAATGGACTGAGCTGTTAAAAAGAAAGAAAAGAAAACCTGGAGCTGACCCATCAAGGTGCTATTTGGAACCAGCTGTGGACGAGCCTTCATAGGCCGTCTGCTCTCTTTCAGTGCGCCTCCTGCGTGGAGCAGGAGGCGCACCTACGGACCAGGTGGCGAGCCACAGCGTCTCTCATCAATACCACTTTGCTTTATAGTCACGTTTTGGCTGGAAAGTCCTTTTTGTCCTTTTTGTCCTTTTTGTTGTTTATTTCATGAAACCCCGCCGGCCCGGACTCTCCCCGCCACAAGTTTCCGTGTCTCCCCCCTTCACCTGTGGCTGTGGCTGCAGTGACTCACGAAAAAGCTGGTGCATGTCCCAGGAACCTGATTGGTGTAAATGTTTAGTCTGCTGTGAACCCTGCCCAACGGAACTCTTCATCACTGCCACTGAAGTTTGCATCATTGAACATGAGATCGCTCTCTAAGAGTTTTTATGTTCATGTTTTTATCTGCAGTGTGGTCTGCATGTTGTATTTCTGGCTTCTCCCCCAGACTCCTGCAGGAAATGGGGCAAAATAGCAACCATTTTTTCTAATTCGTTCACCTGCACCGAACGCACTTTTGGAAATTTCTCAACCTTTGAATGTGTAGCCATGGTTACCAGAACTCACCAACACATTCTTGCAATAACCATTTATAGACCCCCAAAGAACAAGAAGAACTGAAATACTGTGGATTGCTCTTGTCAAATATGTTATGTCAGAGCAGAGTCATTTTACTGGATCATTTTAAATGCCAGGTTAAACGATGTGCATATTGGAGAGCGGTGTCATTTATGCGCCTTGTTACTAGTCTCGAGTTTAATGACACTCACAACCGTGGAAATACACTGAACCCAGTTTTTACCCGAGCTTTAGACGCTGATGTTCCATCTGTCTGAGAGCTTCTGGTTCTGATCACTCCTGTCTTTTTCAGCTTCTCTCTCTGCATTCCACGTCACACACCTGATCACTGTGTTGGCACGCGGCTCCAGTATTTACCTGACGTACTCCACTCCTGTTGTGCATATTCTGATTCCCTTAATAATCGGACTGTCAATCTGAATAGTGCTCGGTCGCTCCTCTTACAACCTGAAGACACACTGGGAGGAATTCAGCGTCGTGGTTTTCAGACACCGTGCACTCAAACAGAGCTGAAGGTTTTAAGAAGAAACAAGAAGGTTTTAAGAAGAAACAAGAAGGTTTTAAGAAGAAACAAGAAGGTTTTAAGAAGCATGAACCTGCACGCTCAGCTGCTAGAAGAGCATCGTTATCTCACTCGATTAACAATAATCAAAATAATCCACGATTTCTGCTCGATACGCGGACACCCCTGCCAGTAGCTCTTCATTCGGTGCTGATGATTTTCTGAAATTCTTTACAAATAAGACTGACTCCATTAGAGATGAATTCACTGATCCAGGCTCCTCTCAGGGTGATGTGTAGGACCCCTCCACTGCTCTGACGGATCCTGCTGTGACTCGGACCAGCCGCTCTCTTTCACAGTATGAAATAATTTCCCCCGAGGCCGTTAGCCGCCTGGTAACTGCTTCCAAATCTACAATCTGCATATTACCACGACACCATCTAATCTTTGAAAGAACTTCTTCTCCTTTTAAAGTCCTGTTCTTGATATAATCAATAAGTCGCTCTCTATAGGCTCAGGGCCCTCAGCTCCTGAAACCGCCATTATCTGCTCACTGCTCAAAAAACCTCATATTGATCATATTGAATAATTGTAATCTGAAAAATTATAATTTCCAATCTTCATTATATGTCGAAACTACTTGAAAGGGCTGTTGTTGATCAACTTACTGTCTGTTTATTCAACAACAACAATTATCTCTTCAATAACCTTTAATCTTGCTTTGGGTCGCATCATTACACTGAAACTGCTGTGACTAGAGTCAACGATCGACTAAGGAGGCTCCAGCCTGTAGAGCTGGATCCTGTATTGATATTTTCGGAGAAAATTCGAACAGGGACGTACGCTTAGAATATGGTTTACATTTTGTTTGAACTGGTACGTCACAGACGTGGTCCAATGCATTCCACGACAAATATATATCCAACCTGGAAAACAGCATTTTTTCACCTTGGTAATATTTCTAAAATCCAACTTGTTCTGTCACCGTGCGATGCTGAAACTGCACTCCATGCATTCATATCCTGCACACTTGTTTATTGTAATGCTCTTCTCTCTGGTCTTCCGAGTTGTTCTTCTCGAAGTCTTCAGCTTGTTCATAACACTGCAGCTAGAATCCTGAGAAGAACCTAAAACATGCATCTTACACCACCATCCTGGCCTCGCTTCACTGGGCACCAGGGCAAGCCAGATCGGATTTTAAGGTTCTTCTTTTAGCTTATAAGGAGGCAGCGGTGCCATGTGAAAGTCTTCCACACTTTCCAGGACACATTTAAATAGATATAACTCACACACACACACACACACACACACACACACACACACACACACACACACACACACTTTCAGTGGGACGTGTAGTTTCAGGTATATGACAGCGACAGCAGAAAGGTTGTCCGCAGGTTTTTGGATCTGTGCACCACCAGCAGGCGTAGCTGCGGCACAGCTGATCTGATCTATCAAAAGATGAACGAGGCCTTGCAAGAAAGCCACCATACCGTGGAGAAACTGTGTCAGTCCATCGATAACGATGATCCTGTCCTTACTGGAGCAAAAAATCCCATCGCATCCAAAATTGGTAATGAAAATGTCATTACCAATTTTGGATGCCCCCCCCCCCCCCCCCGCCCACAGCATCAAGCTCTCAATGACCTCTCGGTTCAGCCTAATGCCAAGTTAAATGGTTTGTTAGGCTGTGGTGCAATGAATCTATGAAAAAAAAAAATGTCTTGTGATTATAAATCCTCAAGTGTGGATGTGGGATACTGGCTCACAGGTAGCACCAGTCCAGAAGGTGACCTGACAGGTGGAGGCTTTATCCATCCCCAAGGCAGTAAAAGTGAAATGCAGAAGATCTTGATTGGATTGAAATTAAGATGTCACATTGTTGTCATAGAATTCCGTGAGTTCCATGGAGGTGAGTATATGGAAATAGCCCCGGCACATTCCCCAGGTGTTTGAGCCTCATTGTGCAGCTTCTTAAGGTCATCAAGTCTCATGTTTCAGTGATACAAAGGCAAGATCATGACAAGCGACTGAAATGGAGAGTGATGTCGTATGCACAGCCAGAGCTTTTTTTTCAATTCACAGATGAGAAACAACCGAGGTTCAGGAGGCGGTTGGAGGCGTTCTCTAACCCAATAATGGGGGTGTAGATACTCAGAGAGGGGTGTTCAAGGTCGCTGTTGTGGTTGTTGATGAATGTCAATGAACTCTGTAAAGAAACCTGTGAAAGAAAAATGTTATTTTAAACTAACCTGTACTTCCCTAACAAGCAGGAGAAAAGCTGAACATGGGCTTTACTGCTCCAGCTACGCTCAACAGGCTCCATGATGCAGGAGACACCGCAGGAAGTGGAGAGGCTCCGCCGCAGGAAGTGGAGAGGCTCCACCGCAGGAAGTGGAGAGGTTCAACCGCAGCGCTGGCATTTCTGGTGAGGGCTGCGGCCACCTCCATGAAACCCAGCCACCTTCCATGTCGAGAGCTTTTGGAGGAACACGGCATCAATGAAGAATAAGGTAGGAATTTTTCCGCATCCTTTTGACAAACACTTTATCTTAATCTGACTTCATTGACATTTATGGGCTTACACAGGCGTAAGTGCAGTTCGTCTAGTCATCCGAAGATTGCAGGTTCGATCCCCGGCTGGTTGCTAGTCAAAGTGTCCTTGAGCAACCCACTGGGTGGCAGCCGACTGCCCCAGACACATCAGATGCTGGGATGGGTAAAATATGTTAAATTGCAGGAAAGTGGTAAGTAATTGGGTGGGGGAGAGGGGCCGCCACTGCCAAAACGCATCATCTCACTCCAAACTTTTGGTGAAAGTTGGCAGCCCTGATTTACAGAAATAATGTTTGTAAGTTTCACCTAAAACCTCCTCACAGAGGTTCTACATGTGTCACCAAAATCTTTTATTTATGGAACTTGGAGTTTAATGAATACAAAAAAAAAAGTTAAACCCAGGAAAGTCTTCAGGGTGGACATAAATCCTTTCCCTCTCCACTAATTTAACAAAAATAATACAGATCTGCATAAATCAAAACACATATTGCTCTGCGTCCAGTTCTGTTATGTTCCCATTTCTCATTTGTGATGCAAAGTTATTCCCAAAGATTGTAAATACAGAGTTGTTTTTCTAACTTAAAAGAAATATATATATTTATATATATTTATTTAAATTATTTCGATACAATTTACCACAGTGTGTTGGAATCCAAACATCCCAAATTACAACTTTCTGATCATGACTCGCAATGGTTTGACTCGTCCCTCAGGGGAGAGTACAAGGTGTGAGTCAACGGAGAGAAGTCACCTCCGTGCCACCAGCATGGGGGGCTGCAGGGGTCGCTGATAGGACCATTGTCATTTAGCAGGGACGAATATCAACCACCTACCTGACATGTAAACCTGACATGTAAACCTGACATGTGCCTCAATGTACGCTGATGACGCTCATTTATACATTTTTCCGGCTGCTGAGCAGTTTACTGGATCCTCACGTTCTGCAACGGCTTGAGTCCTCTCTCCTCACACTAAATGTAGAAAAAACTGTTTCAATCTGTTTTTCATAAATGACACGAAAATGAAACTCATTGTAAAAGTGAAGTATGAGGTCATCAGTGAGGTTGACAACGTCAAGTTGTCAGGAATCATCTTGGACTCACATATAAGATTTGATAAGCGAGTGAATTATGAATGAATGAATATCAGTGGAATCTCAAATGCTTCGGACTCAGGGTTTCACGTCATTGTTCACACGCTTCAACGTTGCTTCAATATGACTGTTCTGTGAAAGCACATAACTTGTATTCTATAATATTCTATTATTTCATATCAATTATATCTTAAATTGAATCTTGCAGCAGGAGCCATTTTGTTCTTTGCCATAAATATTTGATTTATAATATAATTGTTTCTAACATTTTAACATGCCCCAGAGCGTGGACCGCAGATTAAACCCGACCCATTTATCCTGTCGCTGTAATAAAATCAGAGGGAAGTCTCCTGCTCCACCCTCCTGGCAGGGGCATTAAAGGGGGAACGCTGATCTCTGAGCTCCATCTTTTTAACGTCTTCCTTCATATGTGCCTGCGTTGTAGCCTCCTCACATCCACTACTTGGATGTTTCCAACCGAACAGAGAGTGTTTCACCTACAACGACCTGCATCTTAATCTGTCTCAGATCAGATCTTCTTTCCTTCTCCTTCCTGTTTTTATTAATGTTGAATTGTCTTTGTCGTCCATGTTGTTTAAAATCTTGTTTCACATCCCACCTCCTCCACCTCCTCCACGCTCTTCTACTGCTTTCTAATCTCTGTCGCAATGTAGCTGAATGTTATTCTCCCTTGTAAGTCGCTTTGGATAAAAGCGTCTGATAAATGACTAAATGTAAATGTAAATGTAAATGCTTTACTCCTCCACCTCTGATTTTCTTCATGGTACTTGTGTTAATCTTCTGTAAATTCGTGGTGTCTCCATGTGACATAGTTTTTCTCATCGTCACCTCCTGGTTTCCCCTCAGACCGGGCACTGAGCACTGACCGGCTCAACGTCTCTGGAAAGTTCTTGTAGAACATCTCGGTGTCTGGAGCTGAAGGAACTCAGGAAATGGAAACAGAACGAAAGCAGAAGAAAGTGTTTCCTGATTTACTCTCCTCCCCCCGTAGCGGAGACGGTGGTGCTGCCTGCACCTCCACCCAGGAGACTCCCAGATCATTCAGAGCTTCTTTCTCCTCTGGAGCCCATTAGGCCGCCCCAGTGGTGGATGCTCTGGATCTTCTGACCCGTCACTACATACTCACATGGAGTGGGAGGAGAGAATGCCGTGAATAAGTCACTTCCTGTCTCTCTGAGGTTGATGCAGTAGTTGGTCATAAACAGTTTACGCTTAGGGCTAGGCTTGGGTTAGGGTTAGAGTTAGGGGTTAGGGGAAAAGGTGTTAGTGTTAGGGGTTAGGGTTATGGTTAGGGTTAGGTTTAGGATTAGGTTTAGGGTTAGGGTTAGGGTTAGGGTTAAGGTTAGGCTTAGGGATTAGGGGAAAAGGCGTTAGGGTTATGGGTTAGGGGAAAATGTGTGAGGGTGAGGGTTAGGGGTTAGGGTTAGGGGTAGGGTTAGGGTTAGGCTTACTGTTGCGCTCAGGGTTAGGGGTTAGGGTTAGGGTTATGGTTAGGTTTAGGGATTAAGGGAAAAGGCGTTAGGGTTAGGGCTAGGGGTTAGGGGAAAAGGTGTTAGGGTTAGGGCTAGGGGTTACGGGAAAAGGCCTTAGGGTTAGGATTAGGGTTAAGGTTAGGTTTAGGGATTAGGGGAAAAGGTGTTACTGGTTAGGGTTAGGGGAAAGGGCGTTAGGGTTAGGGTTATGGTTCGGGGAAACGGCGTTAGGGGCTAGGGTTAGGGTTAGGGTTAAGGTTAGGCTTAGGGTTAGGGTTAAGGTTAGGCTTAAGGATTAGGGGAAAATGCGTTAGGGTTAGGGTTAGGGGTTAGGGTTTGGGGTAGGGGTAGGGTTAGGGTTAGGGGTTAGGGTTAAGGTTAGGCTTAGGGATTAGGGGAAAAGGCGTTAGGGTTAGGGGAAAAGGCATTAGGGTTAGGGTCAGGGGTTAGGGTTTAGGGTAGGGGTAGGGTTAGGGTTAGGGGTTAGGGTTAAGGTTAGGTTTAGGGATTAGGGGAAAAGGCGTTAGGATTAGGGGTTAGGGGTTAGGGAAAAGGCGTTAGGGTTAGGGTTAAGGTTAGGCCTAGGGAGTAGGGGAAAAGGCGTTAGGGTTAGGGTTACGGGTAGGGTAAGGGTAAGGGTTAGGCTTAGGGTTAGGGTTTAGGGTTAGGGTTCGGGTTAAGGTTAGGCTTAGGGATTAGGGAAAAAGGCGTTAGTGTCAGGGTTAGGGTTAGGGGAAAAGGCGTGCACTGAACGGCATAAATCTACGAGCAATGATCGGTGTTGGTGTGGTGTGGGAACAGGATGGTGTGGATGTTCCTAAATATCCAAACTCTCCACCGGCTGTCATTTACATGTGGGTACGGCTGTGAATGGAAGTATGTGGGGATGGAAGCAATAACATGCAGCCCAGCTCCATCACAACCGTGGAGCTGGGCTGCAAAGAGCAGAGAGTGAAAGATGTCCGCTCTCTACGGAGACAGGTCTTTTTATATATATATATATATATATATATATAGATGTGTGTGTGTGTGTGTGTGTGTGTGTGTGTGTATATATATGTGTGTATATATATAAATCCAGATTCTACATCACATGGTCTTGATTGTCCTTGATGTCCAGTGGATATTGGGACTGGAACCCGGTCCTTGGAACATTTCTGTTTGAATGATGAAGCTGCCTCCAGGGCGGGGTCAGTCCTGTCTGTTTGTGTTAGGAAATACCATGGTCGTCTTTGGTGCTTTGGGATCTTTTTAAATCACAGTATAAGAAGATGATTAGATCTTCCACCTGGGAAACAGCTTCACCGCTGATGAAGAACACAGTGCTTGGATTGAACGACGCCTCTCGGTGCTTGAGGTCCAGGGTTCCAGTTTGTTTCCTGTGAAGTAGAATGGTCATCATTGATCCCAGATCGGACCTCGTACTAGATCTGATCACATGATGAGGATCAGACTGAGGGTCCTGGATGGAAACACCAGTGCACGGCGCTGATCAGCCCGTCCACACGGTCCACTCCAAATCCTCGGGAAGTGGAATTTGACTTCCTGGATCTGAGTTTTCCAACTCTCTTTTCAAAGACGTTTACACGGTGTGTAAACGTCGTTGGCACGGTGGCGCAGTGCATTGCACTGCTGCCTCACAGCAAGAAGGTCCTGGGTTCGATTCCCGCCTGGGGCGCTGTTGGCACCGTGCTCCGGTGGGTTATCTCCCAAACAGGAGCCTTTCTGTGTGGAGTTTGCATGTTCTCCCCGTGTTCACATGGGGTTTCCTCCACCTCACGTCAGTAAGGTGCACCATCATGGTCTGACCAGCGATAGACACTTATCACCTGGTCCCCGGGCGCATCCACGTACGCTGCCCACTGCTCCTGGCTGTGCCCCCGGAGGAAGGACAAGCCAGGATGGGTCAAAAGCAGAGGAAGCCATTCACCGGCCACCATCAAGCATGTGCATGTGTGTGTGTGTGCAAGCATGTGTTGTGGAGTGTCGTGTGACAAATAAAGACTGTTCTTTCTGTTTCTGTTTCTTTAACAGGTTTTCTTCACCTCTTGGGGCCAGAGAGGCTCACAGGAAGTGTGATGGGGCTCTAAAGGCGCCGTGGGGAGCCGGGTTTATTGTGCCCCTGCAGATGACCATGTGATGACAGGACGACCTCCATTACCTGACGGTGCCTCGAGCTCGGCCAGAGCCACGGGGCGTGGTGTCAGTGTTTAATGTGGAGAGCGAGGAGGAGACAGGAAGTGTGTCCAGAGCAGGGCATGAGAAACATGAACAGACGTCAACAACAAGATCAACGGACGATGACGAACACAGAGCAGGAGGAGGAGGAGGAGGAGGAAGAGAAGGAGAGGAGGAAAAGGAGGAGGAGGACGGTCGTCGCCACATGAACAGCTCATAACTTTATTGTCTGAAGTAGGAAGAATGAGCCTCCAGTGGCGCTGATTTCTCTTTTCAACACCTCGGTTTGATGCTGGTGGATCACTGTCAGAACAGAATGTCTGAATAGAGAAGTCACCTGGTCATGTATAATTCACACTTACCCCTTGTGGGCTCACTATTGATCACCCTGGAAAGAGCCCCTGAGCGCCCCCTGCTGGTGGCTGCGAGACCTGACTGTTGTGCGTTTACAAACTACGGCTAATTTATGAATTAAGAGGAACTAGAGAGAAACGAACATCTGTGCAAGTCGCTGCTCAGCACCTTACATCGACGGCAGAAGGAGCAGATTCTCTGCTTCTGCTCGTGCATGTGTCTGTTGTTCACTTTATTCTTCCTCAGGAGACTCATTTGCTTTGTGCTTAATGGCTGCGGGGAGGAACAAAACCTGATTTTTCATTGGAAGCATTTTTCCGATAAACCCTGAGCGACGCACACGGTCCCTGCTTGGAGCAGCGTGGAGCGTTCTGTACAGACTGTGGATGGAAAACAACACAAAGGAAATTATGGAGCCACTTGCATTATCTGCAGAATAGCAAAAGGTTTTTTTTACTCAGCTGTACATACATTTATATGCTTCTTGTTTTCATCGTATTTTTGTTAGTCACTTTGTTTGAGCCTGTGCTGTCAGCAGGCAGAGCCTACAGCAGAGGATACTTGATGCCGACAGTTCATCTGAAAGTTCCATTTCCCGACATGCAACGTCACTCTATAATAACCATCAGAACGCTCTTAGAATAAAGACGTCCCTTGGATTACCTGTGGAATGTTAAGAGCACAAGAGAATTTTATAGCAGCAAAATCTGCTTCCACCCGGTTGTGCTTGACAATGACAAAAAAAAACTATAGAAAATGTTCATAAGCACATCATTAATAAAACATTGCTTCATAATTAACATCTAAGAAGGAAAACAGCAAGCCACAGCATAGTCAGGTTTTGTAAGAAAACAATCAAATAACAAAGCAAAAAAGTCACTTCAAGGGTGGAGTTTCCTCACATGGACGACAAGGCACAACCAGACGAAGTCCAACCTCCCGGGGTGTTTAAACGCCTAATCCCAGGCCTGGTGGTATCTCACAGCACGTGGCGGCAGTGCTGGTGGGTGTGGGGCTCCCTGAGGGACCGCCCCGGGTGGAGGACCGTCCCACCCACAGAGTGTCCCAGCTGCTTGAGCAGCACCCAGAGCAGCAGCAGCATCATCAGCAGCAGCACCAGCATCAGGGCCACGTACAGGCCCAGGTTCCAGCCCCAGCCCAGGGGCAGGGGCAGGGAGGTGGAGGCCACCAGGAACCTCCTGGGAGAGGGCATGGGGTCCAGACGGATGCTAAGAGCTCAGGGGCGGCGGGGGGCCATCCTGGGATGTGGGCTTCCAGCCGGGTGAGGGGACCCCGGTTCGGCACGGCTCAGTGGTCCAGTCGGTCCGGCCTGCGGAGAGTCTCCCGTGGAGTCAAAGCGGTGAAATAATCCTTGATGGCTGAGTGGTGCATTCTGGGAGAAAGGTAGAAACAGTGAATGGTATTGATCTGCGGTGCTGCTCGCAGCATCTCCTCAGACTGAGCAGCAGCAGCAGCTTCCCAAATATATACGGGAGGGGGGTGGGGGGGCACAGCATCAGCTTTTTGAGAAACCTGTTCCTTAACGGGGATCTGCTGCCCCCTATGGGCCCTTGAAGGTGTAGCAGTTTGTGTATCCTAGACCTCCCCATCCAGAGCCTCGTCTGGCCGGGGTCATGAGCCCAGATGAAATGGGAACATTGGGCATAAGAGTTTGAAGAGATGTTCCTCAATCTGTGGGTTAATGTGGTGAACTGGGACTTTGGAGTCACTTGCAGCTTGTTTGTTATTCTGATGGTTTAGTGAAGCAGAGTGGTGGCAGTGCATTGCAGCCTCACATCAAGAAGGTCCTGGGTTTGATTCCCGCCTGGGGCGCTGTTGGCACCGTATCTCCCAAATAGGAGCCTTTGTGTGGAGTTTGCATGTTCTCCCCGTGCTCACATGGGGTTTCCTCCACCTCACGTCAGTAAGGACCCCCACCAAAAACATGCACCCATCATGGTGTGACCAGCGATGGACATTTATCACCTGGTCCCCGGGTGCGTCCACGTACGCTGCCCACTGCTCCTGGCTGTGGCCCCAGAGGAAGGACAAGCCAGGATTGTTAAATGCAGAGGAACCATCAAAGCATGTGTGATGACTGTTTCAGACACTGAAGCCTTCCCAACATTGATGATAAATCTGAAGTTCAAATGCCAAGTTGAAGACTCCTGAGCCGCCCACCCTGAAGTAACATGTGATGAGTTAGATGACGTGTTGCTGGGGAATGTTTATTTCAGGAGATAAAAACAAAACTCCCCATACAGGTCAAACAGGGGTGGATGTGTTGTTTAGTTGTGCTGTCCCCTTGAGGCCAAACAGTACAAACAAATAGTCTTCAATAAAACTTTATTTACAAGAGCGATATAATACAGAGCAGAAGATTCCTTGATTAACAGCTGTGAAAGACCCTTTAAATGCAGGTGACAGAATAAGGAAAATGATGCGATTTTCACACTGAAACCTTTTTAATTGAGGTCAGAGTGTATAAGAGAAACAGGCATAGGACACCAACCACTCAGCTCTTATAAAAAATGCCAAAGACTAAATTTACTGTTGTCTGCCCCCCCCCCCCCCCAAAAAAAAAACCAAACTTCTGCAGAGAAGAAACATTTGCAGCAGATGAACTAGACCAGTATGTTCTAAAAGATTAAACTGTGATTAACTATGTTAGGGAGCTTAAAATAGTCCTTCAGGACCAGTGAGTATAAAATAGTATTAAAAACTAATTTTAACTGTTTTTGCAGCTCCCTGCAAAAGAGGGAGGCTCAATACTTCCTGGAGAAGTGATTCACAACTTACAAAAGACTTTAAAAAAAAGCTAAAACAGTCAGTTGAGCAGCAGCTTGGCAGGAGGGTCGATGAGGGACACTTCATGGTACCTGGAAGGGAGAAATAGTTTAATATCAGGACACTACACATCCATCCCAGCACCAGTGGAGTGGTTTGACTGGGAGGTCTCCCGTGGAATTGTGGGTAGTTGAGCGCAGTCCTACTTTGAGCCTTTGTACTTTTCCCGGACAGACTGCTGGGCGTGCTGCGTGGCGTTGAGGTGCATCTGGTGCAGGTCCTGGACGCACGCCGTCAAATCCTCCAGAGTGTAACCGGTCGCCTCCGCCAGGGTCTGCGGCTGAACGCAGTGAGACAGGAACGAGACACCTGGTGAACCCTGAGCGCCAGACACCTGGTGAACCCTGAGCGCCAGACACCTGGTGAACCCTGAGCGCCAGACACCTGGTGAACCCTGAGCGCCAGACACCTGGTGAACCCTGAGCGCCAGACACCTGGTGAACCCTGAGCGCCAGACACCTGGTGAACCCTGAGGGGTCAGAGCCTTCCCTTTGATAAACAATGGTTTTGTTCTGCTGACGGTGCCGCTGTCAAGCTGCTGTTCATTTACCTTGTGGCAGCAGGAGTCTCTGTGCCGTCCAACCTGACGGCGAGTCAACTAAACGACGGTTTGAGTTGTTAGATACTAACATTTGTTCAAGGTGGATTTCGGCAGACATGCTTGAGCCGTAAATTAAGCGCGGTCGTGACGGCGCCCACTTACCCATGAGCCGCCAGTGACGACGTGGTTTGCAAGAACAAAGGCTGCCGCTGCCGTGTGGGAGGGAAGGTACTTGAGGAAGGGAACCGAGTCGACCAAGCTGAGCTCCCCCAGGAACTGCAGAGGAAACACTTGTCATCATCTTCATCAGCTGAGACAAACAAACACCTCCAATGTGCCGTGCCCTCACCATGGCCATGCTCTCCACTGATTTGCTGGAGCTGTGGTGCAGGAAGTACTGGGAGAGAAACTGGTTGATGGTGGGAGCCGCCAGGTCGAAGGACAGCACCTTTAGCACCAGGTGCTCCATCCTCAGAACCTGCTTCTTGGTGTAGGTGTCGTCCGTGATGTAGACGAACTCCGCCACGTCGGGGGGGTAAATCTCCTCAAACTTCCTGCGTTGAGCAGGAACACAGTGACACATGGGTCAGTGAACCGCCCCGGGTGACGGCCCCGCCCGAGGAGAAGGTCTTCCCGCACTCACGAAGCGAGCAGCATGGCCGCCGTGCCCACGAGCTGCAGCTTCCCGCGCAGGACCGACATGGCGGAGAGGAAGCGGTCGATGTAGTTGACGGCCAGGTAGAGCGTCTCGTTCTGCAGCTTGTACTCCTCCCCCACCTCCACCAGCCAGTCCACCAGGATGGCTCGCATGCTGTCTGTGATGTCCGGCTGCTTCTTCATGTAGCCCGCCTTGGGACGGGTTTTCAACTGGAGGAGACGTTGAAAACGCTAGACGTGAGGAAACTGAGCCAAAGGATTTAAGACGTGATAAAGCTCAGACTGTCAAGAGCCTGTCACCACTTAAGCTTATAAAACCAGATGCGCAACTCTGAAATTAGGCTTCAATGGAAGACATTTTAAGGCTGCATCGCCGTTGTTTGATTCAGGACATTTTAAATGTCCTGAATCAAACAGTTGCTCAGTTTTTAAACCTGCTTCTAGAGACCAGACACGGCCCTGCTGAGTTTCACAACTCAGCCTTTGTCCTTCCACTTAAGACAGTTCAGTGAGACCAGGAAACACCAACGTGCAACAGCATCAGGTCTCACCTCCATCTCCCTCAGGTAGCTGTGAATTTCAGCAACGTAATCTGGGACCTCATTGACGTTGAGCGGTTTCTCCTCTCCCTCCACCACAGACATGTCCATGGGGGAGTCTGTTCACAGGGAGAGACTCGTTCCTGCATCGGACACAACACTGTCGCCGGGAAACAGCTGAAGAACGTCACGCGCTTCATGTTTCACTTACCAAACGTCACATCCATCGCCGAGGGGATGTCGATGGTGGCCAGCGGCTGCCGGAGGCGGGTCACTGCGTGGTCCAAGACCAGGGGAGAGTCCTCCACGGTGGCCTGGGCTTTGGGGGCCACCGGCTTCTTGGTGCAGGCGCCATCGGATTCGTCCACGTGAATCTGGAAGGACGGCTGCTTGGACACCTTCTCCGTGAGGCCTCGGCCCCCGTCCTCAGCTTTGCAGGGCGGTGCCTGCGCCGAGGATTCCTGCAGAAGGACGTCAACCCCCCCCCCAGGGTGCAAGGTCAGATGCTGACAAGGGAGACTACAACAAAACGGATGAAGGGCTAAAGAACAAACCATCATTATATTTAATGAGGTTAACTACAATGGGCCATAATACAGGAAAGCTGCATGATGGAGCTGTGATGTCAAAGGCAAAATTGCGCCACTTTAACTGAGGAGTAACAGTACAATGTTTAAAATGGCGGAAAAAGCGATAAGACAAAGCAGAGCCGCCGCACAACACCCGTCACGTCAGTTACTGTTAACGACCCCGTCAGCTGGAGCCCAAGGCAGGCAGCCTGCAGCCCGCGTCCCACCTGTTTGGAGCCGCGCTGGGTCTGCAGCCGGGCCCGCTGCTGGTTCTGCAGGGGCCCCAGCACCGTCCTACCGGCGGCCTTGGGCGGCAGGTTCTCCAGGTTCTCCTGGTCTTGGTTCTGGTCCTCGTGGAGCGGCGGGTTGGCGGGGGCCTTGGACGCTCCCCGCAGCCGCCTCCTCATGTTCTCCGCATGAGACGCCGCGACCGCCCGCGTCTGCTGTGGCCCCGACATGCTGCCTCCGAACCGCGCGCTCAGGCCGTGGGGGGAGGGGCGGGGGCTCGACCCGGTTCGGGATCCGCTGCGGACTCTGGTCGGTTGGGATCGGATCGGTTACTCGGATGTGTCGCTCCGCTGCGGCTAGGCTAAGGTTAGCAACCCCGACAGGGGGGACTAGCGGAGGAAGCGCTGGGAATCTAAGCTTACTTTTTTCGGGTTGAGCTTCGCGGTGTGCAGCGTCTCCCCGGAGCGGGTGTGGGGCTCGGGGGGTCGTGGCTCTGCGGGTCGTGGCTCTGGGGGTCGTGGCTCTGGGGGTCGTGGCTCTGGGGGTCCTGCTCCTGCTCCTGCTCCTGGTCCTCGGCTGCGGCTCTAACTCTTCATTCTCTGATTCTCCCTCCGCTGATCACTGTTCAAGTAGCGCGCGACTTTGGAACGGACCAATCACAGCGCGGCAGGACAATTAGCTACGGCGGCCGGTGGAGGACAAATCAGTTAAACGCGAATTGACCGAGAGCAAAGGCAAAAGTGCGCGCTGGGAAGTATGGCGGCCGACACGGGGTAAATCAGTAAATGCGCGTTAAAAAATGATGACAATAATAATAATAATAATAGTAGTAAAACATATAATACTACTACGAATAATAATAATAATAGTAATAATAATACCTTAATTGATAATGATAATAACAATGATTATCTATATTTGTATTGATTAGTATTGGATTACTCCATTTACTGGGAGTTGGGGGGACTGGACACAATAATGTGCAAAGCATTAAAACCACTATTCTATGTATGTGTAACATGCTCATTGATCCATATACATAACCTTTTCTTTCTATTCATTTAAATGTACATTTAATGGTCTTAATCTGTGGTTCTCAATGTTGGGTCCAGGGGCCCCCGGGGGTCCTTCCAGCGGTTCCCCAGCAAAGTGATATACTAGTTGAACTATTAATCACTTCACACCAAAATTTGGTTTCCAAGACCTTTGCACCATTAGAGAATGTCCGTTAAGGACTGTTTATCTCCCTAACTACAGTATAGATAATAAAGCATATCCAACAATAGAAACCTTCTTTAAAACTTCTACATTATTAAAAAACATAAAATGGTACAGATAGCTCAACGCTAGGCTAAACTCTAGATGTATAAATATAAAAAATAGTTTATTAACTCTTCCCTGTTTTAAAGATTTAAAATCACACACACACACACACACACACACACACACACACACACACACACACACACACACACACACACACACACACACACACACACACACACACACACACACACACACACACACCAATTAAATAATTTATTATGTTACTATCAATATAATAATAAAATAATAAAAAAAACACTTGAAAAATTCACTTTGCTTCTGTGCCACTCCCCAATTGATTTGTTTATTATAATGATTATAACTAATATAATAAATGTTTATGGACCTTATACAAACTTATATGGAATGTTACACATTATTGTCAGTTCATGATTTCTCACCTTGGAGCTTCCATCCAGATAACAAGATCATCTTCACTAACACAAATCCCAAATCTTCTATTTACAATACAAAGCTATCATAGCTAAATAGTCAACTTCACGTTCCTTTTCCTTCATTGAAAGAAGTTGAGGAGGGAATTCAAGTCGTAGTTATCCAGGATCTCCAGCAGAGATGACACTTTGCTTTTCACATTCTGTCCTTTAAACTTGAATTTGTCGATGAACAGGTCCGTTATCATGCCTGTAACAGAGGAACACGCAGGTTCATATCAGTCTCACTGCACCTTCTACTGAACTCAGTTAGAAACGTTGTTACCTGTTTATGGACTAGAAGGGAAATATAAACTAAACTTTGCACAAGACACGAGTTGAAACCAACTGTGCTCCGTTTAAAATTCACACTATCTAGCTCGACAGCTTTATAATTCTACTTTAAAAAGTTTACATTCCCTTTACGTTGTAGTTTACATAAGTGATTCAGTCTGAGGAAATTTTGAATAAAGAACCATCTTATATCTATGATTTTAACAGCCGTCATGATAAAACAATTAAATGTATATCCCACTAATGATTAAATCCTTCGACTGAAGCGACAAAATACAGTAAGTTACTCAAAATTTCCCTTTAGCTTTGTTTACGTCCCTTTAAAAATAATGTATTTAACTGAGAACCAAAGGGTTCTGACCATAGAGCCGCTCCAGATGCGCTGGCTGCTTCTTGTATTCCTCCAGAAGATGCGGTGACTCGTCCAAAATGCTGCGGTACTCTGGGATCAGGAAGTCTGCGTTCCCCTCGTGGACCTGGAGCTCCTGGAAGACAGAGAGAGAGAGAGAGAGAGAGAGAGAGAGAGAGAGAGAGAGAGAGAGAGAGATTGAATACAGGTTTAACTCCTTTCATAAAGCTGCAGCTGGGCGACATATCGTTATGTGGATATCATGATATAATGATCCTTCATTCTGGATCTGGGAACGTGGTGACATGTTACATTTATTTAAGCAGCACTGCAGTAAAGTCATCTATTGCTGTAAAGTAGGGCGGTTTCCTGAACTTCATAGACTGTTCTCATCAGTGGTCATCATATCCACTTTACTAATGATTTACATCTAGTTTTCACTGTCGTTGGCATCTGTGGCCTTGACAGGTGCGCCTCCGGTGCTTCTATACCAGACAGAGGTGGAGAACATTAATTTTAGGTTCTGCTGCTCCGCTCCACCTTGTTTGAGCCACATCCCTGTGCACTTCATTCACAGGCCTCCAGGGGGCCGTGGATCCCGGGTGGATGCCCCTGGCCTCGGTTCTCTTTTCTGTTTTGGATTTGAATGTGCACGGGAGATAGAACCTGGTTCTGAGATGAAGGAACCTGAATTCCAACGCAGTTCAAAACAACTACTCACCTTGAGCGCATCAATGAGCTGCACCTTCTTGGCGAGCAGCAGCTGGTGCTCCAGTTTGGGATGGATCATCTTCAGAGTGTGGCTCACTGACTCATCATTAATATCTAAAAAAAAAAAAAAAAAAACCTCAGCGACATGAATTCATCTTTTGGATTTTCTATCCAACTTTCATACACAGATACGGGATGAAAGCGTTATGACAGACCCACCGTATGAAATGTTTAAATTAATTTTCCGTTGCGTGGCCTCCTTGGAGAGCACGTCCGTCAGGATGGAGATGGTGGAGATATTGTCGGACCTGAAGTGACCTTCCCCTTTGCTGGAAAGAAGTCAAAAAGGAGTCCTGGCTGTATTTCAAGGTCTCCACCCGTTTTTGGGGAACAGCGTCAATTATATGAAAGGTTCCACTTTGCTCTTAAATGAATATAAAGGGATGATAGCTCAGGAGGTAGAGCTGGTGGTCTAGTAATCTAAAGGTTGCTGGTTGGATCCCAGGCTCCTCCTGCTAGCATGCTGTAGTGTCCTTGAGCAAGACACTTAACCCCTAATTGCTCCTGATGGCTGCGTCCGTCGGTGATTGAACAATTTTAAGTCGCTTTGGATAAAAGCGTCTGATCAATGTAATGTAATTCTGTAAAATAAAACTTAAAATGAATGCAGATCATTGTTTTGAGGAGAACCATAAATAAATATGACCTGAAGTTAACGTAAAATATACACCTTCATTTTGAACTTTAGAAATGACTACTAGTATGTCAACTGTCCTCAAAGTCCAAATGAAAGAATCAACACGACGGATTCACTGACTCCGAGTGTCAGGAAGTGATGCAGTGTATGTGTTACTATGGCAACCGACCAGTAGGAGGCCTCCAGCTGCGTGCCCAGGAAGGTGTTGTGGAAGTGGAAAGTGACGCTGTCTCCCGCCGGCGTTTTCTCTGGAACCTCAGGGAGACAGAACACGACCCAGGAGTGGATCTCCGCCAAGCTGAACTGACCCACCAGGCTGAGCCGGCTCATGGGCCTGGACCGGGAGGAGAGTGTCAACAGAAGGACAGAACTGGAAAAGAAGGGAGTTCTGTTGTCCCTGGGGTCTCACCGGTCCTGGTCCACGCTGTGGGTCCTCTGGTGCAGGGACAGCGGTTTGATCTGGTAGCGTCGGACCTGGCAGGTCCGGGGCTGCAGGCGGGGGGTGACGTAGGCCTGCAGGGTGCCGTACTGGCCCTCGATGGAGCGCACCTGCACACCAACACGCCACCTGTCAGCCATTTTGTGTGCTCAGAGACCGCAGCTCAGAATGAGGAGAACACAAAACCAAGACCGGAAACATCCCAAAATACAAAGTGTCTCCGGCGTGAAAAGAGGAAACGTTAGTTGTGCGTCACCTTCAGCTCCAGACGCGTCATGTTGGCCTGGCAGCGGTACGTCGCCAGCAGGAAGTTCCCGTTGGGCTGCTGGGAGATCACGGTCAGACATTAATATCACATTTTAAAAGAATGTTGAATTTCTTTCTTGGCGCTGGTTGGAGGTGTCACCTGGGAGTCGCACTCGCTGAAGCTGACGACGGAAGAGTTCTTATCCACGTCCAGGAGGTCGATGGGAACGTCGCTCTGCGGGAACACAGGACACCATTCAAACTATATATTTATTATATTTTTGACTCATACCCCCATATATGCGACGATAATTTGGGGATGACTATCGGTACTTTCACACAATGAATATTTAATAAACATCAGGAGTAATGTGGATATTATGAGCATTGGTGAGAAGAGTAGAACAGCCTATGAAGTAATGAACTGCATCACTCCTTAAAGACATTTAACTTCATCACCCTGTTACCATGACAACATCTGCTCTCATATCACATCATATTATATCAGGGTCTTGGTGGCGGGTGGGGTTGAGGGTGAGACCTGCAGCAGCAGGTTGTCGATGGCGGTCTGGACCTCCAGCGTCAGGCTGTAGCTGGCGTCGTCCTGGCACAGCGTGAACTTGTCGTTGATGCTGAAGACGGGGACGGCGGAGACGGCGGTGCTGGACTGAGATGTCTGCTGGTGCTTCTCCCGACCCTGCACCACCTTGAGCTGCAGCTGCTCCAGCTCCGCCCTGCGACGGAGAGGAGGGAGGAGGTCAACACAGGGGATTATGGGTCATCGTATCAAGGGTCAATAGGTCAGACGTTCCTCCACATCCACACTTCACCGACCACGACCACTTCCCCTGTTGCATTTGATGTTGAGCAACGTGCAGCCATGTTTGTTGTTTGTTCCTGCTCCACTGGAAATGTGTTTCCTGTTTCCTGCCCCTGTCCGTCCACTCAGTACTACTACTTCCTGTCTCTGAACGTCCTGCACCAAGACTCCAGATTGTTCAGTTCTTCTCCATACGACAAAATCTTAATCGCTTCAATTCTTATTAGCAATGAACCGACAACCGACTCATTGTCAGCATCCCTCACGTGAATCCTTACATATGTTTTTATTTTCTTCAGGATCTTTCTTAAACAGCTGCAGTTTCAACCTGGTTGGACGAGACTCTTTTGGATGTCGCTCAGTTTGTTTTCTTGGCTGCTACCTGAGAGCGGCCACCTTGGACTGCGTCTCCTTGCTCATCCTGACCTCGTCTCCGGGTCCTGCCTCGGCCTTCTGGGTCTCGGTGGTCAGACCGGTGACCCACCCTGGAGGAGAGAGCCAGCAGGAGGTCAAAGGTCACGCTGCTGCACTCAGTGTGGTTCACAGGGAACACATAATGGAGCCATGTATGACCATAAGGAAGACAGCACAGTCACCATGGAGAAGAACATTAAATACAAAAGACACAGTGTGTGCGTGTGCGTGTTGTGTAGTTTGTGTGTGTTGTGTAGTTTGTGTGTTTAAGTGTGACCTGTGTACGTCGCAGTGACGACCTCATCGTAAGCCTCCTTCCCCACACATCCACCCTGAATGGAGGTGACACTCTCGGACAAAACCTGGAGGGAGGCAGTCACACAGAGAACTTGTTTCTTTTAAACCAAATGTGACAGAAGTAACGATTTAACGGAAATATTTCAGTGGATTTGAAGCCTCCAAAGCTTCCAGAAGCTTCCAGGTGAAGCTGAAGATGAAGTTTCCAAACGTGGGTTTAGTCATGTTTTCACTTGAACAAACAGAATCAACTGGGACTCACGTGCTCGAATCGCAGCGTGGGTTCTCTGGAGGCGTCGAAGCCGTAGACCTCCACCGCTCCGTCGTCGCGGCCGACCAGCAGGTCGTCCACACCGTCCCCGAGGAGGTCGAAGGAGTCCACGCACAGGACGCCTGTGGGGAGGGGGACAGTGTGAGATCCACCACCAACGCCTCCATCTCACCACCTCCACCACCTCCGTCCGTTACCTCCTTTCTTCCTGTCGCTGTCGATCTCCCACTGGGTCACAGCCGACGTCTCGCCGATCTTCACCGATCCGATTTTGCCATCGGTGGTTCCGTAGAGAACCTGGTCACCTGCGGAAGAAAACTGAGCTGAGAAGTTGAAGCCAAGTCTCCCCCCCGTGGCTTGTTTCTAACAAAGGAAACTGTGAAATGCACACGAGCGGTAATCTATGAAGTGAAAATCCATCCCATATTTGACACTTTATCTAACACGGAGCTGTTCAACAAATATCCACTCAGTGTTTGAGTGTTGTGCATGTGCTGCCTCCAGTGTCGGTGGCAGGGTCCGCCACCACCTTTCAACAAGTCAGCGCAGCCTCAAAAGCAGTGGAGCTGTGTGTGGTCAGTGAACTGTCCATGCAGATGAAAGTTCACAGAAAGCAACAAACAACATCCAAACCATCGTGAGTGACCACGAAAAACAACAAATCAATGGATCAGAAGAAGAACGGAGAAAAGAAAGTGACGAGGACGAGGGAACATGGATGATGGAGAAAAAGTATTTTGAATGGAATTCTGGGACTTGGAGTGAAATCCACCTGCAGACGATCTGATGGAGTGACACTCTGATAAACATTTAAAGGAAAGGGGGGGGGAGCATGAATATGTGCCATTTACCTCCATCCTTGTTGTAGAGCTCTAAGACGGACGGAGGTCCAGGAACTTCCACCTCGTAGGCGAGCTCCGACCCCTGTGGAGCACAACGTTCAACACTGAAGGAAAAGGAGCGTTTTTTAACGGAGAGTTCTGCCGTGACCTCTGACCTTGAGGACCCGGAGCACGCGGTCCTGGCAGGCCAGCACGGGGACCGGCTGGGCCTGGTTCCCCGGGGACGCGCACGTGATGTCGTTGATCTTGTCCCCAGACAGGAAGTAGTCCTGGTCCTTGCAGTCGCAGTAGTGGTTGTACACGTAGCTCGCACACACAAACAGGTCGGCGCCGGAGACGTGCCTTGGAGGCGGAGCAGAGTTTGGTTGTGAGACGCACGCGGCATCGTCTCTGAAGGTACCAAGGCTTTTACAGCACCACTGTCAGAGATGTTATTCTTTCTCTTTGTTATTGAATGGATCTGAGAATCAAAGATGGCACTGGTTCGATACCCAGCATGGTTATCGCGCCGATAGCAGCAAAAATCAAAGCAAAAATACTAGATCAAACAAAAAGTCTGAATTTGATCCATCCTCTAAGATTACGAACTTTCGGGAGAGACAAACAGAGCTTTCAGCGTGGCAGCCCCAACCCTCTGGAACTCTCTCCCTCCCGTAATCCGTAACGCACCGACCCTGGACACTTTCAAAACAACCCTCAAGAACTCTGTATTGTACACTGTGTACAATAACAAGTATCTCATCTCATCAATTCCCTCACCTATATACTATATTTATTTAATCATTTATTTATTTATTCATTTATAAAGCCTTATCAGTCCCACAACAGGGAAAGAGTATCTAGGAGCAGTGGCTGCCATGTAGAGCACCCGGGGATACAATATATACACTATATACAAGATATACACTATATATACTTTAAACACTATATATACTATATACACTATACAGTTTATACTATATACACTATATATACTATATATACTACATACAATGGCCACGCCCTCTTAGTGTGAAATAACACGGGTTCTTGCTTATCCACCAACTGGCTTAATGACCTGCTGGGTGCTAGGAACAGAACTTATCGTTAAGTGAGAAGTACCTGTATTAAGATTATATATGTATATATATATAACTCGGTTGTTTAGTAAGGAGTACCTGTATTAATATGATATATATACAGTATGTATATTATATATATATATATATATATATATATAGTAAGGAGTACCTGTATTATTATTATATATGTGTATATATATATATATATAACTCAGTTGTTTAGTAAGGAGTACCTGTATTAATATTATATATGTGTATATATATATATAACTCAGTTGTTTAGTAAGGAGTACCTGTATTAATATTATATATGTGTATATATATATATATAACTCAGTTGTTTAGTAAGGAGTACCTGTATTAATATTATATATGTGTATATATATATATATAACTCAGTTGTTTAGTAAGGAGTACCTGTATTAATATTATATATGTGTGTATATATATATATATAACTCAGTTGTTTAGTAAGGAGTACCTGTATTAATATTATAAATGTGTATATCTCTAACTCAGTTGTTTAGTAAGGAGTACCTGTATTAATATTATAAATGTGTATATCTCTAACTCAGTTGTTTAGTAAGGAGTACCTGTATTAATATTATAAATGTGTATATCTCTAACTCAGTTGTTTAGAAAGGAGTACCTGTATTTAGTTCTTTTTGTCAAAAGGTTTTACTGAATAAAGCAAAGTATAAAGTAGTGTTTGGTACAAGTGGGTTGTTGTCTTTGTATTACTTCTTGTAAGGTAGTGAAGTGTTCATAAACATTTTCAGTTTATAAGGTGTTAACGGGAAAAGATATCAGGTTGATATTGATTTCGGTGGATAATCTAAATGTCCGTGCTGTTATTGGAAAGGAGAAGGTGGTGTCCCACCGGTTGAAGGTGAAGATGAAAGGGTTTTGAAAAGAAAAAGAGTAAAAAGCCAATCCAACGCTGTCAGGCATGGCTGTACGGTAAAAAGGAAGTCAAGTGGAGTACTTCCCGTGCGGTGCGCGAGGCGCTCACATGGCGTTGATGCTCTCCGTGAGGTTGGCCTCGAACGTCAGGAACTGTTTTCCCTTCTTGGTGAAGCCTCGCACCTCTGAGCCGCAGCAGACGAAGATCTTTTCCTGCGGCGTCCCCAGCGCCCCGCCCAGGTCCAGCCGGCTGACCCTGCGGCCAGGCAGCGTCTTGAAGACCGGCTGCGAAGGAGGAGCAGGAGGAGGAGCAAGAGAAGGAGGAAGAGGAGCAACAGGAGCAGGAGAAGGAGGAGGAGCAGCAGGAGAAGCTGTCAACATGTGAGTTTCACTGAGTACAGTAGAGGGTGAGAGCAGGAACCCACCAGCGGCTCGCCCTTCTTCATCGCAAAACATGTGAGGATCCCATCGTGATCCGCAACGGCGACCTGCGAGGAGGAGAACCCGAGATCAGACAGAACTCTGCACAGGCTGCCGGGAGGGTTAGACCCTGAGGAGCCACCGCGTATTGGATTATACATGTGAGAAATAATACGAGTGGAAAGACTTCACAGATATATACAAAATATTCTAAGGATATATTACCGGCATTACTTATTTCTCTATTATTCACATACATTTCATTTACTATCTGTAAATATTTATTCGAAAATAAATGGATATACTTTATGCAATATATGAATCCTAGGTGTTTATTGTATATTCCACACATCTTCTGGAAGCCATTGTTCATTCTTAAGTGCATTTAATGGTTTATGGTCAGGCTAGGGTATATTGAAAATGTTTCCCATCTTTTCATTAATTCTAGTTTTATGTATTTCTAATTTATCCTTGATTTCTGGCTTATATGAGTATTTATGAATTCTAGGTTTGCTCTTATTGTCTATCAGTAGGTTATTGTAATTGCTTATTTTATTGTTTATATTTAGCTTTAGTTTTATTGTTTATCTCCAAGTTTATCCTTAGCTTTACTGGATATGGCAATTTTTTCAGGTGATCCTCAGGATTATTGCATATTGCTGTTAGATTTTTTTTTCTGTTGGTATTGTTATGTTATATTGCCCATTTTTGATGCGAGCTGCTGTGACATTGCAATTTCATTCTGGGGACTAATAAAGTATATATACAGTACATCTATCCATCTATCATCTATCTATTTATTGTGTGATACATTAATAATGTATTGATCCCAAGTTATATTACAATGAGGAAACTAATAAAATCCATGTTTCAGCGTTAGAGCCAAAAGCAATAGGATTCTCAAGTCGCAGTTCAGTTTAGTCTGTTTCACAAAGTCCATCCAATTGTTCTGTCGCCATAGTTTATGAACTATGACCAAACAAACTATGAATCAAACATCCCTGCAGGTCCAGGGCGTGTCAGGCAGGTGGAGATAAGTTTCTGTATTTAAAGCCAGTTGGAGCTCAGTGTCAGCTCTCGGCATCAGTTGAAAACGGTGAAAATAGTGTGAGAATAGTTCAGATAAAAACCTGGAATTTCAATAGATCAGACTTCCCTGCATGGAAGGTGTAAGGATTGGATGTTATTCCAAATGCAGTTCTGTGTCAGAGGTAATACATCACCTGCAGTTCCCACACTCGTACCTTTTGTGTGGCTTTTTTCCCAGAAGATGGAAGAAGCCTCATGGTTTTCTGGGATGTCACACCCACCTGGGAACACAAAGACAGGATCCTTCACCATGACACACAGTTGTACACAAGCAGAGAAGGGGAGTCCAGGTTGAAATAGAAAACACTCCCCAGCGCTTGGAGCCAGTGATCTGGACGTGTTGTTATGTTTAGCTTCATACGTTGACAGTCCTCAGTGTTTACAACGACCAGTGTGACGTCATCCTGTCACCTGTATGTAGTCCACTCTGTTCAGGTGGATCTCCATCCTCAGGTCCGGGAAACAAGACGTAAAAAGAAAAGCTCTCCTCAATGACAACTGCTCCTGCTATGCTCCTCTTCTCCTTCTGGAACAATATGCAGTTACAAGGTTAGAAATATCCACAGACTGAGGGGAATGAGGATTAGCCACAGGATTAGCGGCTAGCTTCGCATGCTAACGTTAGCCAATATTCCCTCAAAGTCAATTTCAAACATTAAAAGAACAAAACAGGTAAAGACAACAACAACAACAACCTCGCGGATGAGTTTGGTGGAACTCGGGTGAATGAACACGTTGAGTTGAAGGGTTAAATGAGTCAAATCACCGCTGTATTGAGGAGCGCGTCAGGTCAGTGCTCGTTGCCAATGGCAACGGAGCTGCACACGCTTCAACGTCATTGGTTGAGCGCGAACGGCGCAGGCAAGCCAAAGGTGGTTTCTGATTGGATGGCCGCGTCAGCCTGGGTCACGTCTCGTCTCCGATTGGCTCGCAGTATTAGCGCAGCCCCGCCTCCTCAGTCGCCCCTCTGGTGCTCTGTTCTGGAGGTTGTTGTCTTGATAAAGTACATTTCATATTCAGGGACAAAGTTTTTACACAAGGTATAAAACACATGACAAAAGCAAAAGAGAATAAAATAAAGAAATAACATAACAAAAAAAAACGGTCAACACAACTTAAAACAGGCCAACACAAAATCCAGATTTCCAGTTTCCTCCTTCCTCTGTTCATCGCTCATTTTCCCCATTCACTCTGTCCTGTTAATATTTTTAATTACTTCGCAATGCATAAGTAATTTGACAGTTCAGCCAAAAGTTTGTTGAATGTTAAAGTTTGAAAGAGCTGAATTAGATTCATTTATTCGACGAGTTATAACTGGAAATGTGAACCGCATGAATATCACTTCAACAATGAACAGCTTATTTTAATATTTTATTCAATTAATTAAAAGGATCATTTGGATTTCTACAAACACCATGTACCTATATGCCAAGACATTTAACATGAAACCAGAACATGCAAAATGCCAAAATCTACAATAGCAACAACTTAGCTGAACTGAATAAAAATTCCAAGACGTTTTCTGAAAATGTAAATCCAGAACGGATGCAAAAGCAGCACCGTGTTCCTCCTGACTGCACAGCGTGTGGACGTTGTACCTTCAAATTGTCTCTAAAATACAGCAAAAACCTGGTTTGTGACACACCTACCGACATCAATGCATTTAAATTAGAAAGTTAAGAGGCATTTATAGAAAGTTTATGTAAGACAAGTCATTAAATCCAACGCCTGGACAGAAAAATGAGACCTCATCTTCCAGCCACGATGCATTGGCAGAAAAACAGTTATAAAAAACAAAACATATGCAACTATCTAGACTACATTTTTATTTAAATAAATCTCTGAAAGTTAATTTTGTAATCGAGTAAGCAATCTTCTTGAATAAATAAGATAATAAAAAAGGGAGTGGAAGCGGTCACTCCTCATCGCCGCCGGAGCTGCTTCAGTGTGGGGGCGCGTCCAGCAGAACGAGGTCAGAACATTAAAAAAAAATAATAATAAAAATGAAGAAATGATCAACAGCTCAGTGCACCGAGAGGCAGGAACACACCGCGTTAACATTCAACGCTTCCCCTCTCAAAGTTTATGCTGCATCTCTCAGCGGATGCAAAACAAACTAAACGTAAAAAAACAAAAAAATTCATGTTGCGTGTGGAGGGGGCGGAGCTCAGCTAGACCCCCGTGGGCGCCAGGCGGCTGATGAAGGCGATGCTGCTGAGGCACATCCTCCTGAAGAACGCAGGGCAGCTGGGCTTCATGATGAAGTGTTCCAGAAGGATCCGTAGCTCTGTGAACAGCGTGCTGGGGAGACAGAGTCAGGACTTACGTCTCTCGACCTCATGAGAAAACACGCTAAATAACAACTCAGTTAAATTCATTCAGAGTCGGCGTCGCTCGTTCGTTCCGTTTGACTCTGTAACCGGAGCTCGACACACGCTGAGCAGAGTCTGGTTGAAAGAACAGCACCGCCAGCAGGAGGAGCTGTGGCCACACGTGCACACAGACCAGCAGCTCGTTCCAGTTCAACTTTATTTAACCCTTTGAGCAGTTGGAGAGTTGTTAATGGTGAAATGAGTCACCGCTTCAGTTTGACCCGCACGCTGAAACGTTCATCACGTGTCTGATTCTAAAGCTGTGTCATGAAATTGTAATGAAATATAGATGAATAATATCAGAAATACATAATATATAATACAACAGAAATATAAGCGTATGGCGGCAAAACTGTTTAATATTCCATAATTATTGAAGAACGAGCCAGAGTTCAGTGAGTCACCGTCTGACTGAATGTGTTTTAGGTTTTATCATGTTGATATGAACCCTTCTCAGGTTATTTGTGTTTTGTTCCATTTCTCACCGGCAGTACGGGTTTCTTCTAGACGTGTAGCGCAGCGTGAGGAACCTGTAGTAGATGAAGGGCTGCAGGAGACTCCCCTGACCGCTGCACAGAGGACAGCACGTGTATATTAAAAACATCCAAATATATCTGTTTAGATATAGTCATATCCATCAGTTCTTTATATCCATAACAGTTGCTATCCCTGTGAGGAACTGACAGTTTCCATCCCATTTCGTTTTAACAAAGTGGTGAATAAATCCAACTCTGAAAATAACATCTTCCAAAAACTGCTATCTCACTACTATTGACGTGTAAATCTTCATTATTCTGGATCAACAGGTACCAGGAGGTGAATGCTCTGTTCACCCCTGATCAGAATGATTGACAGAACACCAATATGATCCATAACCGCACCTGAAGAACATGAAGACGGTGGCGGGCATGAGAAAGATCTCGTTGCAGGCGATGAACTTGAGGATGTTCTGCTGGTTGGAGGTCAGTTTGTCCAGGAAGTTCCTGATGAAGGGGAGGCTGGCAGGACCCAGCGACTGCAGAGCCACAACAAGCAAAACATTTAAACATAGTTTAACATTAAATCAACTGTTCAAACTCTACGAAAAAAAATGAAAAGTTAAAGACTTCAGTTAGTATATTTGATGACTGCAATGTTTACTTTAAAAACACAAAACAATAAACGTTGAATAGGACCAACAAAAACAATTTAATGAACACGCTTCCCCTTTCTTGATAACACTCTTCAAAATTGAAACACGGATGTAATCAAACAGGATCTCTCAATTATAAAATGATTCAACTTCTTGGCAACCAACAGCTGATGCATGATTGGCAACTTTTTTTTCATTACACATGTTCTGTGCACTTTGGCTTTAGACTTCACTTGCAGAGCAGATTTAACAATATATTTTAAATACACATCCATTAAATACACTCAGCCACAAAATTAAACCAGTGACAGGTGAAGTGAATATATACATTTATAGATATATATAGTGTTATATATTATTATTATTATTATTATATAGTGTTATATATAATTATATATATATATGATGCAGCAGGTGAAGAGTGAGTTGCTGAAGTTGATGTGTTGAAGCAGCTTAAGAAACTGAGCCACTTTGACAAGGAGCACATTGTGATGCTGGACGACTGGGTCAGAGCATCTCCACAAGCACAGGTCTTGTGGCTGTTCCCGCTGTGCAGTGGTTACTACCTAAAGTGTCCGAGGAAGGACGACCGCTGAACCGGTCATGGGGCCCAAGGCTCATTGATGCACGTGGGGAGCCAGGTCTAGTCTGTCTGGTTCGATTCCACAGAAGAACTACTGCAGCACAAAGTGGTGAAAAAGTGAATGGTGCTATGATAGAAAGGTCTGAGGTTTGAGACCCCTGGTCCAGATACTGAAGCATCACTGGAATTCTGCGCAGGAATACATGTGTCAAAGTAAACATTTGTCTGAACATTAAAATAAATCTGTGACTAGATGACTTTTGGACTCTTAGCTGTGCTGCTGTAGTTTCAGCCTATTTTCTCTTACTAAAGCTTGGTCGGTGTATCTCTGTGGATACCAACCAACATGATATTTACTGTTAATCTGATTTTTTGTAAACCGTGAATTTTAATTTATCCAGCAGTGTCATTTTGGTTCCCACGTACGGAAATGTGTGCGGGTCTGATCAAGTTCGTGGAGGCAACTAAAGTAACAATATCCCATAATTGGGACTTTGAGGCGACCAACATGAGCTGTACTTACATCAAGAACTTTCTTTGTGTAGGTTGTTGCATGAAGCAAAGAGAAGAGGAAGACGGGGAAGATGCTCACTGAGCAACGTTAAGATTGAAACAGACTGAATAAAACACCAACCTTGACTCTACTAGTTCAAGGTTAAACAGTGACAGTTGAATAAAACACCAACCTTGACTCTACTAGTTCAAGGTTAAACAGTGACTAGCTGAGGCCTGGATGGGCCTGGATCTACACTGTGAGGGTAGGATACTGGTGATGGGGTAGGAGTTGACCAGGATCAGGGAGTAGAGCAGGTAGTGGCAGCTGTCCTCCTGCAACGCCTGAGCCAGGAACGCTCTGCTCAACTGGAAGTGCGGCAGCCGCTGGTGCAGCCGGAGGGCGCTGGTGAGGGCATTGGCCAGCAGGGCACGCTGGTAGAAGTTGGCAGCCGCTTGAGGACTGAAAAGAGATGAGCTGTGAATATCTAGGAAAATATAAAGGCTTCTAGAAACAGTCACAGGGGAAGGGTCGCAGCTAAAGACAGCTCAGGATTTTAGGCCATTTTCACTTTCTCTGTGACTCTCTCCCCGAACACCCTCCTCTCCATGTGTTCTGCGCAGAAAATAATCGAAATGAATCTCAAGGTCGTGCCCTGCCCCAGCACCATTTTTGGTTGTTTTATTTGGAGGAACGAGGCACGGCTCTCCTTGTTGCTGTCTGCGATCAGGGCGCAGAGACGTCCGCGTCCACATCAAAATATATTTATGATTCCCCTCATTTATAATTCCCCATTGAAATGTTATCCCTGGGCATTGTGTAAGCTTCTTCTGCATGGAATGTTATCGAACCGTTCGGTACGCCCCTGTGGTTCAATACGCACACGTGAACCGCGGTATTGGGTATCATGGTAAAAGTCCACTGGACGTGCTGGCACGGTGTGCCGTACATGCTGCTTCCTATTGAATCCACTGCTGCAGCTCCACTGGCCACATCAGTTGTGCAGGGTTTGCATGCGCAGCCTTTTCAATAGAAACACCAGATAAAATGACAGAGATGTTTTAATAAAGAGCGCAATCATTCAATGTGTCCAGTTGGAAAATAAGCCCTGGGATGGCCGTGTGGGGAATGAGGAATTTCTCTTGAACAGTTCTTTTGTATAACGAAGGGAACCGAGTCTCGCTTGGTGATGAGCTGTTCTTTTTGTCAAGTTTTACCGTTTCATGCCAAGTTGTTTTAGTTCAGTCTTCTGCCATCAGAAAATGTTTCAACCTCCATGTAAATCCTATGAATATTTGAATTATCCACTATCCTGGACACCTCCCCTCCTATGTGCTAAATGAATGCAAATTATAACAACCCACCAATGAACTAGAACTCCCGTCTCCCCACAAACACACAGCGTTACAATAGTTATTTATGACAGACTACTATAAAAAAAAATTTAATTAATTATAGAGATACCAAAACCATACCGTGACCGTGATACATGCTGAACTGTGAGCCCACTGTAGCGTTGCATCACTTATGTTTGTATGTATGTTTGTATGTGTGTGTGTGTTTGTATGTATTAGGGTCGCTGCGACACTTGGGTGTTGCTGGGTGTTCGGGCTAATAGCGATTACATGACTGGACCACCACCCCCACCGGTTTTTTTTTATAGAAATAAAACCCATTTAGTTAATTTTTGCGTATCAGCACTGACATACTAAGCGTGTTATCAATACTAGTCTGACGTTGTGAAAGTGGCTGCGTGGTAACAACAGTTGCAGCAGTCTGCTTATCACAGGAGGAAATCCTATAGGAGCCCTTACATCAGGTGTAGATCGGGATCTGTCTCCCTCCATCCCTAATTAGGGCCTGTGCATAACTGGGACACTCCATGTGCCACCAAGGACGTGCAGTGTCCAGTTTTTGGCGCAATTTGGACACACGACATGTGAAATATTAATCAACTTTGAATAAATAAGCCAACCGTGAGCTTCTCTGTGATGCAGAGCAATGTAGGTACTGGTGGTGGAGTGGGGCGCTTTGTGACATCATCATCCAATATGTGGAGCATGACAACATGAGGGTGGAGGAAGCGCTGGAGATGGGAGCCGAGCAATGAGCGGGTGACCTTCAACGTCACACACCAGAGGAGAGCCCTGAGCAGCGAGCGGAGCGCTTGGCAGTCCACATGAACGCAAGAAACCTGTACTCCACTCATCTTCCTGAAGTTCTAATTTGCCTAGATTTTCACATTTGGTGCTCATTTTTTATTGAAAAGTTGTTCTTGCATTTTGTTAAACCATGCCATTTTGAACGGGCATGGTCTGGAAGGAATCTGTCCGCAGGTATTTCCTTTGATAATCTTGACAACCGCTCATCCGATCTACTTCATACTTGGTGGGCGTATTCAACGGGCATGTACGAATAATAAAAAAAAAAAAAGAAAATGAAGAATGCTTGTCAAACACTTGAATTTCCATCTTGAGAATTTTCTAAAAACAGCCATGAGTTAAAAAAGCTGCTCGTATGGCTGCTGGTGGTGGGGCAGCCTAGCAAACACAGCCCCCCGCCCGGGCTCACTCACCCCAGTAGTGGCAGGATGAACATGACCGAGCAGTAGACTGTGACGAGCCGTGACAGCCACATCGCCGTCTCCAGTTTGTTGCTCAGCAGGAACTGCTGTGAAGGACAAAAAAACAAGTTTTACTTTTGGAAGTGGAAATAAAATGGAGACGCTTCGATCCAGAGCGCACAGTGGGTGGAGTAGTGAAGGTGCAGAATCAGAACCACACAACAACCAAGCAACTCATTCAGTTCTGGACGTGAATGAGTGGAGAATTATTTTATTGACTCAAATTTATGTCTACAACTAACAAATATTTTTCCAAAACAGCTTAATCGTTTTCCAAAATATTTGTTAGTTGTAGAAATAAATTTGAGTCAATAAAATAATCTGTTTATTATGCTGTATAATTGCAGTTAATCTGATTTATAATGTGTTTCTTTTTTTAAGTCATTCAGTCAGTTTCCAAACGGAGAGATTAATTTTTACAATATTCTAAAGTAAACATCTCCCAGACCTTTGCCTTTCTTGCAATGTGCGACTCCTACTCCCTCACTGATGGAGGGAGTAGGAGCGTCTCCAGCGTCTCCAAAGCGTCTCCAGTCAAATAATGGATAACCCAAGTCATTGATATTTATTTTTTTATTATCAATGTCATAGATTCCTTTTTACAGTTCTACATTCTTGTCTTCATTACAGATTACGGAACACCTCATTTTAATAATTTGCAAACTGCCAACCCTATACAGTGTACACAGCTTGGCCTCCATTTGCAGGGCAAATACACTTTCACAAGCAAACACCTGTATTTGTATTTCACAAAGCACAGAGAACGACAAGGATCTTGATCATAGCAGCTGTAGATTTCACAACCTACTACAATGCAGTAGTTCAATATATTAAATATTTCATAATATGTCAATATCAAGAGAGTGGCACCAAGAAAGCTGAAACATTACTTGACGGAAATACATTTATATTAAACGTGTTATTGGACAATTTGCTATGTCTTAAGGTGAACGTGCAAATAGGTATGATATAACTATGTAAAACTAAACGTTTGGCTTAGATACCTGGTTAGTAACCTTTCAGTTTCTATACAGATGCGGGTATGCTGCACTTGTTTGTTTGTTTGTTTGTTTTTTATAAAATTTGTCCGGTTTTGTATTGCGAATCCCAATCCTCTTCTGGTGTAGTGGTTAACTAAACTTACCACAGGTCCCATACGGGGAGGGGGGCTCTGCTGGTCAGACATCTCTGGAGGTGTTAGGCCTTTTGGAGAGAAGAGAGAAGACTTTAAACCTCTGAACCAGTCTCAGCTCAGTTAATTCGTTGAATTGTGGACCTGAAAATGATGCTTCACTGATCAGTCGATGATGATGATGATTGTATGACCGGACGCACAAGCCATTCAACATGAGGCCAGACGAGAAGAAAGGAGCGAACTGTGACTGAGAAATCCACTGGATGTGAGTTTACTTATGAATGGATAACTAGTTTCACGTGGTGAAACAGCATCTGGGCTGCTTAGAAGAGCTCCACGGTGGTCTGGGGATTTACCGTGAGTAATCCGAGTCACGGTGTCCGTGCTTGGGTGTAAACTAAACCAATATTTAATTGAAATGATCAAATGAGACGAGGAAATGGTTTTAACTGACACTGAGCGGGTGAGCTGCCAGGCTAGCAGGCTCGCAGGATGAGTAAGCCGGTTGACAATACACAAGAAACACGTTGTGCGGTCCACTTAGATCGGTTGTTCTGGGGAGCAGAGGAACTAGGACACCAAAACTTTGAATTTGGATTTTCCTGCGAATGAAGGTACAGCCCAGAGCCCACAGAGACCGGCTCCAGCGCTTGTTCCAACGCTAGCTTAGCTTAGCTTAGCTTCAGTTAGCCTAGCCGGGTTGTCCAGAACCTTCTCTGACGCTGAGCGCCCGCTGTTAGCCCGCCGTACCGCTCTTTTAACACTACGGGCCCCGCTCATTCGGTACCGTGTGTGGAAAGACTCCTGGGCGGATGGAGGTGGAGCCGGAGAGCGGATCCAGCCGGCGGGCGCGCTCGGCGGGCAGCCTACCTGGGTATAGCGGGGGTCGAGCGGTGGGATCCGCCGCTGCGCCGCAGAGTAACACACGTTGCTGCCAGTGATCAGCTGACCTCCAGATCCCGGAAGGAGGGGAGATATCGCGATACCTTGGATGGCATCAGCTGGATGGATCGATTTCCAGTAGATGTAGTTTAACAGTCCGAAAAAGGAGAATAAAACATATAATAAAAGAGGATAAAATAGAAAAGGAAATTAAAATGTCAAATACATACAAATAGAATACAAAATACAAAACAGAAAGTCAGATATTTAAGATATAACATGTTACAGTATATAGTGTATTCAAATGGATGGATATGAGCCTGGCAGAGCAGACTGGACATCACCCTCCAGTGCCTCCACCCGTCTGCCCCGTCCAGTGCACCACTGATGATAACAAAACTGAAAAATAAACAACACGGGCAGTAGCTGCTGTTTGCATTTGCAGTCCAGTGGCTTCATTTGGGGAATGGTTCGTCCATCGTTTTAGAATGTAGCGTCTGTTCCACCCATGACCACCGGGGGGCAGCATCACTGTGACAGTCTGGACGGAGCTGATCCCAATGTCAATGATTATTATTATTATTATTATTATTATCATCATCATCATCATTCTTATTATCATCATTGTTATTATCATCATCATCATCATCATTACATTTACATTTAGATATATACATTTAGTCATTGATCAGACGCTTTTATCCAAAGCGACTTACAATTGTTCAAACACTGACGGACGCAGCCATCAGGAGCAATGAGGGGTTAAGTGTCTTGCTCAAGGACACTACAGCATGCTAGCAGGAGGAGCCTGGGATCGAACCAGCGACCTTTAGATGACTAGACCACCAGCTCTACCTCCTGAGCTACCATCCCCATATCATCATCATCATTATTATTATTATCATTATTATTATTATTATCATCATCATTATTATTATTATTATTATTATCATTATTATCATTATCATCATCATCATTATTATTATTATTATTATCATTATTATTATTATTATCATTATTATTATTATCATTATCATTATTATTATCATTATTATCATTATCATTATTATTATCATTATCATTATCATTATTATTATCATTATTATTATTATTATTATCATTATCATTATTATTATCATTATTATTATTATCATTATCATTATTATTATCATTATTATCATTATCATTATCATTATTATTATCATTATTATTATTATTATCACCACAACAGCAAAACACCATCAGAACATAGCGAATCAACTTCACTTCCTACCTCTCCTCAGATGGAAATGCACACCTTGACTTCACAAAACTCTCAAGATTTATGTCCATAAAGGTGCATTGGAGATATTAAAAATGCAATTAATAATGTAGATTTTGGATTTATGGTGTAAAATATCTGAATAGGTTAGATAGATAGGTTGTCACATGTTAGGTAGTTATATTCTGTAATATATTCTCAATCATTTTGCCTGTTTTGGAAAATACATCCTTCCATAAATACAGTTTCTGGGGCAGGACGGGCCTATATGTTGGTTGGTAAGGGAGCTATCTTAGATGACGAGGACACAGACATAGACACACATTTATTTAAATTATTAACCATGTCAGGAGAAAGATTAAGATTTAACATTTAAAATTTGCAATCAGTTCCCTATCTCTGATGATTGCATACAGAATTACCTTGTGGAAAAAGTTGCATGGGTCTACATACTGCATATATAGAGAGAAGATATCGACCCTGCTTCCAGATGAATATGTAGACAGTCTATCGTACCATTGATGATATCATCTATATAAATATAGAGAATATGGAATGAGCGTTGCATTGACATTTCACTGCATTATGTATGAAAATATGTATATGAATGTGACGAATAAACCTCTTGAATCTCTTGAATCTCTTGAATCTTGAATCTTGAATCTTGAATCTTGAATCTTGAATGAGGTTGCAAAACTGGAAATGGCTGTTTTGGTGTCATTTCAACAAGTCACCGTTAGAGGGCGACCTTTACCTTTATTTGGCGGCGCTGTTTCCAGAATTGGACTTTGAGCAGATTGTGTGATATTATTTCAGCTTTAAGTCGTTTATTTGCTCCCAACATGTTTTAAAATCGCACATGTCTGTGCTACTGTACAGTCTGTGTGTCGCAGGCTTCACAGGGCGACGTGTTTGCTGAAGATGCCGTTTGAAAACACAGGCAGTGTAAGCACCGGAGAATCTAATTATTTCTTTGCAAAACCTAATTATGCATTAAAAAAGGTTAACGCCAGCGCCTGAAACGTTTTTGTTTAATAATCCCATTACTGGCGCTCATCATGTATAAAATGCTGCAGCAGGACTCTAACTTTGCACTTGTTAAAGCGAATCCCGGAGAAATAGCCGCA
>NC_137199.1:32331292-32443792 GCF_960531495.2 Zeus faber
GCATTTAAGAGGCTTTTTTTGGGGGAAAGTCTTCTAATCGTTGTTGTTATTACCACTATTTAATTTCGTTTCTTTTCCATCGTGTTGCGTTTCGACCGTCGCAGCAGTTTGAGAAACAAAACTCTTCTTAGTTCTTGTTTTGTTTTAAAATTGTAAATACTAGACGGTGTAGTGGAGGTTTGGATTCAAATACGTTGTAGAATCAGGTTTTATAATGATAACTTTAATGATAATTATTTAACACTAAAATAGTGATCTTACATATAGCCTATCAGAAAAGGGATTCATCATTTTAAGACAGACATTTAAATAATCTCAGGTGTAAATCTGTCTAAAATACGCTGAATACATTCAAGTTGGAGTGTGAAGTCAGGATCAGGCTCCTTCGGGTTATTGCTCTAGATCGAAATTAATCAATAACTCTGCGTCGGGCCTCGTTTGGCCCTTAATGGATGGATTCAAAATGTGACGTTATTATTTCCCGTCATTTCAGGAAACAAATTGAACATTTATTGCATATATATTAAAAATTACACGGTGGTCCGGAGGGGCCGCAGTCTTTATTGAGGCGCTCGGAGAGGTGAGGCCTCCCAGGATCAGTTTGTTCCGTTCGGCGTTGGAAAACGCCTCCAACCGCTAAATTGATTCAGGAGCCAATTCATAACTGGAGGCTTTGAGAAATGCTGCATTTATTTATTTAATTGTTTGTTTTTAATTGCTTCAAGCATTTAAACAAAGTTTGGTTCAATTTGCTTCCGGAACCGTTTTATTCCCAGTTCTGCAGAGCGGCGCCACATTATTTTTCATTCTTTTGGGTAAAAGTCCAGTTAATCCAGTGGTTTGGGGGGGTCCACAAACAGCCCTGCAGCAGTACAGAGCTCGTATTGTCACTGGATGTGAACAGAGTGGGTCTGCAGGACCCGCGTGGAGATGAATGGCTCGTGTCATTCGGATGATTAGTTTGCACTATTAAATTGTCAAAAAGGAAGAATTTCCCTACCAGAGAATTAGAGAATCCAGGGCTGTGCTGGGACTCTGCTGGGGGTCAGGCAGAGTTCCCAGCGGTCACTGGGAACTGCAACACTGAGCTTCAGCTGCAGCTCCGTGGAAGCACAGTGAACCTGCAGAAACTGGAGAAAAGAGGAAGAGAAAGATTCATTAAAGTGCAGTGAAATGAGAAAAGGGCAAACTGCCAAGGCTGTGAAAATAACAAGGTGGGAAGAAAAGATGACAAAAAAACAAAAACAAAGACGACAATAATAATAATAATAATAATAATAATAATAATAATTAAAATAAACGATGATCAGAAAAAATATATGCGAGAAAGCATATAAAATAAAAGGGCAAAAATCTAAGGCTGGACAAAAAAAACAGCAAGAAACCTTTTATTTATATTATTTATATTAATGTTAACAACAATAATATAAAATAATAATAATTTAAAGCAGACAAATATATAGATGAGAAATCAAAAATATGGGAAAATATATATATATAATTTTGCTAAATGTGTAACATAAAAATCTACAGTGAGAAAATCCAAACCCAAACACAGTCACATATATTTGTTTTGGTGTCACACACATTGTATATTATATACACTGTGTGTGTATATATATATATATATATATATATATATATTTTTTTTTTTTTACCATGTGACCTTGTTCCAACCCATTGGTCAGTGTCTGTACAGGTAGGGCCTCACTCGTTCACCTTGACACGCTCTGACCATGTTCTCATCTTTACTTTCTTACAACCAAGTTAATTAAGGATTTTTAAGTCACGTTTTCTCTCCCCCTGTGCCCGGAACGCTCATCAACACCTCATTTGGACTGACCTTCCTTTAGGACAAACTTTTTTTATTCCCAATGTCTGTGTGGTGCTGTCCCTCTCCCCCAGGGCCTGGGGAGATGAGCCCCACCCCACCTTCCCTTTCTGCTGGGCCTCTATTCTAGTGTCAGTGTTTTGTGTTAAATGTGAACAACTTGGTCCGATCCATTTTGTCGCGAACAACAAATGTGTGTTGACTCCAACACTCGCCTCCTTTGTGTCCATTGTGCTGCTGCCCTCACTTGGAGATTTATGTATTTTTGATATCAAATTCCTTCTGTCATCAAGACGCTCTCTTGTTGACTTTTCTTGACCCTTCGACCTTTTCCCCAAACTTTCCCATATTTAACTCGGTTGTCTCCCCCCTCTTCTCCCCTCACCCCTCCTCACGTGTCTCCTCCATCCCCTCTCCATCTCCTCCCCCTCCTCCTCCTCCTCCTCCTCCATCCTCGGCATGTACTGTTTGCAGTGTTGTTGAACTTCAGTGCGCCTCCACCAGGCTTTGCGTCCCCGGTGCCTGAACCCAGAGTCTCTCCCCCAAACCGTCCCCCCGTCCCTGCTCTCCTCCCCCGGCGTCCCAGCTTGCTAATTAGTTAAACAAACCTCCATACTGGTTCTGAACCGGCGCGCCCTGGAGGTTTTGTCCGTGCCCAGTTGCCGCTTTGGCGCAGCCTTTACGCATCCTGTTGGAGACTTGGCCCCGCTGACCCGACCTATCACGGCTCTGTGGAAACGGCCGGACCGCCCTGTCCGAAGCCCCCCCACCCAGGGGCCAAAGGCCAGGGTCCAGGGCCCGGGATGCCACCACCAGCTGCTGGCTGTGACACCGTGCACAAAGGCAGACGGTGAGCAATTGCTCTGTCGGTTGTCAGTGCTGTGACAAAGCTGGAGCGACGTTTATTTACTCTGTTAATTCAAACCCAGCGACCATACCATCATATCATATGGATATGAGGATATGATCATATCATATCCTCATATGATGATATGATCATACCATCATATCATATGGATATGAGGATATGATGATATGATGATATGATCATACCATCATATCATATGGATATGAGGATATGATCATATCATATCCTCATATGATGATATGATCATACCATCATATCATATGGATATGAGGATATGATGATATGATGATATCACCATATGAGGATATAGATGATATGATGATATGATGATATCATCATATGAGGATATAGATGATATGATGAATCACCATATCATCATATCATATCCTCATATGATGACATGATGATATTGTCATATCATCATATGAGAATATGATATGATGATTGGATGATATGATAATATGATGATATCATCATATCATATCTGGATTTGGGTTGAATCAGGAAACCACCAAGTTGCTCCTTTTGGCAACGCGGTCGCAGCGACTTGCGGCTCTTGGTGCTGTTTGGACAGTTTGGCCATTTAGCCGCAGTGTCTCCGAGGGGGTCTGGACAGAAATGGATCCTAATTGCAGGGACTGTCCACGGCTGGCTGCTGGAAGGCCCGCAGGCGGCCCGAGGACCTGCTCGTCACCGCTAATTGACAAGGCCCTGTCTGTGTGGGAGGCAGCTGGCCCGGGCCTGACACGGCCTCCAGCGCCCGGAGGAGTTCGGGGGAAAACGCAGTTAAAGGGAGATTTATTGAAACTCCCTTTGGGTGACACTGTATTAAGTGATATAGGCCTGTTCCAGCCACACTCCGAGTATTAATAACACGAGGCGCCGATTAGCGCAGACAGGTGACATTTACTGACATTATGAATCACCGCAAACGAGACAAGCGCAAATAAAGCGCAGGATGAAAATCCGCTTTTCAAGAGGAACTCCTTTCATTTGGTCTTAGAAACATCTCGCGGAAATGGGAGGGAGGTGGTGTTTCCTCCGAAGCGAACCGGGGAGTGTTTTCCCCGAGCGACGCGCAGGGTTTGGAGCCCTCGCAGTAAAATAATCTGCTCTTTATGCTGCGGCTTCATGGCTCTGGAGCTGAATGCACCCGCAGCAAAAACAAGCAAGTATTGTTTTGGTGCGAAGCAGAAAAGGTTCTGCTCCACTTTCCCACTGTCTGTAAAGAAACGCTGCTTCTCCGGCTCCTTTCAGCTGAAATCGGGACTTTTTCCCGGTGTATTCTCCTTTCTCTGCGCGGAACAATGCGCACACCGCTGCGCCACAGTTGGGGATCTCCCGGATTGTTTTGGACATCTTTGGATTTCATCAATCAAAATGACTGCGGTTTTCCATAAAAATGCTGAATTTGGGTCTGGAACTGGGAGAGCAAGGTAGAGAAATACCGAGCTGTCCCCCCTGATGATAAATGGCCATCCTGTGATTGAACACAGAAATACACAGAATACTGGGAACCAGAGGAACACTGATCTGCCATCAGATCAATGCTCACATTCTGCTCAACCCCCAAACCAACATGTTGGCCTGTTATAACCCTGTTCCATACAAGCGCATGTAGACAATGACATCTCCTCTAGACTTATTTGAAATGATATTGAACATCATGATGATGAATTAAACATTTAAGATTATCCCACAGCACCAGGTTCCCTCCACTAGACAAAGCAACAATTCGTCACGCGGCAGCGGCACCAGTGTCTACACCCTGAGAATAAATCAACTCAAAAAGGCTTCAAGTCATAAAACCTGTTCTTTTTTCCGAGGTTTTCTCAAATCCAAATCAAGCAATGAATGTGTCAATTTCAAATTGAGAAAACCTCCAAATTCTACACTTTAACAAAAGAAAAAACATTTTCTCAAGCTGACCCAATGACTAAAATCCATTTGTTTTACTTTCACTGTAAGCATATTTTTTAGGCACATGCAGACATTCATTAACAGGGACTGCAGACTGCATGTCAGACATCCCAAAGTAAATGGTCATTTAACAACATTTCCTAATGGTCTTCTCATAAGGCTACACAGAATAATAGAATTGAGGAGTTTTGCAGAGCTGATATGAGAGCACATATTAAAACCCCTGTAAAAACAACATTTATGAATAAATCTCAGAAGGCCTCTCAAGGTGGCATCTCTAAACGGCCTCTTTGTGTCTAATGATGCGGTAGTGACACCCTGCTCCGCCTCGGGTCAGCGGGTCAAGCTGCAGATTAATGGATAGAGCTGCAGGCTCTGGATCGCAACGCATCTCCCTCTCTCTGTCTCTGTCTCTGTCTCTCTCTCTGTCTCTCTCTCTGATTATGGAACAACAAATTGCCCCAAAATATGGATCCAGGCCTGAGTCGTGCTTGTCGCGCTTGAAGAATTGTTTAATTTCGGCGCTGGGGCTGGTTGCTGAGGTGAGGTCTGCTCGGGCTGCTAATAGAGATCTAATTGATGGGTGGAGGCCCGTCTCCGTGCGCGTTCCCTTTATTGCGCCCGGGCGTGCGTGTGTGTTACATAGAACCCTAATCACATTGCGCAATTCCTCCCGGAGCAGCGCGGAGCTGCGGGCTGCGCACGGAGGCGCAAAGAAAATCGTTATTAAAAAAGTTAAGAGCAGAGGAGAAGACATGTTGTTGTTGAGCCTTGATGAAAGAGAGGAAAGTGATATCAGAGATCCTTATGGTACATAAATCACCTTTCTCTTTTTCATTTTTAGATATTAAATGTTGCTAATAATAATAATAACATTATCAACAATAATAAACATTATCATTATTATTGCTGTTTTTATTATTAATATAATGACCATATATTATTATTATTATTATTGTTATTGTTATTATTATTATTATTATTATTATTATTAATAATAATAATAATAATAATAATAATAATAATAATAATTCATTCGTTCTCCCTGGGGATTAATAAAATGTTATCTTATCATATCTTATCTGATCTTATCATTACCAAATAATAACAAATAAAAAATACTCAATTTTGTGCTTTATTAATGCTGACTTGCAACATGATGAAAGTTAAATGAGATCTCCATCCTTTAATAGTCCAGCACCAGACTGTTGGCACGTCAGTCAAACCAGCCCTGCACAGAAACAGAGTGATCTCCCCTCTCTCCCCTCTCTCCCTCTCTCCCCTCTCTCCATCCTCTATAGGGCTTCCTGGAAGCCTGTGATTGGCCGCCTGTCTGGGTCCTGATAGCAGCCTGGAGCCCGGGATGATTGATGATGGCGAGGGCAAGGCCGGGCTCCGGCAGCATAAAGCCCCATAGAGGGCTCCATAAAGGGCCTGGATAGTGGAGAGCCAGGGCCCCAACACCATCCCCCTGTACCCCCCAGGACCCGGGACCCACCACTGGAGGAGAGAGGGAGGGAGGGAGGGAGGAAGGGAGGGAGAGAGACAGACAGAAACAGAGAGGACAGAGAGAAAGGGAGGGAGAGACAGAGGGAAGGGATCTCTGCTGTTTGCTAATCCATTTAGCCATTGAGCCAGCAGCCGTCTGAGGGTGGTTAAGTGCAGCAGCGGATGTGTGTGGGGTGAAAATAGCATGGGCTGGGTGCAGGACGGATGATGTGGAAGAAGCAGAGACAGACAGAGACGCAAAGAGAGGGAGATAGAGAGAAGTCAGACAATATCACGATGCACTGATGAAAGGATTTCAGCATCATTCAGAGTGAGGTCTGCGCCGCCGTAATGATGGGAAATTATCCAGAGATTAACAAAAGGCGCATCCCAGACCATCTCTGTATATATACATATATATGTCAATGGGCACTTTATCTGCATATATATACCTTGCTATACACGTGATAGTAAGAGCCTTAGCTTTAATCTGTGTAGGGGCCTAATTAAGGGTGATGGCAAAACATTGCTACTGTCCTTCTTTTAGCACCATCGACTCTCGAAGTGATCCCGGTCCAAATAGAACCATGAGCTGGAAGCTGATTGTTGTCTTGTTTACAGCAGAAAAAAAAAAAACTTTTGTGAATAAAATCAACTTTTCTGAATTGAAAGTCTCAAAAGCCTCCCACTTGCCTGCCTCTGGTTCGGCAGTGACAGTCCGTCTGCAGGTCCCCGGCGCTGGTGACCCCTGCCTGGCCGGATCAATGAGGCCCTGCTGGCTGGAATTCCATTGGTCATCTGTCGGTCGGCCTTCTGGCCTGCATGCCGCCTGTTCGAACCCCAGTGCACCGCAGTGCTCAAAAGCACAATTAGCCAACAATCTGCTCCTGGTAGAGACTCCAGCGTGGCGACATGGTGCCCTGCAGGTCTGCCCGGCTGGAGCTGGCAGGACAAGGGGCTGAGGGGGCACGAGGCTGGGGCTCCCTGGCCCCCCGCCCCCAGCAGGACCCACAGCAATGGGAACAATGGACAGTTCTTACCGATTATGGACAAAATGGAAGAAAAGATGAGATGTGTTTACATTCAACAGGCGACGGACCACCTAACTTGCCAAGAAGAGCTGGGAACAGAAACAACAACTAGTTAAGAGTCTGCTTGGTTTTCTACTTGGTTAGTTGAAGACGCTCACTGAGTAGAATGAAACTATCCATGTTACCTGCTCATGTGTTTGTGTTTTATCCCGCTGCTTACATTTGCTGTATGTGTCGTGCACACGATTGTCATCACAAGTTTGTGTTTTAAATGCTGTTCTTTATATTTGATTTGGAAATAAACAAATGTTTACATAAACAACTGCCGTTTTTTTTTTACTTCTATCGTATTGAAATAGAATGAAGCTATTATTGACTATTACCGTGTCTTTAGTGTTTAATGAATATTACTGGAAAGGAAGAAGCGAGTCCACCACATTGGGAGCGGGTGAATCCTGCAGTTTAGTCATTTCATCCTCCCACACCTTCACCAGAAGACGCTGCATGTTCTGTCCACAGGGCAAAGCTTCTACTAAGTGTCACCAGCTAAACTCAATTATAAATACTAACTCAGAGTGGAGAACACAGGTTTGGATCGTTGGTGTTCACGAGACAGATCTGTCATACTCAACCTTGTAGGTTTTTAAATACTTTTTTCATTGCATAAAGAAAGGTTGACTGGTAAGCTTTAAATGAATATCCTAACAACAACAGCCCAACAACAAATGACCCAATATTGTTTTACAGCCTTTCAAAATCCACATAACAGTTAAAAATCTGAGATGAATAAAATCAGTCACTCAACAGTCCAAAGCGTCTTTGTTGATTTGTGATTAAGATAGTTGGCGTATTCGCGGGGCACCCATAACCTGATTCTGCCTTGGGCTTTAATTGCCTAATTGGAGTTATTATTTAGCAATGGGAAACCATTGTGCCCGTCAGCCTGTAGCTCTGGATGTGACGGCCTCGTGTGACAGCCAGCAGTGATAATGAGCGACGAGCAAACACATCGTTTCCCAGGAAGATTCTGAAAATAAAACCACCCTGTATTAGTGTGACTTCGCTTCAAGGAAACTAAATTCAGATGAAACATCCCCACTAAAGCTGAATGTGGGACTCAGATTATATCTATTCCCAGTCCTCCCATTAACAGAATGTTCTCTGAGTGTGTTGCAGAGCCAACAGCCACGTTGCTCCACGCGGCAGTGTGTGTGTTCCTGGTGGGCAGAGGTTAACCAAAGGCCAGTACGGATTCCAGCCACCAGCATCGGCCACATGGGGAAATGTTGGCAAACGAGCCAGAGAATAATCACAGGCTAATCAGATTCCAGCTCTGATAATGGAGGTCGGGCCAAACGAGAAAAAATTCCAGGCAAATTTGTGCAAATGAAAAAGGATTCTGCCCGACATGATGGTACAGTGCAGAGAGAGCTGTAATAAGCAATAATCTGTCTAAGAGGCTGGCTCTCTCGCTCTCTCGCTCTCTCGCTCCCTCTCTGCCTCTCTCACCCCTCTCTCGTTCTGCAGATGAGGAGATGTAAGGAAGGGGTTGTTGTTGTTCCATGAAACAGAGATAAACAAGGCCCTCTGAAGCATCACAGGATGAACGTTGGAGATGTTATGTGCACCTTTCACATGTATACATACATGTGTATGTGATATATGCAATGATATGTGAAGTAAAATGGGTTAGAGATGAGGTGTTTGCTCAAGAGTGTTTATTGTGAACAGGTTAGAAGTACAGGACCTCATGGCTTTGAGGGATGTGTGTTCTGGTTAAGGAGAGTTGCAATAATGCAGAAGAGGATATTATTCATAAAACCAAACATTAGGACAACATAGGCTGTTAATACCTGGAGGTGTGTGTGTGTGTGTGTGTGTGTGTGTGTGTGTGTGTGTGTGTGTGTGTGTGTGTGTGTGTGTGTGAGAGAAAGAGAGAGAGAGAGAGAGAGATGTGGAGATACTGTATATTGTATTGTTCTATTTGGACAAGAATCAGAATGAGAATCTCTCAATGAGCTAAGAATTGCAATTAAACTGAACATATTACTCTTGTGTTTACATAGGAAACCCCACAATGACACAAATGGAACAATCGAAATGTGAATGTGTTATGAATGTAGTGAATAAAGAGACAAGGAAAAGGTGCAAAACAAGATGATTCTATAGATATATTCTATAAATATATTTCATAGATATATTCTATTCTCACTACATATGACTGGTCAGGCAGGTGTGTACAGCACAGCGTGAGGATGAAGTGAGGGGTACAGTACGTGATGCTTGATTAGATATTAGAAACCAACAGTATGAGGGACTTCCTAGTATCAATACACACAGTAATACTAATATCAAGTACCGTACCCTTTATCAGATTTGAATAGTCACACATCACCTCCTACCAGGAGCAACTGCTGCATTAGCACCTCTGCAGAGTCAAAACACCTCACCACATCCCTCCCCTCCTCCTCTCCTCTGCACCACTCTCTCCTTTTCTCCTCTCTTCCTCTCCTTCCTGTAGCAGCTTGGCTGGCCTGGGTATTTCTGACATCTTCCATAAATTATTGGAGATTTTCATATTTCAAATTTCATCTGCATTCATGCGTCGCGGTGCGGGGCCGGGTGGAGGCTCCCGTCGGGTGTCGGGTGCAGCGGCAGTAGCGCTGCCACCGGCAGCCTGGCGCTCCGGCACTCCGGCCCCAGAGACCCCCGGCTAATTGAATTGCGTCTGCTGATTCGATTATCCTTGCAGCAGCTTGCTGCCAATCTGAAGTATGGCTGCCTTCTATCCTACTTAACCCTTCTGCCCCCCACCCGCTGCTGCACACACACACACACACACACACACACACACACACAGACACACACACACACACACACACACACACACACACACACACACACACACACACACACACACACACACACACACACACACACACACACACACACACACACACACACAGCTGAGGCAGAGTGCCCAATATATTCAGGGGCCATCAAAGTTGGCCAGTTTTGTTATTTTTCTTTTGCATTGTCGGCCCTTGTAAAAGCAGCCATCTCTCAGCGCCGGGCTCCAGCCTGCTCACCAAACACAAAGCCTGGCTCACCGCTCGCCCATTAATCAAAGTTAGATTCTTCATTTTCTGTTTCTGTTTTTTGTTTTTTTTTATGTATTCCTTTCAAGGTAGAATTCACCGCACAGTAGGAAAGGAGCTGAATCTGCATATCGAACCAACAGCACAACAGGTTTATGATCAATCAAAACACTTTAATCAATTAAATTGATCTGAGCTAACACTTTTCAAGTCGACTACGTAAATATGATATTTCATTCTATAATCTAAATATATTGGATTTTTAATATTGTAGGGAATTATTTTGTCAGGATGATACTGAAAGAAAACAGCTCTGATATTCCAACGGTTCAGTTATGAGCTGATACAGATGATTGATAAGACATCCAGTTTAATTGTTGTATACATTTGTCTACAGTGTTTGATCTGTGGTTCAGTAGGAAACAGACAGATCTTTTCAAACGTGACCTTTCATGGCAGAAAGCCTTTTACTTCCCACCGGCCGGAGAATAAACCCACTTGGTGCTGCCGGGTGCTTCCGGTACGCCAGACCACCAAACCACATCAACGACTGGAACAACTCTAAGTACTGTCCTCAGACTGCAGCGAGCGGGACCCGGGCAGCTGTCAGACACACGTCAGCACGTCTCGGCCCGGACCCGATGCATAACCCCAGATGAATAGAAGTGTTTGCTGAGGAAAAGTCATGTCTTGATGTAATTATCATCTATTTGCTTGCTGTAATCGTATCAGGTCTCTTTTGAACAATAATCTGGTGGTGAACGTCTGGAAGCCGAGGTACCCGCCCTGTTTATTGTTCCCCACTCCGCTAGAATGCAATCGAATTGAGGACTCTGCTATTGGATTTTTTGCTCTGTAGAATAAACTCAAATTGTATTTTTGCTGGAAATTATCAATACATCTTGGAGCAGGAGAGTAAGAGGACACAAAGAGAGAGTAGACCCTGGATGGAGAGGCAGGAGGAAGATGATGACGGATGAGGAAGCCTCTGCCGAGAGAGTTTCTGCGACTGGATGGTTTTCTATTGACATGTCGGGGTCGGACGCAGGATGAGAATTGCTCTCTGCGCTAGATAAACAGTCTGCATTCTGACTTTCATTCATATCCAGTATGAAAAAGAGGGACGTTTACAGGAATGTATAACAGGGGGAACATGCTGTATGTTAACACACAATATCTCTGATATTACAGCTGGAAGAACAGAAGTACTATAATTAAATTGTTGCTTTCTCAGTTTTTCCCAGTGCTTATTTAAATGATGCGGTAGGTTGTGGAAGTCACCCCTTGTCAGTTTTCAATTCAAGTTTAAAAAATAAAGTAACAGGAATGAGTGTAATAATCCCACAGCAGCAGCACTGTGACCTGAAATACTCCAAAGTACAGTGCAGCCAACAAATCAGTAGCATACTGCACGTACTGTATATGTACTGAAGATCAGGAATCAGCAAATCTCTGTGTTCAACCACAAAACTTTGCTTTTAAACTGCCTGGATATCAAACATCTTGAATAGATTGAAACAAATGACACCAGATCACAGGACTGGTTTGCTCCAAAAGTTCCTTTTTTAATGTATTTTTAATATTTTTTATCAAAGTTTATTGTAAAAACAATGAACTGGTTTGCATCTGACTCGGGATGTTTGTTTTAACTAGTTTATAGTGTGAACTGTGATTCCGTAATGTTTGTGTTGATATATTTATTGTAATTTGTTCTCAGGTCTCTCGTCTTGAAAAATACATTAAAACCTTGACGAGACAACCCTTTTTAAATAAAAAATGAAATTCTAAAATATTACATTTATTTAAAAAAATGACTGATTAGAACTAGTCAAACCACAGCAAAACAAATGACATTATCTGATTGTAAAGCTTCCTCTAATGATTCATAGACAAAAATGCAATCGGTGCAGGACTGGAGCTGCTGACTTCAGTAAATCTAACTTTCCATGGATAGAATTGTCATTTTAGAAGCTGATGTCCAGCTGAAGAAAGTGACACCTGCTTGGCCATAACCCAAAAGCAAAACACATTTCAGACCATTGAAAAGGACGACAGATAAATTCAGTCCTAACAAGATGAGAGCAGCCGACCAGGCAAGAGCTTCATGTGATAACCAACCGTGATCTTCCAGCAGAATCTGCAACAAACACTGATTCAGAGTCTGTGGTGGAATTTCTCTTCTGCAAAAGTGTTAAAACAGGATGCTCTGCGCAATTCTTCCTTCTATTTGTAGCCACCCACCCCTTCCTCCATCCATCCATCCTTTTATCTATCCACCCCTTCCTCCCTCCATCCATCCATTTATTTATCCATCATCCATCCCTTCCTCCCTCATCCATCCATATGTTTATCCATCAAATCCATCTTTCCTCCCATCGCTCTATCCTCCCATTTATATATACCATCAGGCCATCCATCCCAACATCCCTCCATCCATTCTTTACCCCATCCGTCCCTCCATCCCTCTCTCCATCCCTTCAGATCTTCTGAGTCACTTTTCATAATTATTGAATTACCTTGCCGCCAACCCATTAAGCAGGACATTCTCTTCTTAACCACCTGCTCTTCCCCTGTTCGTCCCAGTTTACGCCATCAATCTTTCAGCGTTACCAGAGCCCCTAAAAGCCCCCTGACTGCTGTGTAAAGGAGGGGGGGCCAGCGCAGGGTCAGGGGTGGACCCAGGACCGCCAGCTCTGAAGCCCTGATGGCTCAGCACTTGGGTGCATGGCAGGGCAGACCGTGAGGGGGGACAGAGGGGTGGAGGTCGGGGTGTGCTGGGTTGGGGGGTGCAGGGGTCACTCTGTGCAGCCTTGCAGCAGCAGCTCACTGCCCGGACCTTTGGCTGGGAAAAGGAGAGATCTGCATGTGTGTGTGTGTGTGTGTGTTTGTCCAAATGAAAAATTAACCCAAATTAAAGTGATCGGGGTGTGTGTGGGTGTAAGCCTGTATGCATTCTCTGTCTATTTACACTACCAGCAACTCAGGAAATGGTCAAGGGCTTCTATGTTCTATGTTTAATAAATTAAAATGCATGTTTCTGTGTGTGTGTGTGTGTGTGTGTGTGCATATGCATCTTTAAACTGTGTGAGAGGTCAGACTGAGGAATGCCCCCTAATTGTTAGGGTTTGGTCAGCGCTCAGCGATGACGGCGCGTCTTTAGCCCGAGGGCACGTCGGCGATGCAGGAACTCTGACCTGCGGCCGCAGTGTGAAGGCTGCTGTTCTGCTTGCTGCTGGAAGAAACCAGCGTCAGCATTCACACTCAGACTACAGGACGACTGGAGACCTTGAATTATGTCTGGTACTTTTACTTTAAGTCGATTGAGGTTTAGTGTCTAAGTGTCTTAAATAAAGGAGCCATGACGGATGACGTGAATGTTGAATTTTGGGGAGCACTGAATCTCTGACCTGCTGATTTAATCAATAGTCAATAGTATAGTCAAAACCATTAAGGTTGTCAATGTTAATGTGCCAATGCATGCATGTTGAAAACAGACAGTTTAAATTATTCAATCACGTTGACCTCAGCAAGCGGTCATCCTGCTTTTTGCAGCTTCTTGGATATTAACCTCAGGGCTTCATCAAATCAACAGTATCAGAGGTGTCTCACTCCAGGCTGCTTTGCAATGTCTGATGCTTTGTGTTGAAATAGATGTACAAAGTACAGGTGATCAAAGGAGAAGAACGTCTAAACGGCTGCTTCCTGTTTAAAACTCTGTCAGGCCGAAATATCCAGTAAACATAGAATTATGTAAGTTGAAAACAGTAAACCCCAAAAACTGTAGATTAAGACTATTATCAAACTACTGTACTATATACTATATATACTATTTTTACTATATATACTATATATACTTTATACACTTTATATACTACATACACCATATACTGTATACTATATACACTATATATACTATGTACACTGTATACATCTCATCTCATCACCTTTCTCAGTCTTGTTCCCACAGTCTGTCAGTATTCACTACACTAGCATTCGCAATGGCCACGCCCCCTTACCGTGAAATAACACTCTATTGAATCTTGAATACACTATATACACAATATACACTATATACACCAGCCACGCCCCCTTACCGTAAAATAACACAGGTCCTCACTTATCGACCAATTGGCTTAATGACCTGGTGCTAGGAACGGAACTTGGTCGTTAAGTGAGGAGTACCTGTATATGCATATTATTGCACTATGTTTGTACATGTCTGAACATAAAGCTATTGGCTTATGGTCTGTTTGCTTTTCCTTCATAGATCATATTTTTGTCTTACAAACCGGCGACAGTGTGAGGTGCTTCAAATGAGGCCACGACCAAACAACAAAGCAGCGTAATTTCTCCTCATGCCCTTTGATTTTTACACTAAACTCCTCGGGCATGTTGAAATGCAGAAACACTTCGACCCTCATGACCATGAGGAGATTGTCGCTAACGTTATGACATTTTGGAGGCTGCGCTGCTCCGTGTGGCAGGTTCCAGAGCAGTCGATGTTAAGTGGATACTGCGGTGCGCTCGTCTCCGCTCTGCTTGGCTATTGAGCAGCCTGTCAATAGCACAGCAGCTCCAATCCATACGCCATCACAACATCCTGAGGCTGTGAGTGTGTGTGTGTGCGGACCACCTGCGTGCATGCACCATAAAGTGCTGGTTGAAAACCCCTTCAAATGTGTAATTAGAATATGTGTGTGTGGGTGTGTGCTCACCTCTCTCAACATGCCGCTGATTGCTTCACACTCTGAATCCAACACCTACTATTCATCTCTGACAGGACACCCGCTCTGCATGGTTACACACACACGCACGCACACACACGCACGCACGCACGCACCCACACACACGCGCGCACGCACCCACACCCGCGCGCGCACGCACCCACACGCACACACACGCGCGCGCGCGCACCCACACGCACGCGCGCACACACACGCGCGCGCACACACACACGCACACGCACACACACACACACAAAGGTACACAAGCACACACGTCCAATAATTCTCTCAATGACACACACACGAGGGTCGACAGAATTGCAGTGTATATTGGAATAGAGAGAGAAAGGTAGAGTGAGGGACAGAGAAGGAGATAGAGGAGGGGGAAAGAGAGAGAAAGACAGAAAGAAAGAGAAGGGAGAGTGAGAGACAGAGAGAGGGTGGGGGGTTGGAGTTTTGTGTATAGCATCTGTGCATTTGTTTTTGTGTGCATATTCCTGTGTGTGTGTGTGTGCGCGCGTGCGTGTGTGTGTGTGTGTGTGTGTGTGGATCTATAGTGGATCTACAGGGATTGGGGGGGAGGGGTGAAGGCAGACAGACAGGTGCATTTCTCCACAAATTGAGTTAGCTCAGACATGCCACATCCAATTGAACTAAATTGATGTGAGAGTTTGTGATGTCTGCTGCGGGTATTACAGCAAAGGTCAGTGTGCCGAGACAATGACATCAATCTGCTCCACGTGGACCACGGGGGGAGGAACTAATTACTAATACTCACATTACTTTCATTTAGGAGGTGTTCTGTGCTCGTCCTCAGTTGGGAGTATTTTCTGTGGCCGTGATTCTACTCCTGCTAAAAATCTTTATTATTCATATTTGTGTCAAACACGATGCCCTCGAAACATTAGTTATGTCATAAGTCGTAGAAGTCATCAAGGGTACGAGGGAACCGTTCCGCTTCGTTTCCTGCGCTGGCTTTAAGGTGAAACTCTCCGCGGCCCCGTTGTAGTTTTAGTCTGGTAAAAATATAAATTTAAAAAAGCAAATATTCTTCATTTCACTTTTGGGTCGTGAGTTTAGAAGGAGGTGAAGGATCTTGAAAGATCATCCCTGGGTGGATGGTTTTCAATCACTACTCATTCCTCTTAAATGGTTCGTCTCAAATTATTTGTCCCGAAATTACAAGCTATTGTCAAACACATCTCAAAATAATCCTGAAAATAGTTCCGGGTGCTTTTCATGTTTGCATGATTTCTGTTGTTCTGGAGCAGGTCACAAAACAAAAATCTATGAAAATGGACAATGAAATATTTGATCTTATAATTCAGGGTGTTTCTCCTGTCGGCGGTTGCTTGTCTATTTCATCGGCTTGTAGTTGCTCTGGGATGAGTAGGTTATATCAGAGGTTCGTGGTGTGTTTCTAGGTGCATGCTTGTTGATTGCGGCTTCTGTAGTGACACTGTTGTTGACATTTCCTATCAATCAAGTACTTCCATCCCACTGCACAAAAAACTTTCTGAACGCATTTAACATATTTACGCCCATTTCTCTCTTTTCCTGGTTCTGCTGTTGGCTGAGGTGGTGTCAGCAGCATATTTACTTTTGCCTGTGTGTACATCCAGCCTGTTTGTGTTTGAAAGATGTCAGGATTTTTCCAGGGGAGCATATTTGAAGGCTAAAATAAATAATTGCATGTCACATGATCCAGTGGCTTCCCTCAACATCACATTCACATTGTTGGGTGCTTGGCCTTATTAGGAACTTTATTATCTTCTACTTTTTTTGTGCCGTTAACTAAAATCACTTTGCATACATGGACACCTGCCTGACAGTCTACACATCTCTCACCGGCACACCAGTGGAAGATGTTATTTTGCTTTTACTTTAAGTAAATCCAATAGAAACTTCATCATTGTGTCACCTCTGCCAAACGCCTGCACACACAGATTTCAGGGGTTTGGCTTTCACAAAGCTATTTTCTTTTGATCGCATTAGCTTTATTGCTCCTCATACGGTTTCCTTGCTCTTCTCGCTGCTGGTCCATATCAGCCCACGGCTATTAGGTTTCATCCTCTGCCTTCAATCTGGCCTTTGGACCACAGCAAGCCGGGCTAGCGTACAGCGCTGTGAATTCATATAACCGCCATATGAGCAGTCCTGCTCCAAGCTTCACAGGTCACTACATCAGGGAAATATCTGGCTGTGTATATTCCAAATAGAAAATAACAATATTTTAGGGACAATATGAAATTAATTTACAATTATTATGCTCTTTGATTGATGATTGTACCCTTATTATTAATGAATATATATCTTTGCCAATGTCTATGTAATTAAAATATGTTTAAGAATATATCAGTTTCCAGCAGTCCAGCTTGTCTTCTTCTTTAACTATGATCTCAAATGCAGCTGAGCAGAGTGAAATACATTATATTTAGTATTGAACAAATAGTTAATATTATTATATAATTCGGCAGAATCTTTTGGCCAAAGCAACTTACTAAGTCCATCAATAACAACAAGTAACATGAATACAATTTCCAGAATTAGATTGAAGTTTGTGTTCAGGTCATCTATATTTATAAATGTATTTTTTGTCCATGCTGAAATAATTTATTTTTGCAGCTATTTTATACAGTGACGACGTGTTTTTTTGTTTGGATGTTTCTTTCATCTTCCCTTTCAATAAGTTCTCCATTTAAGACAAAGCGCTATAACAAAGAGACAACGCCTCACATACTCTCCTATGGCAGCAGTTAGCTACGGTGTCCACCAAGGATCAGTTCCACCCCCAGTTGTTGGAACCCCAGCCAGAGATTTGTGTGAAAGGCAATTTAATGTAATTTGCCCGATAACGCACGGCTGATGCATAAACATCATCCTTAATACCCCAATTCATCATCAGACAGCCAGGGGACTCTGGGTGGATTCTGATCTGATTTACAGCCGGCGATGATGAGGGCCATGTTGGCTTTTCTGCAGAAAAGTGCCGATCCAGCTATTTGTCACTTCGAGCTTCCTCAGGGGGAAGTCTGAGGAAGACGAGGACACTGACATGGAGCTAGAGCACATAGAAAGAAAAACACCTTTATGCTGCATGGCAATATTCTTTGTTGCAGCAAAGATGGCTACGAAATGCTTAATGCAGACTACATAAGATATATGAAGTTATTATTAAAACGTGTTCTTAGAACTGAATATTCCATGTTAAGATTCATGATGTGACTCTTAATAATCATAATGCGGAACATTATGGAATAATCTGCTGTGGACGTCTCGCACAGCGGCTGGATGAACATTTAACGGGTATTGATTTCAACAGGAAGAGCTATTCTGTTGCTTCCCATTCTGTGGTCCAGCGCCATTCTTCAGCATGCAGAGAAAAGCCTTCTGGGAACAGGAAGTGAATCAGGGTTGGGGGCGGGCAGACTCCATGTGACGGCTCCCATCTGGCTATTCTTTAAGGATTACATCCAATCAAATTAGGCTTGATTGATCAGCAGACGCTGCCATTGGACGATGGTTGGTGGCAGGACGGTCACCCTGCTTTCCTGAGGGAACACTGCACAGTGCACCGAGGTCAATGCAGAGAGGTGACTCTGCTTTTACCACATGTGAACTTGAAGGCAATCATTTTATGACAGTCATGATTTAAACTTCACAAGTTTATTTCTAGATCAACAGGAATATTTTTCATTTTCAAGCCTATGTTTTTAAACTGCTATTAAATAAAAACCATAAAGCAAAGGAGAGCAAGTCATTCAAAGAAACGGTTCTTTAAAGAACCTTGGACTGAAAGGCTCTTAGTGTACACGAAAAGGTTCCGCTGCTGCATCACTCTGAAGAACAGTTTTGCTTCCAGTGTGCACCTTTATTTTTCTGTGTGTAGAGACTTCTGCAGGGGCGAGGATATAAAGAATATTCCACATATTTGACCAGCAGTAAACATTGGCAGATAAAATTAAATACTATAATGACTCATTTGTGAATAAATGAATGAATGGATAGAACAGAATAAAATATGAGAAATGTGGTTGCTTTGAGTTAAATAGCCTTCTATTTTGCACCTTTTATTATTATTCTATGTCATAACGATTATTTTGTGTCGTTAATAATAAATAAGGATGCAACTGGAGGATATAATTATTGGGGACATTTTGGGGATGATTTTAACATCTTTATGTTGCCAATAAAGGAATGAGAAAATAAATATATTTCTTTCATCTCTCCGGCTACATTTACTTTACTGTATATACGCAGGCTACTGCATGTACACTATATAAACAGTATCTTAGAATTGACCCCGGAAAAGAGAAACGGTCTCAAGATTTTGTTTTTGTTAAAAGTTTTTGTTTTTGCACAAAATTCAGCTAAACAGCTCAGCAACTCTCCAATTAATTAATTTGTTTATTCATTTATATACTGACATGTTTATATCTACTTTCTCAAAATTAAAAGAATGTTTCTTGGGTGGTTTGCATATCAGTGGTATATTGGTGGTGATAATCAATGGAAATGTATTTAAATCTGCACTCTACGACACAAATGAAAAGGACAAGGATTAAGCGTTGTGACGTGAATATTGGCTTTTATTGCTTGTTGTAATTCAAACACCCTGAACACGTTTCTCCAAGAATATAGGATGCGCCCAGTAAACACCCACAACTCCCTGCAAAATGTGGTGCCTAATGACCAATTTTATACAGGTGTAGGTAGTGGAAATTTATATTATTATTATTATTATGAGTTACAGTATTGATGAAGTTAAAAGTTAAGTCCACCAATAATCCTTGCTTCCGTAATTTTAGCATTCAAAAGAAACAGTGTGACCTGGATACAAAACATTTGAGTTCAAATTCAAATGTTCTTCTGAATGAATACAATGGCCAAAGTCACAAAGTCAGTCTTGTGCTTAAAAACTCACCTCCTCACATCCTTCCCTGGATCTGTTCCATCAGCTGGCTTTTCACCTTGTCATTGTCTTGTTCGCCCTCGGGGGTTTGTTTCCATTGTTGTCTATATGTATTGTCTCGATGCTTCTGGAGAGGGGCGTTCCTGACCGGAAGAGAGTAGAAATCTGAGTGGTCTCATTCAAGTTAATCGAAAAAAATATATATTTTTTCGTCTTTATCTGTCTGTTTTTGAAATCATATGCAAGGCTGTTAAAACACATTTGTCTACTGCTGTGTTCCATTGGAGTCGGTACACAATTCTCGAGTGTTTAAAGCGCCCATCTCGAAGATTTTTATTTAAATAAATATCCGTTAAATCACTATATATTGCCGAATGAGGAAACACAAAGGTGATTGAGCCTATGGCCCACTAGTATTGGGTCATTAAGAACCGGGTGTCTGTGGCGAATTTGCCACCATACATTCAAATTAATGCATTCATGTGGCGACCCCCAATTGTTATGGCAGCAGTCCTGGACAAACCAGGACGTCTGGTCACCGTATCCAAGTTAGTCATGTTCTTAATAAAAGGACATAGTCGTTTAGCTCCAAGTTAGACATGTTTCTAATAAAATAACTGTGGCAGTTTTGTCCACCACATGCCACCAAGTGGAATTTTCAGGGACCTTCGGCACAGAGACGCAGACAACGTGGTTTCAGACACAGTTTATTGTAGACAGTGGGCTACATGGAAGAAGCCCAGGAGCAGATGGACACGTCTTGACAAGGGCTCCTCTCCTGAGCGAGTGTGGGGATGGAGTTTTACCTGCTGCTTGTTTAACCAACCAACGAGCAACAGGTGTGCAGGCTCTCTGATCCTGGGCCCCAATTACCTAGACCCAGGACAGGTGTGGCTGCCCAAACCACACCATCCCCACACGACAATGACATAGTAATTTATCTCAGAGTTAGACATGCTTCAAATAAAATGGCATAGTAGTTTAGCACAGAGTTAGACATGTTTCTAATAAAAACCTCGACATGCTAGCAACCGCTAACAAACAGCATTTCCCCACAATGTCAGAGGAGCAAACAAGCTAGCTCAATAAAAGCACAGCTAGCTCAATCGATTCCCTGTTAATGTACTAAGTATGTTGAATATATTAAATACGTTGTTAATGGTTCCCCTGTACAAAAAAACCAAAATATTTATTAATTATTATTTATTGTATTAAATATTTTACCGTTTACAGCGTTTGAAGCTTCAGTTGCTACGCGACGCTGTTTTTTTGCGCTCAGATCGTGACGTCATACCAAGGGTGGCCCCCATGTGGTCGGCACTTCGTTCATGTTTTGTTTTGTTTTGTTTTTTATCTCATGCAGCTCGTTTGACAACGGTGACAAACATATAAAAACATTATAATAACAACATGTTCAGCGTGTTGTGGGATGAATAAAAACAAAAGATACGAGCGGGAGAAGTAGGACCGTAGCGCTTCTCCTCTTCCGGTTCCTGGCGACTCTAGCGGAAGTACGTCTTTCAAATTGTGTGTCATAATTTTTATTTTTGTATCATTATTATCACAATTATATAATTATTAAGATCAAATTGATTATACTATGTATTATTATGTTATCATTATTAATATTAATATTCATATTAATATTGACATTATTATTATTATTGTTGTTGTTGTTATTTACATTTACATTTACATTTAGTCATTGATCAGATGCTTTTATCCAAAGCCACTTACAATTATTCAAACACCAACGGACGCAGCCATCAGGAGCAATTAGGGGTTAAGTGTCTTGCTCAAGGACACTACAGCATGCTAGCAGGAGGAGCCTGGGATCCAACCAGCAACCTTTACATCACTAGACCACCAGCTCTACCTCCTGAGATACCATCCCCACATGATAGTATTATTGTTATTATTAGTCGTAATGTTTTTATTATGAGTATTATTGTTATTATTATTATTATTGTTGTTGTTGTTATGAGTATTATTATTATTATTATTGTTATTATTAGTAGCAATGTTGTTATTATTAGTAAAATTTGTATGATTATTATGGTTATTATTATTATTATTATTGTTAATATTATGATTATTATTATGTTATATATTCTTTGTAGTATTAGTACCATTTCTTTCTTTCTATGCTTATTATGTTTGCTCACATGACTTTATGATTGTAATTAGTCAGAAGTTGACCAGTGATTTGCCTGCGGGGCTGCACATCATATTGGCCTCATTATAAAACCCTGTTTATATGAATCCACAACGCGTGCAGGAGGCGTCTGTTGAACCTTGCAGCAGGTGTTTACATGCTTCATTTTCCCTCCCGTGCATATTATAATGCGGCTGCGATAATAACCGGTACAATGGCCGGTGTGACGCCGGGCCCAGCGCGCAGCGCCGTGATGGATGGGGAGATGCGGTCTACTGTAATTGCCGCTCCCCTTGACACCCGCTCTCTGGGGCTCACTTTCTGCCTTAACATTAAAAAGCGCTCCATCATCCTCCGTGTCGCCTGCCGCTCGGATGACCATTAATCGCTTAATTCCAGTGGCGCTCCGTGCTCACAAAGGGCCGCTGTCTCCCGCTAATGCATGTGTGATTAAGCTCCGGGCCGCGGCGCATTATGAGCCGGCAGGTCCTTGTGCAGGGGCCAAATGCCTTCGGGGGCCGGGGGTGGAGCGCAGGGATTCGGGGCAAGTTAATGACACTGACCCTCACTTCCCCAACAGCTATTCAATTCAACAATAATAACGGGTCAGCCAGCTGATTTATGAGGCCGGGCCTAATAATTGTCAATTGCTAATGTGGGGGAATAAAGCCGCGAGACGATGCTAAATAAAATATGCCTTGACCCCCGCCAGGGTTGTAAGGGAGGCAGCCCCACCCCCCCAAAAAAAGGAAAACATAAATGGCGACTGTTTTTTAAAAAACGAGCATGTTTGAGAAATGAAGACTTTAATGGGTCTTTGCAATATGGGTGCGGCTCCGTCAGGGTGGGGTTAACGTGCTGCTGTGTGGGCTTCCCGGCTTCCGACCTCATATCCATAAATTACCAACAACTAAACAACGTTGGATTGAATTACTAAGTTTATTCACAGAGGAACATCTCATGGAGATCATTGAGCAACGTTAAGCAGCTGCAGATGAAATGATGACAAGGGCCCCGATAAGAATTTAATTCCATCTCATTTCGGACGATTTTATGAATCAGATTCTTGAACGCTGCCCGGAGATTTAATGATCACATCTTTTCAAAATCTTATTCCGGGCCGGTCGATGGCATTTCTCTGCGTTAATGTCGACTTAGAGGTTGGAGTCATTTAGTAATTGATTCCTTCTCTTGCTGCGGCCCGTGCCAAGCCCCGTTTGAGGGTAATACGTCTGATAATCTTATCCCCGGAATAAGATTTCTATGCTAATCCACTTGTTTAGTCCCTTGGTCACTTGGGAAGCCCCCGAAAGGGCGCTGCAGGCCGGGGGAGCAGGGGGAGCAGGGAGGGCCCGGGGGGAGGCAGGGAGGGCAGGGAGAGCCGAAGGGGGAGGCGGGGAGAGCCGGGGAGGGAGGCAGGGAGCGGCCGGCCACCACCTCCAGCAGCTGAAGAGAAGCGACAAACACAGCATGAGCCTCCATCTCCATGCAGTTCATAATATTCACTATAACACCCTCATCCACACAGAGGGATTGCACTTCATTCATGGGGAGGATCATGGAGACGTCACACCGGGCTCAGTGCTGGGCAGTGGGCACAGGGCATCGTGCCCAGAGCCCCGGACAGGATCAGATCAATAAACATTTGAAAACAGTGGTGTCCTGGACCTGAACCTTGCAGTAGTCACCCACACAACATCACACCCCTGTTATGAGATGAACATACTGTGCATGATGTTCATTAATGTTCTATACAATAATGAAATAATAATAATAATAATAATAATAATAACAATAATAACAATAATAATAATAACAATAATAACAATAATAATAATAATAATAATAATAATAAAGATAATGATAAAGTTACAGCATCAACATAATTTAGAAACATAAGAGACTACCTTTCCAGTGTATCTTCCATCTGGAGCCTGAAACCTGATGCTTCAGATCTTTATCAGACTGCACGGGGGTTCAGCTGGTTAAGGTTGTTAAACCAACACTTATATAATAATAATAATAATAATAATTATAATAATAATAATAACAATAATAATAATAATGACAGTATTTATAATGTTACATTATTATTATTATTATTATTATTATTATTATTATTATTATTATTATTATTATTATTATTATTATTATCATTACATATAATTTGTTGGATAATATATAATGTTATTATTATGACATAGTATAGGTATACGAATAAACTATTTACAAATATTTTTTCCAGAAAAAAAATCTCTTGAAATTAAGGATTGAATGTGAAATAAAGACATTTCTGTATTCTGGAATTTCACACACATACACACACACACACACACACGCACGCACGCACGCACGCACGCACACACGCACACACACATAGGAATGATTCTGGTGAGAACGGGACACTTCTGTTCTCGTGTCTGTCAGATTGAGATATCAAACTAAATTATCAGGAGATGAAGCTGAATGAATATTTTATAATATATCCCCCCCCCTCCTTATTAATAACCGTTTGGAGACGCGTGCACGCGCCTGGGGCTGCGGAGTGAGACGTTTGGTGCCGTGACAGCCCCCCCCCCCCCCCCCCCCCGTCCTGGGTCTTTTGGGGCAGTGGTTCCATCCAATCCATCCAGAGACAAAGCCCCTGTGTCCCCCCCCTTTGTCCGCGCTGTCCGCCCGCATTCCTCCAGCGCTGAGCAACCACGGTGCGCGTTAAATGGAGAGGAGGGTCCGTGCGTGACGCGTCCGTCCCCGGCCTTTGTGCGGCACTTGCCGAGGAGTTCCAGGGTCCTGCAAACATGTGATTTATTTAAGTGTCACCGTGTCCCCCCACTCCCACTCTCCTTGTTTATCGGCCTTTGAATGACAAATTAAGCGGAATTAAGGAAGCATTAAGTTACTGTAAATCACGGTGACATACAGTGTTTGTGCCACTTGATATGAAGAGCCGCAGCGTCTCTTCAAGGCCGCGGGTCCTTGCGTTTCCACCGAGCATCCGAATTATAAACAGTTAAAAAAAACACGAGGACTCCACGTGTTCGAAAGTGTTTTTTTATCACAGTGAACTGGTTCCTTATCACTTCATTTCGTGCGTAATTGCGCGGTGAGGCCGCGGCCGAGGATGAAAACGTGCAGGTCGCAGCGTCACATCCCGGGCTGGGAGACGTGGCCCGCGCCGCTGCTGTCCTTAACTGGTCGATGGAATTAAAAGGAGATGTTGAAAATATAAAAGGAAGGGTTTGAGCGGCTGGTGGGAGACGGGGCCGCACGGAGGAGGAAGGGACGGATGGCTAAAAGCTCTAATTGTATTTGCCTCGGCAGAATCTCCGAAAAGACGTCTCGTTTCTTTCAGGCTGATTGGATTAATTCGTGGGGACGCGGCTCCTTTTCCGCTGCCAGACGCGTGGAGAGGGGACGGCGGAGCGTCGGGCTCTTTGCTTTCCATAATCCAATTAACCATTTGGTACCAACTTCTCGGTCCCTGCAGCTCGTGTGCAGAAAGGGAGGAAAAGGGGAACGATTTGCATAATGGCAGCGGGTTGTGTGAAGGAAGAATTCACTTTTTACTTTCTGCTTCCTGAAAGGGAAAGAGAAACGCGTCAGTTAATCGTGAAAGAAAATAATAATTGATGGCCAAGCGCTGTGTTTGCAGCAGGTTATTGGTGGAACGCACCAGGACCAGATGCCTTCTGTCAACACGGTGGAGCCCTTTACCTCCAGGACAAAACACTGAAGTTTTAGTTATTCCAAAACGCCTCAACGCTCCATCAATTACTCCATTCTTCACGGATTGTTTTTTTTTATGGCAATAAGTAAATGTTATGGATAATAACACCAAACACTTTGAGCCGCATCCCATGTCTGAAAGGTGCGATTCAAATACAATTTATTATTATTATTTATAATAAGTATTACGCATGTCAAAAAGTGTTTTTATATGTATATTTATATTTAAAATTATATTATGATCGATGAAAACCAATGAAGTTAGAAATTATATTACAATACCATTTTAAGATATAAGAGAGAATAATAAATATTCTATTTTCTTTATTTAATTCCAATCTACATCAAACATCTGATACAAATCTCAAAACCACTTGTGTAGATTTTATTCTCATTTCTGAACCTTGCATTGGATGTTTTGATTTGAATTCCCAGTGAGAGGAAAGAAGGGGCACGGAACCGGTTCCGTCCAAACATGAACGTCTTCCCAGATCTGAGAGCTGAACCCTCGGAACATGCGGAGTGTAAACACACAAAGTGCTTCACTTCGTTAGGAAACAAAGTGAATTAGCAGCAGAGAAGCTCCGAGAGGCCGCAGCGCTGATCCGCACTTCGTTACCTTCATTACACAATGTTCTTCGCCAAATAAAGGGAGTTATGAAAGCAATACAAGTAATTACAAACTCGTTTGGATAATAAAACGCCGCCCCAAGTTTGGAGCCCGTTGTGCAGAGGAAGTAATAGGAAATAATTAGAAATAAAGGCCTTTACTAAGCGCACTGATTTAAGAAAAGGAAAATAAATAACGTTCAAATTAAATAAAAGCAAGGTCAAAATCGAATAGTGACGCCTTAAATATATATTAAAGTCATGAAGACCATAAAACACTATTGTTATTATTCTTATTTCTTAATATTATTATAATTATTATTTCCATTCAGATATAGCAAATATAATATTTAAATATAATTTTATTTCGTTAAAATTCGTACAAGGTCACGAACTAACAACTTACAACGGATATGAAAAAAGGTTGGAAATAAAAATAAAAAAAATCGAAACGTTAAATTTGATAAAATTTTTATTATAAATCTGTCAGAATAAATGAAAGGAAAATGATAAACAACTGATGCGCAAAACGAGGAAACATGGAAAGGTGTCACGCGCACCTAAGAGATAGGTGTGTGTGTGTGTGTGTGTGTGTGTGTGTGTGTGTGTGTGTGTGTGTGTGTGTGTGTGTGTGTGTGTGTGTGTGTGTGTGTGTGTCGGCGCGCACAGCTTCAGTGTGGTACGCACCGAGAGAGGAAGAGTGAAAAGAGTCAGAGGGTGATGGAGGGATGAGAGGGATGGAGGGAGAGAGATGGAGGGATGAGAGGGAGAGAGGGAGGAGGGATGGAGGGATGAGAGTGAGGGATGGAGGGATGAGAGTGAGGGATGGAGGGATGAGAGTGAGGGATGGAGGGATGAGAGGGAGAGAGATGGAGGGATGAGAGTGAGGGATGGAGGGATGAGAGGGAGAGAGATGGAGGGATGAGAGTGAGGGATGGAGGGATGAGAGGCAGAGAGGGATGGAGATGGAGAGAGGGAATACTCTGTGAAATCCTGCCCAAGGTAGACGCGCGGTTAAAAGGCTTAAAAGCTTGGAGGAAATTGGATCAGGGAGAATCGTCACCCAACTTTCATTATTTCCAAGTGGTGTGATTGAATTAAAGGGCAAGATGGTGGTTAGAGAGGAGTGGGGTGGGGGTGGGGGTGGGGAGGGGAGCTTGGCGCGTAATGGCGTGGTATTAAATTCTAATTAGAGATGCAGGGATCAATGATAGGGAGGTTGGACAGCGCGGGCCCCCAGTGCCAGCCCAATAGACTGATGACTTATTGTCATGTAAAAAAGCGCTCGCAATAAGAGCAAACGCTCTGCTATTGTCCAAGCGGAAAGAGCCAAGTTTATTATGAGGACTATATGCTCTGGAGACCTGGGGCTAGGCGGCTCTTAGGGGGCTTTTCATAAAACAGGGCTAGGCTCCTATAAAGGAGGCCAGTTGTGGAGCAGGCGCCGAGCAGTGCACATCACACCGAGCCTCCACACGGTCCCGAGCTCCGGCCACGGCTCCGCGCGTCCGCCTCCTTTTCCAAATCTCATTTCGCGTTCGTTCGACTCTTTTTTTTGAGCCCTGGGAAGTGCATCTTTCTGAGTCCACCGAGGCTTTTCAAATGTATAAAATGGAGTATTCTTACCTCAATTCCTCTGCCTACGAGTCATGTATGGCCGGGATGGACACGTCGAGCCTGGCCTCAGCCTACGCGGACTTCAGCTCCTGCAGCCAGGCCAGCGGCTTCCAGTACAACCCGATCCGGACCACGTTCGGGGCCAGCTCCGGGTGCCCGTCCCTGACGCCGGGCTCCTGCAGCCTGGGGACCCTGCGCGACCACCAGAGCAGCCCGTACGCCGCAGGTAAGCGGCTCTGGAGCTCTGGAGCTCCATCCCGGGTATATAGGAGGGCTTGATTGCATTTGAAAATGGAATTGTGTTTAGTATTTACCAAACGAAATTTGCTTACACAAATGAAAGAATTTATCACGTTAGAAGCGATTGCAGGCAAGGGCTAATTCGGTTACGCGGTTATACTATCCCTGTCACACCCAAACCGCCAACAGAATTATTTTAAGCTGCCAAAATGATCGGCATAATTTATTTACTTTGCGATGAGACATAAAGCTTCGAAAATAATTAGATAACCAAAGACTAAAGCTCATTATTGACACCGAGCTGGAGTTACAGTAGCAGCGCACAGGACGGAGGGGAACATTATGACAAGTTTCCAAACCGGAGCCCTAATCTGGAGCGGAACAATTGGGTTACCATCACAATTAACCACATCACAGGTTACGTCCAGAGGTAATCCGCAGGTAATCACAACTTAATGGAACACGAGCAGCAGCCTGGACGGATTTTTAGACAAAATATTGAATTTCAATTGACTTTATTTGACACAATGACCCATACCCATAATCACATCTTTCCATCTTTACGCACTGATGGCACAGTGACTCGTGCTGTATTATTATTATTATTATTATTATTATTATTATTATTATTATTATTATTATTATTATAACTATTATTATATAACTATTATTATTATTATAACTATTATTATTATTATTATTATCATTATTATTATTATTATTATTATTATTACTAATAATCTTCCACGCGTTCCTCCCCAGTCCCCTACAAGCTGTTCACGGACCACGGGGGGCTGAACGAGAAGCGCAAGCAGCGCCGCATCAGAACCACCTTCACCAGTGCGCAGCTCAAGGAGCTGGAGCGGGTGTTCGCCGAGACCCACTACCCGGACATCTACACCCGGGAGGAGCTGGCCCTCAAGATCGACCTGACGGAGGCCCGGGTGCAGGTACACACCGTGCGCCGTGCGCTGCGCTGCTGGCACCGCCTGCAAGATTCAAGATATTTATTTGTCACATACATATACATACTTCCATACATATATGCAGTGAAACGTAATACGCGCACGCGCATTACGCACAGTTACGCACACACGGATGGAGTTATGGCACAAATAAGAAGAAGTCATTTAAACATATTATGATGACTTGACTTATACCAAGAACTAATTATATATTAAAACGTCTTCTCGCTTCTTATCATGTAAAATGATTAAAGATGGTTCATTTTCCTTTGTGCTTTTACGACACAGGCCACTGTGTTTACTGTAAAATCGCTTTTACGCGTTTCGGAAAAGTTTATTCTTTTAAATGTGTTTTTATGGATCTGGTTGAAGAAGAAAACGATTTGAACCGTTTCCCGTTTAAACATCCATTATTTAAATTCATTTCATACAAGATGCAAACCGTTATATTTGGGCCAAACTGACAGAACTAACAGATTAATTCTCATGTCTCTGGGTTTTAGGTTTGGTTTCAAAACCGACGCGCCAAGTTCCGGAAGCAGGAGCGCGCGGCCGCGGCCGCAGCGGCGGCGGCGAAGAACGGATCCGGGAAGAAGAGCGAGGCCAGGGACGAGGACAACAAGGACGCCAAGAGCACCGACCCAGACAGCACCGGGGGCCCCGGGCCCAACCCCGTGCCCACTTCCAACTGCACCGGGCCGAGCCCCACCGGGGTCCAGGTCAGCTCCAACGGGAACCAACAGGAGCAGGTGAAGAACTCGGTGGCAGCGGGCATGGGGGCCGTCCCGCCGGGCCAAGGCTGGGCCGCGGCCCCGGGGCCCATCACCTCCATCCCGGACTCACTGGGCGGACCGTTCGCCAGCGTCCTGTCCTCCTTACAGAGACAGAACGGAGCCAAAGCCACGCTAGTAAAGACCGGCATGTTCTAATGCGGGAGGGAGACAGACAGACAGGCTGACAGACAGACAGATAGACAGACAGACAGACAGGCTGACCGACAGACAGGTCCGTGCAGTTAAAAACAAGATGGCAACTCCTTCTTTTTTGCCTTCACTGTCTCCTGCTCCACGTTGAGTCTCCAGAACGCACCGTTCCACCCAAGTGGAAGAAAAGAACCGAGGAGACGCTCCAGTCTGTGCTTCTTTCTTTCTTTCTTTCTTTCTTTCTTTCTTTCTTTCCTTTCTTTCTTTCTGTCTCGTTTTAGTTTTCCCTTTCTTTCTAGGAACTCTCCGTTACGCACAGCCCGGCTCCTAGGGGCCAGGGCTCACCCTTCCTTTCTTCTCTTCTCTCCTTTTCTTTTCGTTTCTTTAAATTCTCCACATCAACGGGACAGTTTTCTCCTGGAAGAAAAGGCACAAAGTTCTGCAAAGTTGAGCAGTAAAAGGGACTGTGTGTTGTCTTTCTACGCGGTGTTGTACAGTGTCCATGCGTATCCTCGTCTCTAGTTGAACATACTCCTGTAGATCACAGTCCTCGATGTTTTACTAAGTTCCCTCAGAAGAATTTATTTTGGGTTAAGAAGGGAATGTTTGCAAACTTTGTATTTATTTCTGTATAATTTGCATGTCGTCCGTTTGTTTGATTTGAAGATGACTTTTCTCCTCATTATGTAACATGTTTTTTTGTCCGGGATCTCAAAGTTATTTATATGTAGGTAATGAATGCTTATATTTAAGAAGGAACTATTTCTACATGTGCACATAGTTTTCCAGGTGTACCATTCAAATAATTGTTGATGATAAAAAATAATGGTCCAAGTTGCTTTGTCGTGTTGTGATTTATAAGTGAAGGAAAGAAGAATACATTAAATATGAAATACCGATCTACGAACACATGTAGTGTTCAACTAAGTTGCTAAAATGTAAATTCCATGTTTCTCAGCCATTGGTGGATTGAGGCCTGGAGGGTTTCAGCACCACGGACAGCGACATCATTATATTACATTACATTTATACATATAATACTATATATATATATATATATATATATATATATATATATATATATATATATATATATAACATTATATTACCATATTCGGTATATTACAATCAAGATTCAAGAGGTTTATTTGTCACATACATTCAGTGCCCAATGAACCATTTTATTAAACATTATATGGGCGAGAGGTTTTGTTTGAAATATTCATATATTTTGCAATATTACAGGTATTATCCCCTCCATATTGCACTTCGTCAAATTGTTGGGCAGCGGTGTATATATTTATTTATTCTTTAAATATTTTTCTGTTTTCATAGTATTTTGTTTTTTATTTTCTTATGTTATTATTATTATTATGATTATTATTATTATATTTATTATTATTATATTTGAAGACTACTTCAAAATGAAACAGTTTTGTTAAATGCATTGGTGCGATGGTCTGATAGAAGAATAATTTATATGCAACAAACACAGTGACATGAAGTTATTTTACAACATTTTATTTAGAAACATACATTATGCTATAAATGCCGTTGCATTTGAACATCAAATTAATCTACTTTGGATAGTATTCAGGTGAATATTACAATAAATACAGTACAGACGTCAAATCATTCCCAAGCTACTCTCTCACTACGTCTGGACACCCGAAGAGACTCAGCCGATATATGAACTAAACAGTAATACAAAATAAAAGTACAATCAGAACAAAAGCTTAAAAATACTGTATATTGGAGTGGACACTCAGGCCGCAGCCTGGGCTTTGAACAGAAGATCCAGGATTTTCAGAGAAAATAATTTGGTTTTAGGCTTAAACGTGCATTTCAACAATTCCACAACAGGTAACAGAATTCTGTTCATACAGTTCCAAAAGGTAGAAAGTGACTCGGGATGAAAAGCCGTTTGATCGAGCGTTACGTCCAACGACGCAGCTGCTGGTCATGTGTAAACAATATGAACATCTGCATAAAACTAAACGGGACACGCACGGCTCATTATTTGCATTAATCCTATTACTTAGCATTTATCGAAATTATCTCAAACAATAGTGCACACAAGTCGACCTGTGGTGTAGAACAAAAAAACGTTTAAATGAAATCGGTGACGGAGATGTGAAATCACTGCAAGTCATAAAGAGAAGCTGCGGCTGCGTCCTCACACCTAAGGCACATGACGTCTCCACGCCGACAGGTCGGCCGTCCAGAAAACATGTCTTACAAGCAGGAAATGTAATGTGATCAACGCAAACAATAATTATTTGAAAAAAAATAAAAATAAAACATGTTTGAAAATCATGTTATTGCCTTATCGATGAAGCTTCACCGTAATATAAAAGTAAATATCGGTTTTGTTTGTCAAGCAAAGAGCGAGAGACGAGCAGGATCTGACTGCGTTCGTCTGCAGGTTTTGGATGATTTACACTCCAAGTTGAGAAGGAAAACAAAAATAAATTCTTTCTCAAGCAAAAGCAACAGCGCATGGTACTCAAGCCGATCAAATATATATATTCATATTTTATATTTCATATTTCAGTTGTGCTGCTCAAAGCAAGTCTTTACCATTTGCTAAAACCTGGATACCAGTAAATACACTCATTTATCTTGTTTTGTTCTGTCGCTGCAGGACATCGATATTACCTGTTTGACACAAAGTGCAGGAGGATTCTGTTTACACTGAAGGAGCTCAGAAACAAAATGGCTGCCGCATTGAGATGAAGATCAGAGCAGATCCAGAGGCTGATTGATACAGTTTACATACATGATAACATGAACACACGTTGCATCTCAGTTCCCCAGCAGCCTCTGCTCCCTCTGCTCCGTGGTGCAGGAGCTGCAGGAGCTGCAGGATCTGCAGGAGCTGCAGGATCTGCAGGAGCTGCAGGAGCTGCAGGGTCGGCGGAGACGCGGCGCTCGTGCAGGATCTGGAGATGTGGATTATAATCTGGAGATTTAATCAGGGGGTAATCTGGTTGTGGAGGCAGGTTCGGCTTCCAGGTGTCACAACGTGGTCGGCTGGCCCGCCGCTTGGAGAAAAAGAGAGAAAGTTACAATTATAAAGATATTTGAATTATTCGAATTAGTTCAGCTCAAATCAGCCTGAACAGGAGCCAGATATAATACCTATGAATATATTTGTATAAAGTAATACTGACAGTAACAAACAATTATAGTTACAAACACAACAATGCATCACAACTGTCTCAAATGCAGCAAATGAACGAATGCTGAGATGAAAGTAACAAAGAGGAGAAGAAGAGAAGAGAGGAAGTCACGGAGGAGAGGAGAAGATGAGGAGGAGAAAGATGGAGAAGAGGAGAGGAGGAGGGAGGAGAGGAGGAGGTGGCGAAGGATGGAGAAGAGGGGAGAGAAGGGAGGAGAGGAGGAGGTGGAGAAGGATGGAGAAGAGGGGAGAGAAGGGAGGAGAGGAGGAGGTGGAGACTTACAGCGGGAGCGGATGTAGCACTGGTGACAGTTCAAAAGTCCGTTTCTGATCCTGACGTCGGTTCCTGTCGTGGTGTCACCGAGCTGCCCCTGACACACCCCACACTGGGGGGGGGGTTCAACTTATTGTCATGTTTACATCCAGACTGAGAAACAAACCATGAGGCTTTTTTTCTGTTTAAGTTTTGACTTTCATGCAAATAAAACACTTTAATTTGAATGAAAACATTTGAAAGAGAGCTAAAGTGCAATTAAACACCTGATACGTTGTGGCACACGGCCCAGTAGTGTGTTGGAGCGTGTACAGTGTGTGGAGCATGGTGGAGCGTGTGGGAGCATGTGGAGCGTGTACAGTGTGTGGAGCGTGTGGGAGCATGTGGAGCGTGTACAGTGTGTGGAGCGTGTGGGAGCGTGTACAGTGTGTGGAGCGTGTGGGAGCGTGTACAGTGTGTGGAGCATGGTGGAGCGCGTGGGAGCGTGTGGAGCGTGCACAGTGTGTGGAGCGTGTGGAGCGTGTACAGTGTGTGGAGCGTGTACAGTGTGTGGAGCGTGTGGGAGCATGTGGAGCGTGTACAGTGTGTGGAGCGTGTGGGAGCATGTGGAGCGTGTACAGTGTGTGGACCGTGTGGGAGCGTGTGGAGCGTGTACAGTGTGTGGAGCGTGTGGGAGCATGTGGAGCGTGTACAGTGTGTGGAGCGTGTGGGAGCGTGTACAGTGTGTGGAGCGTGTGGGAGCGTGTACAGTGTGTGGAGCATGGTGGAGCGCGTGGGAGCGTGTGGAGCGTGCACAGTGTGTGGAGCGTGTGGAGCGTGTACAGTGTGTGGAGCGTGTACAGTGTGTGGAGCGTGTGGGAGCATGTGGAGCGTGTACAGTGTGTGGAGCGTGTGGGAGCATGTGGAGCGTGTACAGTGTGTGGAGCGTGTGGGAGCGTGTACAGTGTGTGGAGCGTGTGGGAGCGTGTACAGTGTGTGGAGCATGGTGGAGCGTGTGGGAGCGTGTGGAGCGTGTGGAGCGTGTGGAGCGTGTGGAGCGTGCACAGTGTGTGGAGCGTGTGGAGCGTGTACAGTGTGTGGAGCGTGTGGAGCGTGTACAGTGTGTGGAGCGTGTGGAGCGTGTGGAGCGTGTACAGTGTGTGGAGCGTGTGGAGCGTGTACAGTGTGTGGAGCGTGTGGAGCGTGTGGAGCGTGTACAGTGTGTGGAGCGTGTGGAGCTTGTGGAGCGTGTACAGTGTGTGGAGCGTGTGGAGCGTGTGGAGCGTGTGGGAGCATGTGGAGCGTGGTGGAGCATGGTGGAGCGTGTGGGAGCGTGTGGAGCGTGCACAGTGTGTGGAGCGTGTGGAGCGTGTACAGTGTGTGGAGCGTGTGGAGCGTGTGGAGCGTGTGGAGCGTGTACAGTGTGTGGAGCGTGTGGAGCGTGTACAGTGTGTGGAGCGTGTGGAGTGTGTACAGTGTGTGGAGCGTGTACAGTGTGTGGAGCGTGTGGAGCGTGTACAGTGTGTGGAGCGTGTACAGTGTGTGGAGCGTGTGGAGCGTGTACAGTGTGTGGAGCGTGTGGAGCGTGTACAGTGTGTGGAGCGTGTGGAGCGTGTACAGTGTGTGGAGCGTGTGGAGCGTGTGGAGCGTGTGGGAGCATGTGGAGCGTGGTGGAGCATGGTGGAGCGTGTGGGAGCGTGTGGAGCGTGCACAGTGTGTGGAGCGTGTGGAGCGTGTACAGTGTGTGGAGCGTGTGGAGCGTGTGGAGCGTGTACAGTGTGTGGAGCGTGTGGAGCGTGTACAGTGTGTGGAGCGTGTACAGTGTGTGGAGCGTGTGGAGCGTGTACAGTGTGTGGAGCGTGTACAGTGTGTGGAGCGTGTGGGAGCGTGTACAGTGTGTGGAGCGTGTACAGTGTGTGGAGCGTGTACAGTGTGTGGAGCGTGTGGAGCGTGTACAGTGTGTGGAGCGTGTGGAGCGTGTGGAGCGGAACACGCGACACCGACCTTGAAGCACTGGATGTGGAAGTAGAGACTCAGTGTCTCGATGATCATGGCGGCTCCTTTCCCCAACGGCAGACTGCAGCTGGAGCACAGCTTCTTACCGCTCACCGACCTGCAGAGAGACATCACATTTCTACTCTTACTATTACTATTATTATTATTACATTTCATCATAAAGATTGTTAAACTTTGAAGTCAATTCCCTCAGTATTTACATTTTCATATTGACCTTGTGGATGCATGAAAAGCAAATGGGATTGTTTGATTGGAATTTTGATCCAAAATTTACACACGAGAGGTAATTGTAAAGTTAAATGTAAGACTGCGTTGCCATTTTACAAATCCCACTTAAATTTTGCTTGAAACATGCTTCCATAACAGTGAATGTTGTTGTTCTGTATATTTTGAGTTACATCTTGTGTCATTTTCTAGCAGACAGTACATAAACAGAGCCTGGAGACAGGGAGTGAAGCAGCGTGAAAGGACATCTCCGCTTCCTTCATTGGGCTGAATTCAAGGCAGCAGATCTAAGATATCCCACAATCCTTTGCAAGAGCCTCCAGCAGCCCTGTAATGGGAACAAGCAGGCTGCTGTGCGGAGGGGGAGGAGGAGAGAGGAGGAGAGAGGAGGAGGAGCAGGAAGAGGAGGAAGAGGAGGAAGTGGAGAGCTGCACTGGGCGATGCAACTTCTGAGTCTGTGACAGAATCAAAGTGTCTGAGACTCTGACTTTTAAAAGCCCCACAAAATGGCTCCTGTTTCGAGGAAGGAACCTAAACCTCTGGATTCAGAAACCAACTGAAGAGGAGCAAGTCTTCCTCTCCTCCTCTCCTCCTCTCCTCCTATCAGTTGTGATGCTCTTCGCACTAGGAGGCCTCCATCAGAAGCTCCGTCAGCCCCCCCCCCCCCCCCCCGTTACAGCATGGAGGGAGGCTCCTGGTGCATTGTGGGACAGGGGAGCGACAGAGGCAATGACGAAGCACAAATGAATGTATGTAAACTTTATTTATCAACCCGGCCGCGCCCCAGCGCCGTGGTTACCTGTTTGGAGTGGAGGGGGGCGGGGCGTCTGGAGGGGGGGGGGTGGTGCTGTGATAGATGGGGCTGCACCTGAAATGGAGGCAACATGCGACATGATGACTGGACCACACGGAGACGACGCCTGATTGGCTCCTGCTGCATGCCGGGAGCCAATCAGAGGGCGAAGAAGCTGAGGCAGATTATCAGATGTAAAATGAAACGGAAACGCTCCCGTTGCTACGTTTCTCGGCTCATGACACAGAATGTGATGCAATCTGTGTCTTCATGGATATTAATGAAGGTTATCTGAGAAAAGATCCTTATCTGTCATGAGGTCCATGCACCTGATGAGCAGCGAGAGAATAAGAGCTGGAACAGACGATGCATGCTGCCACCTGCTGGTCATCCACCTGAACTGCAGCCCCACACGCACACTGCAGGTGAAGGTTTAAACCTTTACCTGCAGTGTTCTTAAATACTCAAATGAAATGGGAAAATTGCACATGCAACCAATGGGCTTTGGGCCATGCACCAGCTAAACTGTCTCTAATATCTTAATGTGGGTCAATATTAAATGCAAGTGAAACGTTAAACTACATTTGTGACTCTATATGTTGATATGTGCTTTAGTTTGTGCAGAGAAAATAAATGAACTGGATTTGACGCAGTGTTCTTTCTAGTCCAGGGAAGACAAGACAAGACGCACGCATGCACACGCACACGCACACACACACACACACACACACACGCGCACACACACACACACACCTCCGGTCGCCGGTGGCCGCAGGGGTCCGGCTGCCCCCTGGTGAGGTCTCAAACTGCTTGCTGCTGAGGCTTTGGCTCTTGGCTGAAGGTTGGACCTGAGGCTTGAGCAGCGCTGCGTTCTGGCCGTTCTGCAGCGGCGGCAGGACGTGCTCTGGCTGGCGGCCATTTTGGCTCAACAAGCTGCAGGCCAGAGAAGCCGATCAGGATCAGAGCAGAAACATAGTTACAGCACAGTTGTATTTGAAGAGTAGTTTGACTCCCTGGGATGAGCCGATGCAGCCAAACTGAGGGTGCACCTGACTGGATCACACAAACACTAACACAACACAGGCTGTATCAGATATTAGAGACTGGATCCTCTGCTTTGCTGACAAATAGAAGCAGTTATATGTTATTAATGGATGATGGACGAATACTGATTATATGTCACTCAATGTTCTAATACTGTGGTTCTCCAGCTTTTCCACATCCAGGAGCCTCAGTTTGATCCATTTGATCAGATCTTTATTGTTCGATCTGATTTTTTACTCTAGTTAGGGAGACAACAGTAAAACTAACTTACATTAATGCTGGGGACCCCCTGGAAGCTCTTGAAGGACCCCGCGGTAGTCCCCGGACCCCACGTTAAGAACCACTGTCCTAATGACCTTAAACTAAACTTCTGAGTCTAACAGGTACAGGTTTAAAGGTTTGGGGCAGAGTGTTGGTATCAGCGTAACACAGGTAGAGTTAATGTACCTGGGGATGGACATACAGGTTTCTTTAAAAAGACGAAAAGTTGAAATTCTCAGCTCGGTGCAGGAATCCAACAGCGTGCCAAAACAAACTGTTCGGCTCCAACTTAGAGTTTGCTCTAGATAAACAAAATTAAAGGGCTGTCTCGGGAGCCGGGGCTTGTTCCAGTCTCTCTCAGCGAGTTGGATCCTCATCGTACCTCTTGGCCGTCTTCATGCTGTCGTCGGCTGTGCTGATGTCGCTCGTCCGGTCGTTTTCTCGTTGTTTCCACTCGTTCTCCGCGCTTCCTCTCTGCATCGGCCAATCAGAAAACAGGGAGTTCTTTGTTTAACGACCGAACACAAAGTAAAGCTAAATGCTGCCTGACAGGGTGTGCGTTATGCATATCTCATGTACATACAAGTTAAACACAGATGTAATATAATTAAACAGAAAAAGACCCGAAAGGAAAATGGTTGCCTGAGTGTTGGGAGAAAACACTGTAGCTTGAAAGAGAACAAAATGTAAATACAACACATGGCTTACAGAGTGCACAGAGAATTTACATGATAATTATCGTGTAGCAGGAGAGAAACTACTATACAACTATATACACATATAAAAACATACACATCCATCCACAAATACAGATGCATACTGTATACACAAGTGTGCACAAACGTAAATAAATGAGTTTGTAAATTATGACAAAGCAGAGAGCAGTACCACATTACACCACAAGAGGGAGACATTCGTGTTTTTGTTTTTTTTGTTTGTTTTATCTTTTTTTTACAATTTTATCAATTGTTTTAACAGACGTCACAACCGCCATCTCGAAAAAGGTCAAATGAGGGAAAGAGTAAACTAGGGCTGTTTGAGTACATTCATTTTAAATGTATTCCAATTGAGCGAAGGATGGATTTAAATCAAATATATGATACAAAGTCCCCAAATCTGCTTCCCTGCGCTTATAAAGGCGGTGACAGCCGAGGCATTGAACCAGCAACCCATGCACGGACCCACCGGCAGGGGATCTGTGGGGGGGGACGGCGCCCCCTGGCTGTGGGAGGACTGGACGGAGGAGTGGGGAGTGAGGGCCGTCACGGTCTCCTCCAGGATCAGACGTTCCTAAGGGACGAGGTACGGCGAAATTAGGTTTTATATACTCACATACTTCAAATATTATACATACTATAGAGTATGAATGAGGGAAGACAACCTGAAATGACATAGAACATTTCAAATATTGATTTTAAAAAAAGAAAGACAAATATAAATGCAGCAGCAAATAATAATATATGTATATACTGTACACACAGCCACAGATCTGCAAAGATACCCTGAAATCAACATAGGAAAATATACACATCACTGAAGATTCTCTAAAATAAAGGCACAGACAAGTGGAGATATGAAGACATGAATTCAAAGTGTCTCCCTCCCTCTCACCTGCTCATGGTATTTCCTCTCCTCCTCCTCCACCTCTCTCTGAGCTCTCTCCCACTCCTCCTTCAGCTTCGTCTGCTCCTGCAGGTACTTCTCCTGTTACCGTGGCGACAAACACCCCGCGTTATCACAGCACAGAGCGACAACGTCACAATATGTCACATATACCGAGATACGTTCTGGCCTAAAATGAGCTTTGGTCAGATGTGTTAACGTGGATGAGCAGGGGAACGTCCTTCCAGCTCCCAATCAGAGCATCATCACAACCGTGGGGGCAGATTTGATGTGTTTGTGTTTGGAGGTGAAGCAGCAGCGTGGCCAGCACTCCCTCAGCTCCACGTTTAACATTTAAACGAGGTGGGAACAGACGTGAGGCCAGAGGAAGAACAGAGGATCCTCCACAGTCACAAACACACCAGCGGAGCTTCCAGCGTTTGGACATTATTTCAATGAAGGAGTGACATCACAGTGGGGGAGATTATATTAATAACCTCAAGTATGTGGTTGCCGTCATGGCAGCCATGAACCAGGAAGCGCGTGAGATCTGTGTCCAGACCATTACAATTACGAGAACAATCCTCTCCAGGTGAAACAGCCGCTGCTCCAGCGTCACTGAGGTGGAGGATCCTGAGCTCAGAACAATGAGGTTTTCAGCACAAGGAGGCGGTGAATCCATGCAACACCCACCCAGCCATTCATCCACACACACACACACACACACACACACACACACACACACACACACACACACACACACACACACACACACACAAAATATATATATATAGGTTCATCTTGGCAGCAGCAATAGCAGCAACTTGGGCCTGTGCGTGTGTGTATGTGGGTGCGTGCTTTCTTATGTGTGTGTGTATGTGCGTGCGTGTGTGTGGATGTGAGGGTTAGTGCTGCAATACACTGCACTGCCATCTAGTGGCCAGAGTATCACACTACATCTTCTTTGCAGCAGCCATGGAGTACACAGTGTTTTACTGCATGTTTTACTGCATGTTTTACTGCAGGTTTTACTGCATGTTTTACTGTCTGTTGTACAGATGTTTTCTGGCTTCCAGCTCATCAAGGTGGTGATCTTATCGCAGCAACTTTACAGTGTGTCGTAGCATTTATTTACCATCTTGTGTTCCTGGCAAGCAGTAAACTAGCTCATGCCTTAAATCATGCAGTGCTTCATTTAGTCAACATTTAGATAACATTGTATAGTTTGAAACAAGCATGCAGACGAAACTATTTATTACTTTTTTCTAAGTTAAAATGATATTTAACATGCTCGACACTTCTGTTCCAACTGTATTTTGTTACGCATGCTGTGGGCTCTGGCAGAGTGAGTGCCTTGCTCCACCAATAGAACCACCGAGGGATTTGAACCCCCAATGCTAAATTCACACAGTAGCAGTAAACAGTTGACGGCCCATTAATCTTTATTATTATAATTTTTTTTTAACGAGACAGAGAGCAGAGAGCTCCGCCTTCACCAGCGTTACATAAGGTGTTTTTACTGCCAAAATGAGAACGCTGCATGCATCAGTGCCCTTCTGCAGCGGTGGAGCAGTGCAGGGAGTCAAACCCGCAGCGCTAGTGCCTTGCGCAGCTGCAGCGCTAGTGCCTTGCGCAGCTGCAGCGCTAGTGCCTTGCTCAGCTGCAGTGGTACCTGCAGCAGGCGTTCCTGCTCCTGCTGCCACCGTTTCTGCCGCTTCCGCTCCTCATCAGGGTCCCAAGACCAGCGGTCGCCCTGCCTGGCCTGGACACACTACACACACACACCAAATACACACATCGAACACACACATAAAATACACCACACACACCCACAAGATGCCCATATACACAGTCATGCATACCTCAAAACCCACATGCATGCAAGAATACACACACACATACACACACACACACACCCACACACACACAGCAGAGGTAGAAGTAAAGGGAAAAGACAGAAAGAGTCGTTCTACCAGCACAGCACTATTCCAACACTAAGGCAGCCTACTGAGAGAGAGATAGAGCAAGAGAGAGACAGATAAACAGAGAGAGACAGATAAACAGAGAGAGAGAGACAGATAAACATAGAGAGAGAGATAAACAGAGAGAGGGAGACAGATAGAGAGAAATAAACAGAGAAATAAAAAGAGAGAGGAAGAGGTGAGTTCAGTGGAAAACCAAAGCAGTATCGGCCACTTTAAACACCAACACCATCGCATCTGCTGCACTGTGTGTGTGTGTGTGTGTGTGTGTGTGTGTGTGTGTGTGTATGTGTGTGTGTGGTTTAAACCACAGCTCCATTAAACCCTTTTCCCACCAACTATCCCACCACCAGCTGCAACATTGAGTCACAGCATATACTAAGTTATTAATATTATATATCATAACTTATTATATACATAATAATAATAATAAGTTGTTATACATAATATTTTTATATATGTAAAGAATGTAATAAACTGTTTGGTGTCTTTCGCACTTCACTCACGTTGCCACGGCGATCCTTCTCCGTGTCCTCTGCAGGATGAAGGTGAGACGGAGTTAGAATGGGACGTTAAACATCTCTCAATGTCACAAATCCCCTCAATACATGCCGGCCCTGCGGTTAGTGGTTACCGTGGCAACCGCTGCTCCACAGACATGATGTGATGTGACAAATAAGATGAAACTGTGACGGTTTCTGTGCTCCTCTACTTCGTTTCTCCGACTTTTAACCTGATAACATTTCTCCCCGTGTAAAGTGATGATGAAGTCACGGAGGCTGCGTTGCTATGGCGATGACCTCGGACGGCCGAGAGAAAACTCCCAAAACAGAGAGAGACAACTGGTCTGTAAGAACATCAGCACAGAGACATGTTCTACTATGTCCAATACCCCAAACAATCTAATCATCACTTTGATGTATTATTCCATAATCATAATTAAATATAAATGTTTCTATGATTTGGCCTCAAACAACAGAGAGCAAAGTGACTGAGTCAAAAACTGAAAAGGAGTTTTTTAATCAGAATCTGAATCCAAAATTAAATTAAACTTAAATACAACAAGTATTGAGACATATTTAAACATCTTTCATTGAGCCCAGCAGCAGCAGGAAGCTCCACCCGTCCACAGCGTAAGTCGACCTCCAGTGAATCGTGTAAAAGGTCACGTGAGGTTTTGAATGAACAACGGCGTGAAAACAATGGAAAAACCAAAATAATAATGAAAACAACGGAAAAACCGAAATAATAATGAAAACAACGGAAAAACCGAAATAATAATGAAAACAAAGGAAAAACCGAAATAATAATGCAAACAAAGGAAAAACCTAAATAATAATGGAAACAAAGGAGACGACCGTGACGGACGGAGTGCGACAACATGAAACTTAAGGTCAAAAAAACCTCCAAACAGCACAGATCACTGGGAGCTACCGACTGGTTTGGATGGAAAACAACAACACACACAAGACATCACTGACTAGGGCCCACAGAGCTCCGGGGACGGGGGTGTGGGGGTCTGGGGGTCCGCGGCCCCCTGGGGGTCCGGGAGGGAAACCCTGTACACTGAACACCGAGGGCTTTACCTGCAGCAGCGAAGAACTCCCAGCGCAACTGAGGGTTGCTGGTTGCCAGCGGCGACCTGACACTGTTTGCAAGCTCTAAAAGCAAAAAAAAGAAGTGTGTGGGTGTGAGAGAGAGAGAGAGAGAGGGGGAGGAGAAGGGGAGGAGGGATGGAGTGAAGGAGGGATGAGGAAGGAGGAGTCAGCTGGGGAGGTGCAGGGTGCGGCGTCTGGGACTCCACCACAGATCAGAGCTTCCACTGGGATTCAAACGTCTCACGGAGGGCAAACCAAACGGCGAGGGGGAGGAGCTACACAGACAGAGAGGATCATGGGAGATCTGTAGACGAGGCCGTGTACCTGCTTCAGATGGCGGATTATATCCAAGCGCTTTGGGGACATGTAGATCCTGGGGAGCATCAGTTCTCTGTGTCCGGTCCTGAGAACAGCCGGACAATCAATAATTTAATAAGATAATATAACAAGATAACATAATATTAATATAATAATATATGATTAATAATAATAATAATAAGTGATAATAATAATATAATAATAATTATAATAATAAAATAAGACAATATAATAATAATATAATAATATAATATAAAAAGATAATAATAAGATCAAATAATAATAATACAATATAAAATAATAGCATAATTTAATAATTACATTAAAAAAAGAATAATAACAACATAATGATAAGATCATATATTTATGTATTTGCCACTGTCTGTTAATAATGACTGTTGCCACGGGCAACAACTCCTCCAGGTTTTCCCCACTCCGCCAACGTTCTGACGCTAACACTAGCCGGTGGAGCCACCGTGTGGCGCTAAATAGAAACTACAATGGAAGAGTGGAACCCGACATCCCATTTAGGGTCACATTTCAAGATGAATGTAAATGACCAATTTAAAATTAGTAACAGTAAACAGGTCGGTCATCTGTCTTAATGTCCCTTAAACTCAACATAGTAGTTGTAAAATAATTTCAAATCAGTGTATTATTTGATTTTGTAAGTAGCGTGTCAATGTGAGACTCTTTGGAAATAGCGTCCGCTAAATGACATCATATGATGTCAGGATCATGTGCCGACGGTCCTGCACATTATGGCTTACTGTACATCATCACTGTTATTGAAAACAACTTCACTCTTTATTGCACAGTGCTCAGAGGCAGCCTCACCTGTGAGCTCATTGGTTGACTCCGCCGCATGGTGACCTCTGATTGGACGACACTGGGGTCGGAGGGGTTCAGTTTAGGGAGCTCGGTTTGTTGCTGGGGAGCGTCTACAAGTAGAAAAACAAGAGAACTTTTGAGACACAATCCCTCTGGATGAGCGCTGTATGGAAATACATTTCTTAAAGCCACCACAGGGTGTCAGGCTAGACGCTCAGGATGGTTTCCCAGGCAACACGTGACGTCAGACCTGGATGTAAAGCCTGCTCTGCTGCAGTCCCCTCCTTGCCCTCTGGGGGCGCTGCAGACTGGATCCCTGCACTGACGCTCCCCTGCTGCTGCCGCACTTCCTGTTGGAGGAACACAGGTAAACAACGAGCCCCTGCACATGAATAATATGGATGATGATAACAAAATGAATGTTACGAATAAAAAAAAAATAATGATCATCATATTAATACTACGGATTGTTAAAAGTCCACATTAAGCTTTTTCAGGAGGATAAGCAGGTAAATTATAAACCGTGACAACTGCATAAACAGCCCCTCAACAATGATAATGTTTCCATGGGAACATGCAATAAAAGTGTGCAGGACAGAGGCAGTTTGGCCTCTGGTTCATCAGCTTGGATCAGATTAGAAGCAGCCACAGCGTGTTCCGATTGGAGTCATGAGGGCGACGCCACGTCCACATCCCAAACGCTTCACATCCACCCACGGCTCAAAATAAACACATTCCATTGGATCTTTGAGGAGCTCAATAACATCTGATGACAGGAGACGTAAGGATCACAACGCAAGGCATTATGGGAAATCCTACGCTTCCCTAACTAGAAAATGAACTTCCCCGTTAAAACCAGACTTAACGTCGTTTTCTTCCCAAACCCTCACCGTTGTCAGGGAGGTTGCGGGACTGGGTGGGGCGGGGATGTCGGACGCCGGGCCCCGGCCTGGGGCCACTGGGCCCTGCCCCCCTGGGGACCCCGAGGGTGCGGGGCTGCCTCCTCCTTCGCTGGACCCAGAGGGGGAGTAGCAGGGCTGGAAGCTGGGGGGAGAGCACCTTCCGGGGCTTTCGGGCGGGGCTCCACCTGCCGCCTCTCCGTTCACACGGAGCAAGATGTCCGTCTGGGGGGGGTTTGGTGGGATGATAATATAAATAAAATAGATATGATTACATTCTCAGGCACCATCAATGTTAGAAGACACTCATTTTAACTTGAGACTGTCACATACTTTACTTATTAGTGCAGATTTTCCACTGTGTTCATTTGTTGCAAAGGTCGCTTCCCAAAAACCTGAGTTCCTGATGAATCTACAACTTCAACCTGACGAAACTTTAGATGCAGTCCTGGAGACCGGTGAACGAACACACACACACACACACACACACACACACACACACACACACACACACACACACACACACACACACACACACACACACACACACACACACACACACACACACACACACACCCTGTGTGGGCTCCCTTTGTCCTTGGAGCCACTTCACATTGAGAGCCTCGTCCTTGTCGGCTTCTTAAATCCAACAGAGGCTCCATTCAGGCTCGGAGCACATTCCTCTGCCGGCTTCACCAAAACAGCACATCCACATTTAAAAAAACGCCCATTTGGCGATTTTGTTCCACGGGAAAAGGAAACGGAGCCGTAGAGATCACGGTGAGGGTCATTAGAGCTAAATTCAAACATTACACGCTACTTCTCGCCCCGTTTCCATAGAAACAAGCCAGAGGATCCCCATAGCGGCAGCGTGGTATTCTGATGTAAATAGCACTGAGCTCCACCCAGAGCGAGGGGCAGGTGACCCTGGACCCTCACATCTATCTAACTACCACACAGGATGTGAAGCAAGGCTGGCCGAGGCACTGCCCGCTTTTAAATACCTTTTTGCTTTTTATGCGAAGCAGCTCTTTGAACGTTCAATTTCAAATCTGCTTGATAAATAAATTGAATTACTGTAATTACTAACATTCAGTCATCCAAACGACCTCAAGCATGAAGTCAGCAGCTGTAGTCAGAGTCAGAGTCAGGATCCACATTTGTGTTTAAACGGAAACTAGTATTTTGTGAAATTTCGCTTTTTGCCTATTTTACCCAGATTCAGACCAGAAGGTCGATACCAAGGTCATCGCTGTGTTTCCAGTAGCGAGAAAGCAACTGTGCTAACTGTGTTAGCTCAATGCATGGCTGCAGATGGCATCAGCTAGCCTAGCTCCTGTGAAATTAGTGATACACACCTTCCAGCAGAGTTATTTAAGTGATGAGTAAGAATGAAAGTTTAAGTTCTTAGTTCACAGCAGCTAGGAAGGTTGCTGGTTTGATCCTGGTAAAATGTTTTGAGGTGTCCTTGAGCAAGGCATCTCACCGCTCGCTGCTCGGCGTCTTCGTCGTGTGAATGTGTTGGATGTCTGTGGATGTGTGTGAATGACAGATCGAACTGGTCTACACCAGCATTACCCCAGGGGTCCATACACCACCGCCCGCTCCTCCATCAGCAGCAGAGTCTCACCTTCGCAGTCCGGGGCCCGGGTCCCCCCGCTGCCGGGGGCCTGGTCTGGACGTAGGGTTTGGGCGTCAGCAGCGGCAGAGCTTTGGGCGCCAGCGCTCGGCCGGAGGGCGGCTCCGTGGACCGCGAGCGGATCTGGGGCGTGGGGGCGAACTCCTCCACCCGAGCCTCCACCGTGGCCGTGAAGCGGGGGGGCGGTGCCGACTGCTGGCGCAGGAAGCGCATGGGCCCGTCGGGGTCCAGGGGGGAGTGGTCCGGGCTGGTGGGGGAGGCGGAGAGGGAGAGCGGCGACGTGGGGAAGCAGGAGTCAGACGACAGGCTGCGGTCCAGCAGCTTGGGGAGCTGCAGCAGCTCCATCACCGCCTCGCTGATGGAGAAACGCTGGGCGTAACGCTGCAGCACGGCCGACGCCTCGTCTGATGAGCGGGCGGCGCGGTACGCCACGCGCAGCTCCTCCTCACGGCGCTCCCTGGTGGACGGAGGGCGTTATGTCAGCAGGTTGGGTTGCTCTTAAAGAAACAAGACACTAACACTTTATTCACTCACACTATAAGAAGTATCCTGGATCCCTAACGAGGAAGTATCCTTGTCTCCTAACGAGGTAGTATCCTTGTCCCCTAACTAGGAAGTGTCCTTGCTCCCGGGACTGGGATACCTCCTAAATGCCAGATTAAAATAATTGAAAATTTGGAAATTTGGATCTTTTCTCCAGGTAATATTCTGGATTACCACTTTAAAGTGACTGCTGTGAAACCCAGTGAGACTGAAATGGGATTTCAGAGGTGGACCCTGTGATGCACAAGCTCTCCCTCTCTCCCTCCAGGTCTGCCGCACAGTGACCTTTGACCCCAAAACAGGAAGTTGGACCCACTTCTCCTCCACGATCTCTCGGTACGTCTTGATGCTCTTCCTCCTCTGGGTCTTAGATCCCTCTCCGGACATCAGCCTCTCCATCATCTTCCTCTCCTCCTCCTTCTTTATCAGGTCCTGAGAGACGCTCCGTCTGCGGTTCTTCCACCGGGCCAGGTCCTGACACACACACACACACACACACACTTAACACAGGTGAATACTACATAAGCTCCATCTCTACAGCAGCATGGCTCTCCTTACGTCCTGCCAGTGGTCTTCGTCCTCCTTCATCCTGTTGTACTGGTTGTGCATCAAATCGTGTCGCACTTGACTGTGGGGCTCGTCCTCCGCCCGCATGTCGATCATACTCACACTCCTGGGGGGGGGGGGGGGGGTTAGGGGGCAATATCAGTTTTGTACAAATAAAAGTTTGATCCGTGACATATTTTCATGCGCGTTTTTGTATTTCTCGCCTTAGTTTTGTCGCATAATCTCGACTGTTCTATTTCTCTGTCCGTCCATTGACCGAATGCAGCCATGTGATGCTTTGTTGGGCTCAGGAAATTCATTAAGATTTGAAAATAAAACCAAAACATCACATTGAAGATAACAGTGTGAATTACTCCAAATTAATTTACCACAGTGATAGAAAATAACAATAATTTGCTTCTTCTCCTTCTGAAGGCCCGTGGGAGCACAACTCTCCGCCCACAAGATGCTGCACTTCCTGCCCTCGGTGCGGTGTCACTATGTGCGTGCAGCATTATGAGCAGTGTGTTGTGTTTGTGTGTGTGTGTGTGTGTGTGTGTGTGTGTGTGGGGGGGGGGGGGGGGGTTGTGTGTGGGTCTGAGTGGAACATGCACCAATCGAACAAGCTCCTCATTAGAAAAGGTCTGTAGCCGGACTCTGGTCCACGCGGGGTTAAATGGCTGAGCGGCGATCACAGTCAGGAACCTCAGTTAGTTTGAGCTGGTTATTATCATAGAGCTGGAAGAGAAACCGGCAGAAACTGGGCAAACCAGCTGAACCTACGACTGCACGGCCTTTTAGACGGACCGTGATGCGGCTGCCAGTGAAGGGAGTGGAGGTACTGGGGGGGGGGGGGGGGGGGGGACATTTCAGATTTACTACAACTTTGCTTCCGAGGCTTCATTAGCCTCCACAGCAGCCATCGAGTCCCACAGAGGATGCTACCGCTGGAATGCCCGTTCTACCTGTCTCATTTCCATGGCGCTCCTCTGGTTCAGAGTGGAGGATTGTGGGAACGCCGGGTGAGACATGCAGCTGAAGCTCTGGGGGTGAGACAGGAAGAACCCGGTGACACGGCAGAGACCTCGCAGTGCTTTTGAATCAGATCTGAGGCAGGATGGGGGGCACAGACCTCGCAGGCCACGGCAGGGCCAGTGTTTAGCGGCTGACTTGGAGTTGTTAAAGCAACGCTGCAACGCAAGCCCTTCTCAACAAATCAGAAGTATCTTCTAAAACAAGAGGAAAACATCTGCCAGGACGAGATCAGTTCAATTTGTTTCCAAATTCAAATCAACCAGTTGAAATATTGGTGAGGTTGCGTTTCCCCTCTCAGCGTTGGCAGATGCAGATTTCCACCTGCTTTAAAGAAACAGCATCTTGGACTCATTCCAGGAAGTGACTTGTTCAGCCGGACCTTGTTTTGCAGCTCATAGCGGTGCAGGGCCGGGAGGCATGAAGACCGAAAGACTTACTGTGGATCATCTGACGCACTAGCTGTACGTCTGTATCTGCAGGAGGCAGAGAGAGGACACAGTCAGCACCGTGTCTCCGTCTGGCCACAGGACAGGGAACACGTGAGCTACCTCCTAACGTGTGCTGAGCTCACGACGACAGAAGGACATCATGATGAGAGACCGAATGAAGGTAAATATGGAAAAAACCTGTCGCCACACAAATGGAATTGGTCCTTTTCAGCATCTGTGCTGCTGAAAAGGACGACGGGAAACAGGAAAAATGAGAGACAGTCACCAACACACTCTTAAGCAGATCCGCATTCAAACACAAGGGGGAGCTCTAGTTCAAATCACAGCCAGAGCAGAATATGGTTTCAGCCGGGATACAGAGATACAGCTACATCCATATGCTGCATATGGACATGATCTCAGAAGGCAGCTGACACTTATTAAAAAAGAAATGCATGCATCTTTCAGAGGCTGCAGCAGAAGCAGAGTGGAGGATCTGTGCACGTGCAGCTTCAGCTTGAAACCACAGAGACCGTCACACGGTGTCGCAATGAGCTTCCTCTGGAGCCAGGAGTCGTGTGAGGGAAAGCGCGGCCTGTTCCCACAAGAAGAGGACGAGACTCTATAAAGAGAAGCCGGACCCAATCAAGACCAGAGAGCGAGCTTTATGAGAGCGGCGTTCACCACCGGGCTCCTTTTAGTAACATGTATATGCCCATATGGGACGCAGTAGTAAAACTTCTGTTTTCCTTCAGATCTCATCACAGCCAAGGATGCGCTTCGACTTCTGTTGCGGCGACCGGCGCTCACACCCCACCATGCTGGTGGTGGGCGACGAGTGGAGGCGGCGGATGGAGCGGGGAGCCTGATGGGTCCCAGCTGCTGGAAGCTGGAGACACATCTGATCTGAGGGTTTTCCCTCAAATTCACGCTGCCAATTGCTTTCTGATATTCACTGGTCTTTAGTTTGGCTGCCAACAGCATTATTCACAAGGCTCTGTCACATGTTGAGAATCAGAGTGATGCATTTGAACAAATGTGTTTCAAGATCTGTGTACATGCAGGCGCTGTCATTTTATACAAAATAAAGCTAAATCCTGGCTCAAATCAAATCAAATGCTAGTTGGTGCCAAAGGTTCAGAGGTTGCCATTAAAGGTCATGCCGGGTTCATCAACTGCCACATTCCAAGGCTTCTCCTGACACGGGGAGGTTCAGGTGGAGGAATATTTTGTTTTCAGTCAACATGCTAACCACACCTTGGAAAGCAACTGGCAACCGATTTCATTCAGCATACACTGAAAATAAAATCGAAACAGTCAAACAATCTTCCATCACCTGCAGGAAGTTGGTCCTCCGGGAGGGAGGAGTCAAGTTCACATGCTGCAAAGTATCTTAAAAGGAAAACAGCCGCCGTAGTTCCCTTGAACTTGTTGTCTTTCAACACGTTGGACATTCCTAATGAAATGCGTTTGCAGGGCGAGGCTCACGTTGATGAAGGTTTGTCGTCCACCAGGGGGCGCCGTTCTGTCCTCTCCGTGCGCTCCTTCGATGCTCCTGCCTTCATGTCAGTCACAGGGAGGAGGTCGGTTTGGCAGCGAGTGCCGTCAGGGCGTTTGGGTGAGGTCGGGGCTTTGAGGGACCACGTGCCACCTCGCTCTGCGTCAGCCACCAAGAAGATGGCGCCTCCCGCGGTCCTCCTCAGCCCCGCCCCCTCGGCGTGCGCCTCAGGCGGGCGCCTCCCGGTCGTAGGAGCCGTCGTAGGGTTTGTCGAGAGGGAGGACGGTCGTGGCAAGATCTCGGAGCAGGAGCGAGAGGCAGAGCTGCTGAGAGAACGGTCCGGTTACACCAGACCAGACCGCAGGATCTGGGGCAGGAGGCCGGGCCTCGTCCACCCCGCCAGCACATCCCACCCCGCCAGCACATCCCACCCCGCCAGCACATCCCACCCCACCAGCACATCCCACCCCGCCAGCACATCCCACCCCGCCAGCACATCCCACCCCGCCAGCACATCCCACCCCACCAGCACATCCCACCCCACCAGCACATCCCACCCCGCCAGCACATCCCACCCCACCAGCACATCCCACCCCGCCAGCACATCCCACCCCACCAGCACATCCCACCCCGCCAGCACATCCCACCCCGCCAGCACATCCCACCCCGCCAGCACATCCCACCCCGCCAGCACATCCCACCCCGCCAGCGTACACGGAGGCTTTCAGGACGTGAATCTCAGAAACACGGCAGAGTAAACAAGTCCCTCACTGCAGACTGCATTGGCTTCCAATCTGTTCTGACTACTTCTTATTCACTCCGACACCAAAAACACAAGTTTCTGACAAACCACAATTCTTTGGGAGGTTTACACAAAGAGAAAATCCTGATTTTTACCCTAAAAATGGTTTTCCCTTAAAAATAGATTAAAATGAGCAGGCGCAGGGGAGATCTGTCTTCAAAGCAGCTTTGAGTTCTAAGAACGATTTTAAAGTGATGACATCTTTAACTCCTCAAGTCCTGGAGTCAGAGCAACTTTGCCCGTTTCGAGACATTTCTTGCGATAAACTGATTTGATCTGCATCGAAGTTAAATGACATGTCCATGGATGTATACGGCAGAGTTTTATTAAAGTGTTTCACGACAGCGTTTCTGGGTCTGAGGACCAGAAGGAGACCAGGCGGTGCAGAGCTGGGACAGAGCGTCCGTCCCAGCCGGGGTCAAGAGAGGAAGACGGCCTCATTTCCTCCGCATCCTGAGGGTGGGAAGTGCATGTTCCCAGGGTGTGTGTGTGTGTGTGTGTTTTGGATGTGCATGCGCTTACATTGTTCCCAGGGATTGTTACCGTTACTGATATGTATGTCACAAATAATCTCTTGAATTTGAACTTGAACTCGAGTGACAACATTGCTGCACAGTGTTAGAACCGTCCATCAGAAAACCATTAGCGAGGTTTGGTTTTACACCATAAGACAAGACAGACAGACACCATCTGCAGCACAGTGTCTCTATTCTGAGGAAACACATGCCTTTTACTTTATATCTCAACTGATTTAGGACCATACTGACAAAGTACTCCAGACTATTGTTGGTTTTATTGTGCAATCAATTTTTCCCAAATTAGATCCACTGATGAGATAAAACTGATTAACTGATTGTTTTGAGAGCGTCTGAGGGGAGAAGGAAGCTCCCAGAGTCTGGTCCGAGTTGATCAAGCTGTTCCAAACAACAACAGCAACAAAACTCTCGAGTGTGGCAACATCCGGGAGGACCTGAACCACCAGAACTACGCTCCACAGCTCAGATCTACACCATCACAGAGACATCCTTCAGCGCTTTGGAGGAAGTTCAGTGGCTGAAAGAGCAACACACAGTCTAAAGTCTCCCAAACTGAGACTAAAAGCTGTGGACTGACGAAACGAGGCAGCTGAGAACAGATTGTGAAATAGTCCAGAGAGCTCAGATCAATCCTGCCAATCCAGACCGTTGAGAAAGTGTTGAGAGCTTAAATGTTCACTTTCACAATGAGAAACACATCACTGCCCTCACAGCCGGCGCGGGTCGGAGCTGCAGAGCAGCCTCTTGGTGTGAGGGCAGACAACATGGCTGCAGGTCCCATTCAGCAGAACTTGAACTGTAGAACTTGGGACCAGACTGTAGGCGGTCTCAGACTCAACTCAAGCACCACCTTCAGAGAGTACCTCCTCTCCTAACTTACAATTACTTAGCACTACTTAGCAGTATTTATTTATTGTTACGCTAATGTTCCTGTTGCAATGTAGCTTGAATGTTATTCTCCCTTGTGAGTCGCTTTGGATAAAAGAGTCTGCTAAATGACTAAATGTAAATGTAACCACAAACCGTGGACTCAATATTATTTAAATGGCACACAATTGCAGTGATGGGACTTATTTAATTATTCACATTCCATCCCCACTGAGTTGGGTCTGGAAGTGTTGGACCTGACTTACTCGATGAGCATCGGTTTCTGACTTGACTTGGTGCTGCCTTGTTGGGTTGACTACAGGTCATGATTACAACGGCGCTCGGTTTACTCCATGAATTACACCACACATCGCAATAGGCATCTAGTGTTTGACTACAAGTCCTCGAGTGGTAAAGAGCTTCAATTTATCAGCTTGGCAAGGTTCTCTGAGAAACATCTGGAAGATTAAGATGGAGGACGTGATACTGCAGAGCATTAAAATCATTGGAAAATAGCGAAGAACCATCAAGGAGCTTTATGAGGAGCACATGCTTCCCAGCAGTTAAATGAGTGCATGACGGATCTTCCAACAGATCCTTAAATCATCACTTTGAGACTCCATCCATCTCCACCATCATGGTGAAGGTTGAGGTCTTTACCTTCAAAACCTGGAGCTCCATAAAGTGTTTTAAGGGAGGTTGATGAATGACAAAGACCTGCTAAGTGCTAAGAACACTATCTGGCCACTACATGAGAACTTGTACTTCTCTTTCAACGTTCTACCGACTACAATTGGCTGCTAATTTGACCATTGTCCAGAAAAACCTGGTGAAGTCTCATTCTTCTTCTGGCTGGAGTCACCTTTGCTCTGAGCTGACGGTCAGATGATGGGTGGTCTCCGTGGGGGGGTCTGCGTGGGGTCGTGGGAGGCCATAGGGCTGAGGCTTGCTGCTTCTCCTCCAGTTCGGAACCTCGATGCGTGGTCCAGGGGTCTGCCCCGCCTCGGGTCCATACAGCCTGCCCAAGGGCTGCGGAGCCAGGAACTGGGGTCCAGGGACCAGGGCAGGTGGGGCAGTAGGGGTTTCAGGTACGTTATGGGTTGTGGAGGTAGGAGACGGGCAAGGTGACTTACTGCTGGGAAGCTCTAAATTAGGGACCTCAACTGGACTGATATAATAGTACCCACGTAAAACCACAGCAATCACAGGAGGAGGAACAACCGTACAAACACAGAAAGATAAAGACATGACATCAGTCGATACGAGAGTCAGAGGAGGAAACATGTTGTGCAAACAGCAAAACATGTTTGGGTTCAAGAAATGAAATCCAAGGATTTAATGACAAGGGGTGAAGGAGAGAGGTGGACCAGAGATACACCAACAAAGGGAGAGGAAGAGGAAGAGAGAGGAAGTGGAAGAGAGCTTACTCATCATATACCTGTATATAATAGTGAGGCCAGGAGCTGCCTCTTTTTAGGGACTCATTAGGACGGGATCCCAGAGTCCACGGAGTCCCACAACACAGCTCCAATGGGCAGTAAACTGAGGGGGTCCTCCAACCGTCCCACCTGGAATACGGTCCTGGAAAAGGCTGCCATCGATGTAGGAGACTCACTTTCCTCTGCATTTTACTCATCCACCAACTTTCTACAGTAGGAGCCGTGTGCAGCCACAGGGAACTGACTTTAGACCCAGAGTACCTTGCTCAAGAGCACTCCCTCTTAACCTGACGTGTGGGTCTGGGGAGGCAGGAGGCAGGACACCCATGGGGAGAAGACGCAGAGTCCACACAGAAAGGCTCCAGAACCTTCTTGCTTTGAGGCTACGGCGCACTGAACCTGCCCCACTGTGCCACCAACACTACCAACAAGGTGTTGAGGCTCTGCAACCTGTAGACGACAGAGTTCGATGACTTGATCTATATATATAAATAAACTGTGTATCTTCGAAGATAGGGAGTCGGTTTGAGATAACACTGTGTTTTGCTGCAGTGTGTGTTGATGGAAACACTTCCCCAGGACTCCTGCCGACCGTCTGAATGTTGCCCTGAACATCGGCTTCAGGAACGCCATGTTGGCTCCAATGAACACACACACACACACACACACACACACACACACACACACACACACACACACACACACACACACACACACACACACTCCATCAACCTCTAAATATCAATACGATCCCGTCAGGATCTGGAGAACACGTGACGCTGGCTCTGACTCCTCAGATCTGGAGGATCAGCAGCTTCTGGACGTCCACACATGAAGACTTGAAGACATTTGTGTTTTCACTAAAAAACTTGACACTTGTTAAAGTCTCGGCCTCGGGCCACAGCGTGAAGTGGAAGCATCTGGTCTCCGTCAGAGTAGAGGAAAAACAAACCCAGGATTCAAACTTTCACTCAGCGGCCAACGAGCGCAGTAGGAACGTCACGTCCCGCATGGTAACAACTGACGCCAGATATCTGAATGAAAGACAAAATCCTCTGATTCTGAGGACTCCTGTGTTCCTGGACGCCATCAACCGGCAATTAGTCTTATTCCCCACAACAAAACGTGCAAAGTAAAACATAGGAGCGCTGTGGGAGAAAAACAAGCTGACTCAAAGAAAACCTTGAATGTTGAGAGACTGTGATGTGGCGGATCCTTTCCCCACCTGCCACAGTCATTCATCCTTTCATCACTGTACTTTAGTGTTATTTATAGATGGGATCTTGTTATTTATGGGTGAGGCGGTCACAGTTATTTCATGATCGCCATCGTTTGAGCAGGTTGTGATGTTTAATAAAATTTTTCCATACAAATCTGAGTTTAAATCCCATGCTGGAGATGTCGTGAAGTAGTGAATGTGATTCAGATGCATTTCCATCTGTGGAGTTAAGGGAAATTAACTGTCTACATGAAGTGATGATGTTCTAATCTTCAATGCCAAAAAAGGCATACATTTTATTATCACAATTTTTATTTCATGCCACTACGATAGTGCCATAAATGAACAAAAAGACAATTCAATTCTGAATAGAAATTATTTGTATTAATTGTGACGGCCCTGTTTATAGTGGATGGAAATTTAACATTTAACATCATCTTCATTGCCTTTATTTGGTCTTTTGGCGAGCACCACCGTGATTGGCGGCGTCTATGTGAATCCAGCACAAAAATCAAAACACAATCCTCAAACAGTAGGATTAAACATGGACGCCTAATTAGATACACACTGTTGCTATGACAACAGTCACCTCTGAAAGGCTTCCCTGAAAAGGGTAAAATAGAAAAACTTCTATCATCACAGTCACAGCGCTCACCTGAATGGCCTGTCGCCCCCTACGGGCGAGGTGGCGGTGCTCCAGCTCTTGCGGCCTGCGTCGTCCTTGTCGCTCCTCTTCTTGCGGAGCGGCGTGGGCATGTAGCCACTCTGGTTGCTCTTGTTGGGCAGGTACTGGTTGAAGGGCATGGCGGCGCGCGGCTCGCTGACTGACGTGCGGCGCGCCAGCATGTCGTCCTTCCGAACGTCCGGGAGCTTCCGGTGTGTGGGCGTGTCCGACTCCGAGTCGCTGCCGTGACCTGAGCGGAGGAGGTCAGAGGTCAGATCCTCAGGTCTCTGAGGGAAATGGAGCTGTGACTTTTAGCATGTGAACACATTTTGATGAATTTATTAATTTTTTTCTATATTTGATATAATGACAAATAAACCAGAGGGATGAATCCACGATGACGTGACAGACAAACAAATCCTTGAACTGGACAGTAACACATTTGACATCTAACATTTTCAGATTTTATAGATTTCTATATAGTAGCCTTGACATGTCTATGGCCAGCAGGGATTTCATTAAAATGTTCCAATTTCCATTCGAGTTCACGTGAAGCATCAGAGATCCTTGAAAAAAATGAAATATGAAAAGGCCTTTGTCTAATAACATTCAAATGAAAATATAGTTGTACATTGTAGTTGTGGCTGGTCATAAGGAATGCGATTCTCAGTGGAAATGCATCTAAAATGTAAAACTGAAATGCAAAATTGATTGCAATATTTTTTCCATACTGTTTTAGTGCTTCAAATACAAATTAAATGATTTAATGACAATATTTATTTTGAGTCAAATTTGTGATTTTAACCACGACATATTCTGTATAGCCTCCAGGAACATCACTGAAATAATAAGAAAGTGAGCTCCTCAATGTGTTAAATTGATGTCAGTAAAGGACTGCACCAACTCCCAATCATTGTAAAAAATAACCTCATTTTAATTCAAATCATCTCTTCTCTGATAAACCCTCCACAGTTTTCCGTCTTGCAGCGCTCAGCTCATTCCTCTGGGATTGTGTTGGCCGTAAATCAATGTTCCGTTTCCCTGGAACAAAACCTGACAAATAAATCATCTGTGGATGAGCACGGCTCCGACCGCAGGGACTTAATTCTAGCTTTATGTCTGGAAGAATTCAGCGAGGATGCCATTGTGTCTGCGCCCGACTCCCAACACCTGGAATCGCAGACTCCAGGACTTGACCGGAGAGAGACGAATTGATCAGGAAAACAAGACGATCCAGAGAAGAGGATCAAACCAGCGACGGTCCATGAGCAACAGACCAGAATTGGTGCCATCATTTCATCAAACTCCTCTAACTCCTTAACAGATATTCAGCACAAAGCAGCAGATCGACGCCTGAATCCAGGCTTTTGCTTTTCGCCGCGGGCCTCGTAAAATTCCTCTACAAGATGTTGTGCACATGTGCTTCTGGAATTCACCTCTTCTTGTCTTCGTAGGAAGTGGACCTGCAAACGGAGGCTCTGAGGGCTGAGGACCCAGAGCAGAACCTTTTGGTGATTCTATCGTTTTTAAATTGTCGTACATAAGGTCGAGTCCTGAGCCATTACTATACAAATGTGATGTGATTTGATTTTATATTCTCTATCAGCCAAGGAGGACTCACCAGACGCATGGAAACCGCAGAGGGGCATTTTCTACAAATGTACTAGATATATATCATGTTTAATATATATATTAGACACTACATCTGAATATTGAAACTCTGCAGCTGGAGCAACTGTCCCTTTAGATGCGTCCAAATTGGAGTTTCTCATCCAACAGACAAGTCTATTTCAAGCGCTCTCCATGACTGGAAGATCAAGGCCTGGCAGGGACCTTGAGGTGGTTCAACCCTGAGAGCTTTTTCTGTCGACTGGAAACATGAGCGTGACTCTTGTCTCTGAGCAGCGTGTCGGCACAGTGTGATCTCCAGAGGAACAACACAGCCGCCGAAACAGAGCTCCAAGTGACTTATTTGGACCAATCAGAGGAAGGATGGAGGAAAACGCAGGAAATGGGGAGAGACCTGGGACCGTCGTCCAACAAGCGCTGCAGTGACTGAAACACTGACGGGGAAAGGGGAAACAGCATTCCTGTTCCAGATCTAAAGGCAGCGCTTGTTTTAAAACCTCAACTGACTCAATCCTCAGCAAGGGGTTCAGGGACCCCACCAGGGGTCCTTCTAGAGGGTCCCCAGTGAAGTTATGAATAGTTCACCTGACTCCACCGGACCAGGGTCTGCGGGGCAGGAGGGGTGCAAGCGATTCGGGTTCGACTTGCCTGATGGACTCGCACCCCCAACCCCGCCATTTTAACTGCAATTACCAACAGCACACATGAGCACTGGGGTTTTCCGGGGTGGCCGGTCGCTGGCAGGTCGGTGTCGGGGCGTGGTGGCCGGTCGGGTGGCTCAAGGTGTGCTGCGACCTGGCGGGGCTGCGGGGAGCGCCGCCGGGTGCCTTCCGGGGCCCCTGGGGGGGCTGCTTGCCGTTGTGGGTGTGGGCTGGGGTGTGGGGGGCGGCTGTTGGCCTTTTGCTTCTGCTGCGCGGCTTCTCTGCGGCGGGCCCCCCGGGTGCTGGGGGTGGTGGAGGGCCTGTGTATCTGGTGGCCTCCTGCCCCGCGCTGAGCACACTCTGCTACGTGTCTGGGCACTTGACGCTCACGCCGGGTGGGGAGGCTGCGGTGGGGTGGGCCTCCCCCTTGCGCAGGGCGTGGGTGGACATGGGAGTCCTGCCGGCTTGCCGGGGCGGGCGGTTCGGGCCGGGTGTCGGTCTGTCGGCGCGGGGCTGGGATCCGGGCCTACGCTCAGTGGCTGGTGCCTGAGGCCTGGGTTCTGTGCCCTACAGCTGCGTCTTCTGCCTGCACCTGGGGGTTGGTGGTATGTGGTTGAATGTGGTTGTACGTAGTTGTATGTGGTTGTATGTGGTTGTATGTGGTTGTATATGGTTGTATATGGTTGTATGTGGTGGTACGTGGTTGTACGTGGTGGTATGTGGTTGTATGTGGTTGTATGTGGTTGTACGTGGTGGTATGTGGTTGTATTTGTTACGTGGTTGTATGTGGTTGTACGTGGTTGTATGTGGTTGTATGTGGTGGTTTGTGGTGGTATGTGGTTGTATGTGGTGGTATATGGTTGTATGTGGTGGTATGTGGTTGTATGTGGTTGTATGTGGTGGTATGTGGTGGTATGTGGTTGTACGTGGTTGTATGTGGTGGTATGTGGTGGTATGTGGTTGTATGTGGTGGTATGTGGTTGAACGTGGTTGTACGTGGTGGTATGTGGTTGTATGTGGTGGTAGGTGGTTGTACGTGGTTGTACGTGGTTGTACGTGGTTGTATGTGGTGGTATGTGGTGGTATGTGGTTGTACGTGGTTGTACGTGGTGGTATGTGGTTGTATGTGGTTGTATGTGGTTGTACGTGGTTGTACGTGGTTGTACGTGGTAGTATTGTATGTGGTTGTATGTGTGTGCCCCTGCGGTGCGGGGTCTCCTCATGCTCCCTGGGACTGGGTAATGCTCCTCGGTGCTGGGCCTGGGGGTTGCTCCACGGCCCTCTGGCTTCTCTGGGGGCCCGGGGGTCTTCTGTGGCCACAGGGCAGGGTACTCGGGGCTTTTCTGCAGCCGTAGGGTGTCTCAAAGGCTGCGGAGCTCGGGGGCTTCGCTGCTTGAAGGCACCACGACATAATACTGACCTTCAACACCAGTACCAATGGGGATAATGTACACACACACACACACACACACACACACACACACACACACACACACACACACACACACACACACACACACACACACACACACACACACACAGACACACACACACACACACACACACACGACAGGAAGAGGCCACGTGACCAGTAGTAGTTCCAGTTTTCCTGGAGCTAATTCACTGTTTTTTAAAACATGTCGTCGTCCAATGTTTATGTTTTTGTGTAAATGTTGTTTGTTTCTATGTTTAATTGTCTCACCCCTGGTGACTCTCCCTCTTGGAGTAGTAATGATGATTAGTTGTTTATAGACACAAACATGGTAAGATGGTTCTCCAAAGAGGGGGTTGCTGGTGGTTGTGTGCTCTGCTCGTCCCACAGCTCGTCACAGGACAGTTACTGCAGCAGTTGTTGCTGATTAAAGATGAATAAAGAGTTTCATTGCAGGTTGACAAGTTCAACTCCACTTGCAACTCACTCTGTCCTACATGTAATGGAACAAATACTCTGTGTTGTATGTGCAGCATGCTGACAGCACAGGTTAAAATTGTAATAAATAAATATAACGAATGGTGAACATCAGGTTATACTATTCAGTTTTTGTTTTCCAAAATGGTTTTAGTTTTTTTTAAGTGTTTTAAGAAAAGATCAAACAATACAAAAAGTCACCCAACGTATAAATAGTTTCTCATGACATCACTCCCAGCAGCATTTGGGCGTTTTCCTCTGAAGAACTCTACTGCAGGGGAGACGGAAGCACAAAGCGCCTCATTTATCACGACAGGATCCATCTGCAGAACCAAACTGGACAAAGACAGCCGTCCAGATTCAGTTTCATTCACAGATTGAATTAAACTCTTCCACCCAATTACGGAGGCGGAGGTGGGTTTGTCCTGAGAAGTCGTTCAGTCTGAAAGGTCGGGCTCCAGACCGCGTTTGTGTTCATAACCGCTTCTTTTTGTTCTGCGTCGTAATCAAAGCCCCGCTCACCGGGCTGCTGTCCCGCTCACGTTTCGCCGCTGAAAGGCTTCCTGAAACTGATCCAAAGTCAGTTATTATCGTGTGACACTGTAGCTGGGACAAGTCGGATCAACAGCGGTTCAAAGAGTCAGAAAGCTGCGACCAACTTAAATCTGAGAAGTAGAACGTTGATTTTTGACCAGGGCTACTCAAACAGTTTTTTATTAAAGCTTGTCTTACGAATCTCAAACAAAGTCAGAGACCAGGTCCAGACAATTCTAAGTCCAGAACTTCTCTAGAAGCTTATGCAGCTATATGTGGAACATGAAACCAATGCTGTGAACCAAGACTATAGAACGGCCCTGAAGATGGGCGTGCACCAGACACACAATCAAGTGACTGACAGATCTGGGTGAGCACGACAGGTGACCTAAAAGCAACAGATCATCGTTGATGAGACAAACGGTGAAGGAAGCCCAATCGAAAAGAGTGATTCCTCTCACACGTCTTTAAAATGTGAGCGTTTCCTCTCGGTGGTCTTGACTGGAACCACCTCTGCGAGGTGGACTCCTCCTTTTTTGTTGGCCCACCACCCTCGCAAGGGCAACTTTATTTAGTTTCGGTTCATAATGAATAATTATTGTATGTGTAAGAGGAGGATAATTACCATGAGTACAACAAGAGATTGTTATAATAACACAATTAAATCAGGACGCACAGCCTCTTCCTGTCACATCTATGACTATAGGAGATAGAATAACATCATGAGGAGGATGTTTCGGGGGCTAGATATTGACGTGTGTGTGATGTGTCTACTTGTTTGTATGGGAGTGTGTTTTAATTGCCTCTGGTATCAGACCACACCAGCCACCGCCTCTGAGCAGCAGAAAAGCTCCACGCTGCAAGAACGCTCTGAGCCCAAAGCCCCACAGCCACAGAAAAGACCAGAGCTCAAAAAACACCGTCCACTCACGTCCCTGAGATGCACAAACCAATCCACAAACATAAAAGATGAAACCACACCCCCAAAACACCCACCGAAGCCACCTCTACACACAAAAAACAGGCCTCCGACCCTAACCCTGCAGCCGACAGACCAACACCCCACCAGAACCGTCCCACCATATTTCCTCACTTTTTGACAGATTTCCCAGTGTCCCAGTATTGTCTTATTGGTATCCTCCTGTCATTATGGGGTGGATTAACTCCAGGAGTTAGACTCCAGACTTTTTACTGGACTTCTTCAAGGTTTAAGGGGTGAAATACGACATGATAATCTAAAGTTCCCATCGCAGAATGTGAACAAGCTATGAAATAATCACACGTGACGCCACCAAAATCTTCTTTGACCATGTCGTTGTCTCAAGGTCAGAACAAGTTTACAAATCTTTTCTCTCTATAAAATCTTGTGGATTACAAATTGGTTTTCATTCTGAACAGCAGTAGCAGAATCCTGATGATGGAGTGACCTGTTTCTGCAGATAGAAAGAGAAAATTGGCTTTATGCAAAAAGACTGAACAACTCCTTCTCTGAGTCAGACAGAGGGAGGATAAAAACACAAATCTTTGCGCCGAGTATATACTATTTACTATTTTTTTTAATCATTATTTGCCTTTTATGCTCCAACGTGTGTTGCTGTGACACAGAGAGGGTTCTCTCAGTGTATTTCTCCCTCTATCTCTGTATCTTTAATAGAGAATTAAATCGCCAACAGCATGACGTCGGCTGGATGTGCACACGCTTCACTCTGTTCATGGCGCTCGTTCATCATAAACAAGAGCCCAATGGAGTGGAAGATCACCCGAGATCATCCAAGAAGAACACCCAAATTTCTCCCCTGGGGCATTATAAAGATGGATGGACGGACGGATAGAGAGAGATGGATATAGATAGATGGATAGATAGACAGACAGACAGACAGACAGACAGACGTGTGTAAAAGTGTCAAAAAGTCATCGTCCGTAGATGACTTCATCACTCCATCAGCCCAATGTCAAAACAAAAAGCTTCACAGCTTTCAAAACCGAAACCTCTCCCTCCCTCTCTCCCTCTTTCTACCACTCCACTCCACACTCAGAAGGAGTGATCAGAAAGCTGTAACCCCCGGCAACAGACTCCAACACAGAGCCTCCTTTGTCTGGACATGAGGAGCGGATCTGGATCAACCTGCTACACAGAGACCACAGCGAGACAGGAAGATACACTGTGATGGAGAGAGGGGGATGATGACTGGGGGAGATGAGAGAGAGAGAGAGAGACAGACAGAGAGAGAGACAGAGACAGAGAGAGAGAGACAGGCAGAGAGAGAGACAGAGACAGAGAGAGAGAGACAGACAGAGAGAGAGACAGAGACAGAGAGAGAGAGAGATGTTGTGATTGAACATGTGATCTAACACCGGGTGGAATCTGTTTTGTTTGATGTATGAACAAAGTGAACAGACCGGTCTGTGTTTATTTAGAGAGAAGAGAAATAAAGAGAGAGAGGAAGTGGCAGAGGAGGACGATAGGGCCAGATTAGATGATGAATCACAGCACCACGTGTATAATATTACATTGCATTTAGCAGACGCTTTCATCCAAAGCGACTTACAATTATTCAAACAGCGACGGACGCAGCCATCAGGAGCAATGAGGGGTTAAGTGTCTTGCTCAAGGACACTACAGCATGCTAGCAAGAGGAGCCTGGGATCCAACCAGCAACCTTTAGATGACTAGACCACCAGCTCTACCTCCTGAGCTACCATCCCCTAATAATATAAACAATACTGTATTGTAACATTAAATATTTATAGTATATATGAATATATTATAGTATTTCAAACGTTTTATCATCCTCAAATTAAAAATACATTATATATACGATATAGTTATTGTGTTGTCCTGAATTTCCCCCGGGGAATCAACAAAGTGGATGCACCGATTGTGAAATTCTGGGCCAATACCAATACCGATGTATAATATAACAATTTGGGCGATAGCTGATGCCAATACCAATGTTTTCCGAGTTCCCCTGAACGCAGCATCACTGACTGCTTGGAGCGCTGCAGAGAGCCGTGCCCACGTCTTCTGAAATCGATCACAAGTGGCGTCTCTCTCTCGGACGGAAAAAATAATAAAGATAAAAACGCCAAAATGAGTCGCCAAATATAAATTGGCCCAACACTGGATAAAGATCAACCGGTGCCATGGCTGAATGGTTTTGTCTTATTTGAGGACAGGCCGATGGCAATCAACACGGCGAATATCATCCGATACCGATGTACGGCCGATAAACCGATGCATCCCTCATGATTATGGATGAAATCTCATCTGGTATTACGTCTTAATATCACTTCCTTTTTCCAGTAAATCTGTTTTTTTCCAGTTCAGGGATTCGAAGTTCGTGTGTGAACTCATCATGGATTACCTCATCAGTTCCCTGGACATCTGCATTCGTAACAATATTAAAATAATAAAAATAATAATAAAATACTCCCACCATCGCTGCAGCTGTGGGGGACCTGGACGTCCGGAGACGGCGTTTGCTGTGAGCGCGATCCGAACGAGTCCAGGCTGTCGAAGGAGTCTTCTCGGGCGTGGCGAGGGGGCGACAGGGACTCGCTGCGCTCAGAGTCCCAGCAGTCGATGTACCCGCTGTCCCTGGTGCTGCCTTTGGGGCTGTCGGCGTCCTCCGCCTCCTGGAGACGCACACACACACACACACACACACACACACACACACACACACACACACACACACACACACTCGTACGTTCACGGAGACTTGGCTGAGACTCACCAGACTGAGCTGGAAATGTGACGTTAAATTCCAGGACTCAGACTCTCCAGCCCCCCTGTCATGGTCACTACCGTACATTCATCTTACTGGAACCAGAGAACCTAAAAAAAAAGAGTACTTCAACCCTTCCATTTGTTTCTGTGTTATGCAGAATGTTTATTACCATAGGAGGTGGTGACTCTTCCTTCAATGGTTGAAGTAAAATAAATAAATTCATCAACATCTCGACATTTATCATTTATTATTTCACCTTGTAATCGACTTGTCTCCTATTGTGCCTTTCTATCTCTCCATCTCCCCTCCTCTCTCTCTCTGGCCCTGTAGGATTAATGGAGGTGGAGAAAAGTCCTTCCTGTCAGCGACAGGAACTTCCTGCCCCTCCTCCACCCTGCTCCATCTTATCTGAGGTCTCCATCTCCTCCACCCGCCGTGAGAATAAACCGCTCTTGCACTTTAACAAATACTGGATTGAATCAACCAGACAGAAGAAGCAAGTCCCGTTTTGCAAGGAACAGATAAAATACATTTTGTTTTCAAATATGTTTTATATTGGCATTTTAAACCTGCACATGTACAAATGTACAAGTTTTGCAAATTTGCAATAGTTGTAAAACAGCGAGTGGAACTGCAGATGTATTGTTGCCTTGGTAGGGAAACACTCGCTTCTTGTTCGACTGCACGGTTCGTCTCTTTCCTCTTTTTGTGTTGATGCCTCTGAGGTTTATTCCCACAGAGCTTTGTCTTACATTGCACGTGTGTGTGTGTGTGTGTGTGTGTGTGTGTGTGCGTGTGTGTGTGCTGCTAACGCCAGCTTCGCCGCTGCCCTCGGGGTGACGCTGCAGTCTGACTGAAACACCAGGGCGAGCCTCTGCTCCCCCACAGCGTGGAGGACGCACCAGTCTAACGGGACCGACCCAGACATCCCAGCATGCACTGCAGCGACAACGCTGCGACTGAGGGAAACCACAGCAGGTCTCGGTCGCCTCTTGACGAACCTTTTGCGAGTTCGTCCACAACTTTGCGTCGTTAAACTCCCGGTTTCTGTGCAAAGCGCTCCCTGCTGCTGGATCTACACCGACAGCAACTGAAGCCTTTCTCGGCGGAATCGTCACCTGGAGGATCTACGTCACGTCTCTTATTCTTCTTATCTGTATAGAAGATCTCCTCCCATATCCCTGTGCCTCTCGCTTCGTTCCCTGTCCACGCTCCACCGGACCAACCTTTCGCATCTGTGCCAGCAGGCCCTCGAACTCCTTCAGGTCCAGGGTCGGCCCGCTGTAGGAGGTGCAGGCGTTGGCGGCGCGGCCCAGCCAGTAGAGGGTGATCAGAACCTGGAGGGAGAGGAGGAGAAGAGCAGCACCACCACCGTTTGAAGGTCACAATCATTCCACATGAGATGGAACTCTACTGCCCCCGGTGGGCAAACATTTAAGGCTGCAAAGATTATGGTAAAATTCAAAAAGGTGCAGGGCTGGAAGCATCGAAACATCTCAGAACAAGAAGAACAGAGTCCAGTTAAAGCTGCTTGATCAATGTCACATGACAGAGGCTCCAACCTGAGCCTGTCTTTCACTCATTCATTGTTTCCTGCTGCAGTTCTGTTTCTGTGGGAGGATCAACTGTCGTTATGATGGAGGCCTGGAAGTATGTCATTAATTGAATTCAATTGAATTGATAGGTTACCAAAAAAAAAAACAATCCCACGATAAAGAGAGAGCTTTAACTCGGCCCCAAGATCCTTCATCACTTTAACATCCCAGCCACAGCTTCCTGAGATCAAGAACCAACAGCACAGACAGAGTCCGGAAATAATGTCTTATGATGAAACATGATTATTCACAATTAAATCTCCAACATTGATTTCAGGTAACGAGCTCCATTTTGCAGGGTTTGAGGTGACGCAGCGACACCGTATTATAATCAGATCAAAACCAAACCTCTGCTTTGATTGGTTCTGACTTGTAGTGTTCCGTCCCACAATGCAACACTGCCTGGCTTCCTGGAGCCTGAGATCAGAATTTTCAGCTGCACAAACAAGACAAGACCGAGCTATTGTTCTGGTTCTGAACACACACACACACACACACACACACACACACACACACACACACACACACACACACACACACACACACACACACACACACACACATCATTGTTTACACCTCCATCATGTAATCGCTCCATCCAGTTATGCCCCTCCCCTTTAAAAGTGCACCATCCACTGTTTCCACAGCAGCTCCACCTCCTCCCTGCAGCAACAGCTACACCCCCCCTCGCTCCATAAGCTATGTGCTAATATAGCATGTGCAAATGAACAGCACACACACACACACACACACACACACACACACACACACACACACACACACACACACACACACACACACACACACACACACACAGTATAGCAGCTGCACACTACACGCAGAGAGAAAGTGGAGTGAAGGAGAGTAAAGGAGAGAAAGATGGAGGGAGAGAAGCTGCTTGAACAGATCCATCAGCTTCTTTGGAAAATTCTGATGTTTACAATATTTTACATTTAATTTAAGTTCAAGAAGTTTGAAAATAGTGAAAAAAGACTTAAAGGAATATTCTGCTGAAGTGATATTTTGAGGTTTCATCGCATCAAGTCTTAAAATAGGTTTAAAGGAAAGAGAAGGAGGAGTGGAGGAAAAACTAGAACAGGAAGAAGAGACAGAGAGAGAGAGAGAGACAGGCGCTGAAAACCAAAATGCATGACTTACATTCTTCAGCTTTCTGCTGCAGTTTGTTAACCTGAGGGAGAGAGAGCGAGGGAGGGAGGGAGGGAGGGAGAGAGAGAGCTTTCAATTAAACATTTCAGACATATGCTTTTAAAAACACACACACACACACACACACACACAGGTCAAGTCACTGCTGTTAGGAGTAACAACGTTATAATATCAAACTAATTTTTCATTATTAATTATTTGTCAATCTGAACTGATAATCAGATCAGTATCACAATATATTGATTACATAACAGTACTAATTATACTATTAACACAATGTAAATATATCGTCAGAATGCCATGGCACCGCTGTCACATCATTGACATCATTACTTCACGTCCATCAATACCGTGACATCACGATGTGAGCCAAGGAGCCAGTGCCAACAAGTCAATCAATCAGTCAGAAAACAGGCTGTCAATTGATTCTGATCAATAGTGATCATTGCAACTCCCTCACATCAAGAAGGAAATCAAAACAGCCACGAGTTTTGCATTTGATCTCCATGAGGAACTGGAGGTGAAGCTGTTTACTGTGCAGGAGAACACTCAACACACACACGCACACACACACGCACGCACGCACGCACGCACGCGCGCACGCACACCTGACAGAACTTGTCAAACTGTTGAAACAGGTAAAATCAACACTGTCCTCTCTCTCTTTCTGACAGCTTGATGAGTGCTGCTAATGTTAAGACAGCACGTGTCACACACACACACACACACACACACACACACACACACACACACACACACACACACACACACACACACACACACACACACACACACACACACACACACACACACACACACTCACACACACACACACACACACACACTCTCTAAACATCAATCTGTGTGTGTTGCTAGGCGACAGTGTGGTGTTGGTTGGTTGCGTGTTGTGAAACCTTGTGTTTAGTTTGGACGAGGAGCTGCTGCACGAACAGATACTACATTGTTACTCCATCATCAGTCAGTACTGTGTCCTGTCAGTACTGTGTGTCCTGTCAGTACTCTGTATCCTGTCAGTACTCTGTATCCTGTCAGTACTGTGTCCTATCAGTACTGTGTCCTGTCAGTACTGTGTGTCCTGTGAGTACTGTGTGTCCTGTGAGTACTGTGTGTCCTGTGAGTACTGTGTCCTGTCAGTACTGTGTGTCCTGTGAGTACTGTGTGTTCTGTGAGTACTGTGTGTCCTGTCAGTACTGTGTCCTGTCAGTACTGTGTCCTGTCAGTACTGTGTATCCTGTCAGTACTGTGTATCCTGTCAGTACTGCAGCTGAGCCAGATGATGGTGTCAGATAGTTTGACAGACAGACTGAGACACATGATGATGTGATTGAGTCTGGATCTACGACAAAAGGTATAAAAGCAAAGTGGAAATGCTGCTGAGGTGTCGCAGATTCCACAAACACCCTGTCCTACTGTCCATCTGCCTTAATGTCCACCTGTCCTACTGTCCACCTGTCCTCCTGTCGCCCTGTCCTCCTGTCGCCCTGTCCTACTGTCCCACTGTCCTGCTGTCCTCCTGGTCCCATCTCCCAGCCTCCTCACCTTATCCCCAGGGCCTTATTCTTTTGGTCGCAACCCAAAGCTCAAAGACTGACCGGTAAATTCATGGTATATATATAAAGTGTGAAAGGTGTTAAAATTAATAAATAATAAGTTAAACTTTAATTAAACATTAATCTCATGAACTAGGCAGGAAGTAGCAGGAAGCAGCAGGAAGCTGCAGCTCTTACTTGGCGTTGGGTCGAGTTGAGGCGTCCTGAAGATCTCCAGGTTCAAACAACTGAGATCCCTTCAAGCCCAGATCCTCACATCCACGGAGAAACACACTCAGGTTGTCCTGGAGGGGGCGTGCACACACACACACACACACACACACACACACACACACACACACACACACACACACACACACACACACACACACACACACACACACACACACACACACAGACACACACAGACACACACACAAAATATAAATGTGTATGTATGAAGGAAATATTGAATATGAAATATGAACAACACATCCGCATCACTTTCATATCTGAAGTACTCCAGGTTGTTTGAAAGGTGAATATCCATAAATTGATTGTTTTATAATTTTATTTTGTGATAATGAATGATCTGAACTAATCCACAAAGTTGATAAATCACAGAGCTGTAAAACAACATTAAAAGTATAACATGTCAGATGACTTTCCTTTAGCTATAACTACATAACAGAGCAAATAATATATGAAAAGATAATACTTCATCTATTAATCCCGTGGAGGATTACATTTTTCACATTGTTTTAATAATAACGAAAAAAAAAAAACTACTAACCCTAATAATAATGATAGCGGTAGTAATGTTAGTACCACAAAAAATAAGAATAATAACAACAATAAGAAATTCATAATTGTATTAATAATATACAACTTGAAATAACAATCATGTCATTCATTACAATTAAAAATATGTAATTAATAACACAAACAGGCCAACCCAGGAAAGCAAGGATGATATTTTAAGATGGAATGAAATGATAAAAATCTCATCTTTTGAAACAGAAGAAAAACAGGGAGAGTCAGACACCAGGACATTCCTCTCTGAGTATCAATCATGTGTATTTTAATAAGAGTAGAGGTCCTGGCTACTTCCACACAGACATGGTGCATCATCAACAGGGTGACTTCACTAGAGCCAGCGTCATGTCATGTGGTGTCCCAAGGGTGAATGGCACTGCAAGGCATAGCTTTTTATTATACGGCTCCATTCAGGTGAGGCAGCGCCACTGGTGGAGGATCTCCAGGACCAATGCTGTTGTTTATGTGCAGTACATGTATTTAATCTGTAATTTGTTGAATGAGAATGATGTCTTAATGCATGTCATGTTTTTTGTTCTAACATCGAGGTCCTCGTAGAAAATAAGTATTTTTACACCTTTAACCTAAAATAAAAATCAATCAATCAATCATCCATCCACCTTGGTGCTGCTTACACTCTGTACACAACGCTCCGTCCCCAAAACGTCCCCATGTTACTCGTCACTGTCATCTCGTCCCAAATCTCTTTGTTTTGATGCCACCTGAGACTGATTCTACTTTCCATTCGTCTTCTCTTTCTCCTCTGGTTCCCAGGCTCCCCCCCCCCCTCCCCCTCTCTCTCCCTCTCCAGCTGAAGTGCTTCCCTCTGCCTCCCTCCCTCTCTGGGTGACACAATTTCCTCTCTGCCCTGATACACACACACACACACACACACACACACAATTTTATCTTAGCATGTTTTAGTTATTATTCATTATTCGTGTCACTCACACTGTGTGTTGTGGTGAAATGTAACTTTCATTTTATAATAAGAAATATCAGCTACTGGTTAACAAATGACTGAAGAAAATGACCCCAGGAAATATGAACATTTAGACCATGAGAAAACATCACACACACACACACACACGTGCGCACATTCACTCACATGCACGCACGCTTCCTGTGTTTTTCTCTGCTCTGTTGCACCACACCCACCAATACACGTTTACTGTACACACACACTACAGATGGTATTTGGCAGGAAACTCCCGATTTTATATCAACACAATTTTTTTCCAACATTATTTCATAATTGAGTGCATCTGATTCTTTAAACATCAGATCTGGGAAATAATAAAATCCTTAATCCCAAACAAACTGTTAAAGACGATACATATCATGTGTTAGGTCAGTCTTTCCCAGTTTTATTTATTTATTATTATTTATTTATTGTATGTTTTAAAGAACCAAACTACCTTTTACTTATAACCACTTATCATCCACTATCATCAGTGCGAAGCCGCCTGTGTAAGTCAACGTGTTGGTGCTGTTGGGTTGCCAGTTCAGTCAGCTGGGCTTTGTTGACGTTAATGTTCTGGCGTTAGGCACTGCATTTCGTACCTGGCAACCCCCAACGCACTCGAAGCGACGCTTCACAGCGGATAATCCCCGATGGATAAATGGTCACATGTCAAAAAGAGTTCAGAATGTATCGGCCTTTAAAACAAGTAACATCTCTGTTCTGGACACACAGGGAGGAAACTGGCATCCACCTTCTCATCTGAATCTGGGAAAGATCCACAAAAAGCCAAATTCACTAAAAACTTGAGTATCCCTGTGATGGATGAACCCAGGTATAAATATTATGTCTGTCGCAGTCAGACTTGATGACTGACGGACGTAGTGACCCAAACATTGCTGCAATAATAAACGACCGGGAGCGTGAAAATGTATTTTCTTCCTTGGGGAATAGGAAGAGAATAACCATCGCAGATAAACTGAAAAAAGGGGGAGTTTAAAAACACCGCATTTTGAAACTCACACGGAAGCACAGTTACAACAGGTTTATAAAGTCTTCGAAATAAGTGAAGTAACTTGAACAATTTCAGCTTTCTTCACAGAAACGTGTTGTAATTCACACGGTAATGATTTGAAAAATTACATAAGTTTTACAAGGCTCCGCAGCTCCCTTTCAAATGTGCTTCTTGTCTATTAACACACTGTAAAACAATCCACAGCCGCCCTGGTCCCAGCCACACTGCCAGCGTCTGATTACCCCACAACTCCTCAGAGAGTCATTTTCCCATCAGCCCCCAAACAGGAAGTGACACGGGAAGTTGCCGTGACGATCTGATAACAGCACACTGCTTGTTTGTGTGTTTCTCACCTCGGTACTCACATCATGACTGGGAAAAACCCAAAACCGCAGGAGGCTGCGGGGCGGAGTCACTGAGGTGTGATAGACATCTTTAAAATCACAGAGAAACAAGATGCAAGATGTGTTGCTTAAATAACTCAGCTTTTAAGATGGAGCTAGGCTAGCTGATCCCATCTGCAGCCATGCATTGAGCTTACACAATTAGCATGCAGTCACTATAACAGTACTGGACACACAAGGCCCAAACTGGCAACAACCTCCTCGTCTCAATCTGCCCGTTCCTTTGGCAGCCATGATGCATTGTTGAGAACCACCTAGAAATCATACATTTACTATATTTTTCATGTATCAACAGGAGGTTAACTGGGTACCAGTAGGAGGATCACTGGGTACCAGTAAGGTGATCAGTGGTAGCTGTAGGAGGATCGCTGTACCAGTAGGAATATAACTGGTCCAAGTGGGAGGTTCGCTGCAGTAGGAGGATCACTGATTGGTATCAGTAGGAGGATCGCTGGAGTCCTGGCAGCTTGCGCCTGGTGGCTTAGGCTGCGCTGCGACCCGGCGGGGCTGGGGAGAACACCGCCGGGTGCCTTCCGGGGGCACCTGGGGGGGCTTCTTGCTGTTGTGGGTGTAGGTTGGGGGGCGGCTGTCGGCCTTTGCTCCCGCCGTGCGGCTTCTCTGCGGCGGGCCCAGCCTGCTGGCGTCGGCGGGGGGGACCTCACATCCAGCTGCCCCGCTCTGAGCACACTCTGCTACGTGGATGGGCGTTGCCCATGGGGTGGCGGGTCAGGCCGGGTGTCGGTCTGTTGCCATGGGGCCGGGATCCAGGCCTGCGGTCCGTGCCTGGTGCCCACGGCCCGTGGCCCGGGTTCTGTGCCTGTATCTTGTGCCTGCACCTGGGGGTTGGTTGTATGTGGTGGTACGTGGTTGTATGTGGTTGTATGTGGTTGTACGTGGTGGTATGTGGTGGTATGTGGTGGTACGTGGTGGTATGTGGTGGTACGTGGTTGTACGTGGTGGTATGTGGTGGTATGTGGTTGTATGTGGTTGTATGTGGTTGTAGATTCAAGATTCAAGATTTTTATTCGTCACATACATATACATACTTTCATACATATATGCAGTGAAATGTAATGCAACGCACCCGGTGATAACACAATGTCCTAGGAAAAATTTCTAATAGCCCAACTAACTGACTCCTAAAACGTAATACAGTAAGTCGAATACTTATAGAATAAAATAGAAATATATAGAATAAAATAAAATACAATAAAAATAAAATGGAATAGATAGAGGGAATATGCTTATGTATATGGAATAGACAATTATGTATATACAGATATGTGCATTAAAGTGGCATGTGAATAAAGTGAGGTAGTGTTTGGGATAATACAGCACAGTATACAACAGTACGGCGCAGCAATACGGCATCATGAACAACCCTGAACAGTGACACAGTATGCGGTACAGTATGCAGTACAGTATGCGGTACAGTATGCAGTACAGTATGCTACATACAGTACAGTAGGTAGTGGAGCCTAGTGCATGGCTCAGTTAGGACCCCTGGTGAGGTCAGCGTTGACAGTTCTTATGGTTTGCGGGAAAAAGCTCCGTCTCAGTCTCTGTTCTCGCTGTGTGACTGCAGAGGCTCTTGCCTGACGCAGCAGCTGGAACAGTCCGTTGTTGGGGTGATGAGGATCCTTCATGATCCTGCAGCTCTGCTACTACACCTCCTGGTGTATAGCTCCTGCAAGGGGAGGAGGGTAGTTCCAGTGGTACGTTCAGCTGAACGCACCACCCTCTGCAGGGCCCGCCTGTCCTGAGCAGTACAGCTCCCAAACCACGCAGTGATGTTGCCTGTCAGGATGCTCTCCACTGCTCCAGAGTAGAAGGACTTGAGGATCCTCACCGAGACCCGGAATTTCCTCAGCTGCCTGAGGTGGTAAAGACGCTGCCTCGCCTTTCTCACCAGAGTGTCTGTGTGTACAGTCCATGTTAAGTCCTCTGTGATGTGGACTCCCAGGTACAACCCCGTACAACCACATTGTACGGGGTTGTACCGGGGTTGTACGTGGTTGTACGTGGTTGTACGTGGTGGTATGTGGTGGTATGTGGTGGTATGTGGTGGTATGTGGTTGTATGTGTGCGCCCCTGCGGTGTGGGGTCTCCTCGTGCTCGCTGGGACTGGGTAATGCTCCTCGGTGCTGGGCCTGGGGGTTGCTCCATGGCCCTCTGACTTCTCTGGGGGCCCAAGGGTCTTCTGTGGCCGCAGGGCAGGGTACTCAGGGCTTTCCTGTGTTTCCAATGTTTATGTTTTTTGTGTAAATGTTGTTTGTTTCTATGTTTATTTGTCTCAACCGTGGTGATTCTCCCTCTTGAAGTAGTGATCAGTTGTTTACAGACACAAACATGATAAATGGTTCTCCAAAGAGGGGGGTTGGAAAAAAAAAAAGTGGTACCAGTAGGTGGATCACCGGTCCCAGTAGGAGGATCAGTGGTAGTAGTAGGAGGATCAGTGGTACCAGTAGGTGAATCACTGGTAACAGTAGGAGGATCAGTGGGACTAGTAGGGGGATTGCTGGTACCAGTAGCTGGATCACTGGTAACAGTAGAAGGATCAGTGGGACTAGTAGGGGGATTGCTGGTACCAGTAACTGGATCACTGGTAACAGTAGGAGGATCGCTGGTACTAGTAGGAGGATCCTTGGGTACCAGTAGGAGGATCCCTGGTACCAGTAGAAGGATCCTTGGGTACAAGTAGGAGGATCGCTGGTACCAGTAGCTGGATCACTGGTAACAGTAGGAGGATCGCTGATACTAGTAGGAGGATCCTTGGGTACAAGTAGGAGGATCGCTGGTACCAGTAGGAGGATCCCTGGGTACCAGTAGGTCGATTAGTGGTACCAGTAGGAGGATCGCCAGTCCCAGTTGGAGGATAAGTGGGTACAAGTAGGAGGAGGTACAAGTACGAGGATAAGTGGGTACCAGTAGGAGGATCGCAGGTCCCAGTAGGAGGATTGCTCGATACCATTAGGTGGATGACTGGTAACAGTAGGAGATATCAGTCAGGATTGGTGGTCCCAGTAGAAGGATCAGCAGGTTGGATCAGATATAATCACACCAACTGGGTTTTACCGACTGACAATTAACTTCAAATTCATGATCTTTTCGCACCAATAAATGACCCAAATATAATTTGATGGAAAAATCCAACGTTTCAGTCGACTCCGCCTTTAAATCTCAAATGTTCAGGGAGCGAAGTAGAAGGGAAACAGGGAAGTGGACTGAGCTCAAGTCCGCTCGGCGCTCAAAGACTCCATTGACGGGGTGAAAGAATCCACTGTGGCAACCTGAGAGCCATCACAACACCACCCCTCAGCGGAACCAGGCACGACAGGTACTCAAGGCTTTAGCTGCATAGTCCATTAAAAACTCAGAAGAAAAGGCGATGATGTCTCTATATCATGTATGATGTCTCCATCACTGCAGTGGGAATGAATATATATAATACACACAATACATACACTCACCAGCCCCGCGATGGGAGTTTGCAATCTGTTGATTTTCTTCACTAGCCCTGGTTTGATGCAACTCAGCAACCTGAGAGAGAGAGCGACAGAGAGAGAGCGACAGAATGTCAGGACGACAGAACACACACACACGAACCAGAGGAAATGAGAGTGCGTGTTTTGTTTTTAAAATAAAGCTTGGACAGGAAGTGCTCCACTCCTCCGTCCTTCATCCCCTCATCTCCACGCCCAACCTGCACCGGGATTGAAACAGCGCCCCGGTGGCAGTGGGTGGTACTGCACCCTGCTTTTCCCCTGTGACAGGGTTGCAGGTGCTGGGTACTATTGATCATATCGGGCTGGAAAGAAAAAAGCATCTGGTCGGTGCATACGATTTTAGCTGGTTTGTGAAACTGGAAGGATTTATTCTTATACAAGAATGTGCCTCCAAAAAAAATCGAAATAAAAGCTGTGTATTTATTTTAGATACATTGTACTTTACTTTGTTTCCTTGTTGAAGGGAACACAAGAAGCCCCGGGCGTGTCCCTCTCTTACCCCTGAGCCGTGACAAGCTGAAGTGAAGTCTGTTGTTTGTTTGTTCATGTTTGATAAATGGGAGCCAATCAGTGGACAGACAGACAGACAGACAGACGGACGGAGAGAAAGACAGACGGACAGTCAGTGAGACAGACAGACAGTCAGACAGTCAATGAGACAGGAAGGCAGTGAGACATAAAGTCAGTGAGACAGTCAGACAGACAGTGAGAGAGACAGACAGTCAGTCAGTAAGTCAGTCAGTGAGACGAACAGACAGTCATAAAGACAGTGAGATGGACAAACAGTGAGACAGAAAGTCAGTGAGACAGACAGACAGGGTATAGAACGGTGTAACTCACTCGCAGAGCAGAATCCCGTTTTCTAATCCTCCTCTGAAGTCCTTGTCACCCAAGCATCTCCCTGTGGCAGCCTGGAGGAGAGGAGGAGGAGAGGAAGAGGAGGAGAGGAGGAGAGGAAGAGGAAGAGAGGAGGAGAGGAAGAGGAGGAGAGGAAGAGGAGGAGAGGAGGAGAGGGAGAGGAGGAGAGGAGGAGGAGAGGAGGAGAGGAAGAGGAGGAGAGGAAGAGGAGGAGAGGAGGAGAGGGAGAGGAGGAGGAGGAGGAGAGGAGGAGGAGAGGAATAGAGGAAGAGGAGGAGAGGAAGAGGAGGAGAGGAGGAGAGGAAGAGGAGAGGAAGAGGAGGAGGAGAGGAAGAGGAGGAGAGGAAGAGGAGGAGAGGAGGAGGAGGAAGAGGAGGAGAGGAGGAGGAGAGGAAGAGAGGAAGAGGAGGAGGAGGAGGAGAGGAGGAGAGGAAGAGAGGAAGAGGAAGAGGAGGAGAGGAGGAGGAGGAAGAGGAGGAAGAGGTGGAGGAGAGGAAGAGAGGAAGAGGAGGAGGAGGAGGAGGAGAGGAGGAGAGGAAGAGGAGGAGAGGAGGAGGAGAGGAAGAGGAGGAGAGGAGGAGAGGAAGAGGAGGAGAGGAGGAGGAGGAAGAGGAGGAGAGGAGGAGGAGAGGAAGAGGAGGAGAGGAAGAGGAGGAGAGGAGGAGAGGAAGAGGAGGAGAGGAGGAGAGGGAGAGGAGGAGAGGAGGAGGAGAGGAAGAGAGGAAGAGGAGGAGGAGAGGAAGAGGAGAGGAAGAGGAGGAGAGGAGGAGAGGGAGAGGAGGCGAGGAGGAGAGGAGGAGGAGAGGAATAGAGGAAGAGGAGGAGAGGAAGAGGAGGAGAGGAAGAGGAGGAGAGGAGGAGAGGGAGAGGAGGAGAGGAGGAGGAGAGGAAGAGAGGAAGAGGAGGAGGAGGAGGAGAGGAAGAGGAGGAGAGGAAGAGGAGGAGAGGAAGAGGAGGAGAGGAGGAGAGGGAGAGGAGGAGAGGAGGAGAGGAGGAGAGGAGGAGGAGAGGAATAGAGGAAGAGGAGGAGAGGAAGAGGAGGAGAGGAGGAGAGGAAGAGGAGGAGAGGAGGAGAGGGAGAGGAGGAGAGGAGGAGGAGAGGAAGAGAGGAAGAGGAGGAGGAGGAGGAGAGGAGGACAGAAAGAAGGAGAGGAGGAGAGGAGGAGAGGGAGAGGAGGAGAGGAAGAGGAGGAGAGGAAGAGGAGGAGAGGAGGAGGAGGAAGAGGAGGAGAGGAGGAGAGAAGGAGGAGGAGAGGAGAAGGAGAGGAATAGAGGAAGAGGAGGAGAGGAAGAGGAGGAGTAGGAGGAGAGGAAGAGGAGGAGAGGACAGGAAGAAGGAGGAGGAGGAGAGGAGGACAGAAAGAAGGAGAGGAGAGGAAGAGGAGGAGAGGAACAGGAGGAGAGGAAGAGGAGGAGAGGACAGGAAGAAGGAGAGAGGAGGAGGAGGAGAGGAGGACAGAGAGCTACGTTAGCTTCAGACTGAACCGAAGAAGAGACGAGGAAACAAGGAGTCAGTTCACAGTGAAAGTGTTATTGATGGTATAGTACAGCTACACCGTGACTCCCTCCACCAGTGGTGAAGTGGGAGTTAAACTTTCTCTGGTGATCTACTGACGTAGCAGCGAGATGATCTACTGACGTAGCAGCCAGATGATCTACTGACGTAGCAGCCAGATGATCTACTGACGTAGCAGCCAGATGATCTACTGACGTAGCAGCCAGATGATCTACTGACGTAGCAGCCAGATGATCTACTGACGTAGCAGCCAGATGATCTACTGACGTAACAGCCAGATGATCTTCTTCTTCTGCTATTCTTCAGTCATCCACCCATTCACCTGGTAGAATCCTCACGTAACCAACTAGTACTACAGCCCTCACAACTACTTCCTACTCCTCCTACTGCTACTCTTACTACTACCACTACTACTCCTCCTCCTACTACTCCTACTACCACTCCTACTCCTCCTCCTACTACTACTACTACCACTCCTACTACTCCTATTTCTAGTATTACTACTCCTACTACTACTCCTCCTCCTTCTACAACTCCTACTACTACTACTACTCCTCCTCCTACCACTCCTACTACTACTCGTCCTACTACTACTCCTCCTACTACTCCTACAACTCCTCCTTCTACTACTACGCCTCCTACTACTACTCCTCCTCCTAACACTCCTCCTGCTACTACTACTCATACTACTACTGCTACTGCTACTCCTCCTCCTACTACTACTACTACTACTACTACTCCTCCTACTACTCCTACTTCTCCTCCTACTACTACTACTCCTCCAACTACTACTCCTACTCCTACTACTCTTACTACTACTCCTACTACTACTACTCCTACTACTACTCCTCCTCCTACTACTACTCCTCCTACTACTAGTCCTACTACAACTACTCCTACTCAGCATCCATAGCTGTGCTGCGTTACCGTTCCAGCAGCAGAACATGGTTTCTGTCTCAGTCTTCGTATCATGACATTCACAGACGTATGAGACGACGTTAGAGCTTCACTGACAAAAGCACCGCATCAACGGATCAGGTTCAGCTTCCAACCTTAAACCCAGAACGTACTTGGTAAACCGTCAGATCCAGCCGCGCAGAAGCCACTTTATCCTCACGCTCCTTTGGAAGATATTCTTCAGAAATAAATGCATAAAAATGCACAGAGCGATGCAGCCACAACTGGGCCTCACATCAAGTCCCTCTTTGGTCAACAGCACTAAACACTAACCAGCTTGACGTAAGCCGCCACCATCCCCACCTGCCGCCTCCAGGAGCCTAATGTGTTGTGACAGGGGATTTATTAGTTACTAGCAGAGTGTCTTTGCATGTGTTTGCATGACTGGATGGGTTTACGTGTTCTTGAAATAATACTGGTGGTAGGTTCAGTGCTTCTGCTGGGATGGAGACACACCATGCTTCATCAATTCCAAGAGTTTGAAAATCTTCACACACGCACACGCACACACACACACACACACACACACACACACACACACACACACACAAAAAGGGAAATGATCCCATTTAAAAACTATTCCAACAGAATGGGACACTGGGCCCCTGAAAAGAGACGACCCCCAGTTTGGAAACCAAAACAATTAGAAGATCTAATTTCTGACTGGATGACATTATTTGAGCAGCTGTGGATGAGGCGTGTGGAGGTGAAGTGTCTGGCTGCAGGTTTCTGTCTTGGCTGGTCACAGTGCAGGACAGATGCAGTCCGACAGGGAGAGGGAAGGCACGGGGGTGGTGGACGACTACCACCGCTTCAATAAAGGAGAGAGGGAGAGAGACAGGAGGAGCATGAAAGACTGTCAGACAGGCAGCGACGCAGAGAGGGAGAGAGAGAAGGGTGGAGTGATCCTATATGCCTACATTTGACCATCTACCGCTGTGCAGTGCTCTGACATGGGGACGTTTTGGGGACGGAGCATTGTGTACAGAGTGTAAGCAGCACCAAGGTGGATGGATGATTGATTGATTGATTTTTATTTCAGGTTAAAGGTGTAAAAATACTTATTTTCTACGAGGACCCCGATGTTAGAACAAAAAACATGACATGCATCATTCTCATTCAACAAATTACAGATTAAATACATGTACTGCACATAAACAACAGCATTGGTCCTGGAGATCCTCCACCAGTGGTGCTGCCTCACCTGAATGGAGCCGTATAATAAAAAGCTATGCCTTGCAGTGCCATTCACCCTTGGGACACCACATGACATGACGCTGGCTCTAGTGAAGTCACCCTGTTGATGATGCACCATGTCTGTGTGGAAGTAGCCAGGACCTCTACTCTTATTAAAATACACATGATTGATACTCCTGAACTGGTTTACCTGAGAGCCTGTTCTGCAGACATGCCCTGAGGTGAGACACATTTGTCAGATCACACAGATCAGTCGTACTGCAAGCCTCTTAGCCTAACGGTCATTCAGTGATTTCCAGTACATGCCGCTCCCAGATTCCAACCATAGACAATAACATTGTGCAGCGTTTAACACGCAGACAAACAATTCCCGTCTCTTTTCGATGAAACACATCCACATCTCGTCTCTTGAAATTGCTGCGAAAGTCGTAAATTCCGGCGTTTGTGAGTGACATTTCAGTTTCTTGTCTTAGACGTTGAGTCAAAAGTATTTGCAGGTCCAGGGGACTCTGCATGTAGGGGTGGCATCCACAGGTCCTAGTCTCAGGACAGATTGACTGACCCAGATTCTTTTATATCCACACATTAATTGAAAAGCTCATGCTGCGAGTGGATGACCCTGATTCAGAAGCACCTCCCGAAATGTGTCAGAGCCTGTGAGTGCTGTTGCTCCTCTAAAATTAGACCTTTACTTTTTCTAGACTTTCACTGCACTCAACCAACAAACATAGGTTGAGTGTCTCGCTCAAGGGCACTTTGGCTGGACACAGTTGTGTGCTGCAATGTTTAAGGACTGGAATTTGGGTTGCAGTCCTGCATGTTGTCACGCCAACAGAACAGTCGGGCTTTCTTGTTTCAATAAGCCATTAAATGCATCAAGGAGCAGCGGGTGCAGACGTACTCAGTGTTTCAATGTGACGCAAAGCTGTGGATTTTTTCAACCTCTGTAAAAGACAATTAAATGGTTAAAAATAACTGAACACAAGCAGAAAGACAGTCCCTAATTATCTGTAATAGCCCAACTATTGTCCTTACCTCAGGCAATGCTAAATACCTAATAAGCTGGGGCCACTAATACACGGCTCCTGAAGGCACCAGTGCTAACCAAGCCTGTTCTGATTGCAACCATGAAAAGCAAAATAATGTAACGTAATGTAAAAACGTTGCTGGTCAACAATGATTTCTGTTTCACCATTTCAGGTACAGTATATCACCCTTGAGTACCATTCCCCAAGAGACAAAAAGAAAATATGTCCGTAAATTTGTCAATTTGAAATATATTTTTTCACGGACCGTGGTTCCCCAAATGGCTCTGCCAGACACAGTGGATGTCTGGACCCTGGTTGAAGAGTTGGGTCCACTAAAATACTGTCTCCAGGGGTTTGTGCCTATTAATGTGCATTAGGTTATTATGGTCTGGAGATGACAAAGTGTAGAGCATGGAGAATGCCAAGGGCTTGTTTTTCCCATTTAGGCTAATTCATGCACATCTGTTGGTCCTATCGGTTTAGAACCCTCACACATGCAATTCACGCTTCTTGAACATTGAACATTAACAAGTTATGCAGAGATTAAAAGGGTTGCCAACAGCATATTAATAAATATGGCTTCTTTAAAAAGGGGCTCAAGCATAAGGGTGTACAAACTCTGGCGTCCCACCACACCCAGTGTGACCTCATCAGAAAGCCATTGGGTTGGCTGGTCGGCTTGTGGCTCCTGGGCAATTTATAGGCTGATTAATGTAGCCAGTGACAGGGAGCTGAGGTTAACATGCTATAAAAATACTTTTTCTCAGCATTGTACAACAATTCCAGCTGAATTGAAGACATGAGTCATCCTTGGAACTAAAGAGAAACAGTAAAGCACCAACAGTCCACCATGAATAACACCTCCTCTGCTAAAAGCCAATTACCATTCTGACCTTGAATGTTAGATATAGCAGTACATACTGTATGATACATTTTGTGTGTGACTACCACCAAACGTGGTGTGAATACAAATAAAAAGAAAGTAAGCAGATCAGATGAGCGGTGTGGTGAGTAGACAGCGTAGTGTCTGAGCTCTTTGTAGGTAAAACAGTGCAATGATGCGCTCCAAAGGAGCTGGAAGCTTCTGGGCCTGAACTCTGTATTTTACAGCCACAACTGGGTCACAGGAGGGGAATTAGACAGCGGAATGTGTGACCACCGTTGTTTTCAGTGGAACGCGGCCCGTATTGTTTCATGAACAATCAAACGAGATGCCGACGGCTGTTTGTTTTGTTTACTTCCCTCCCTGCGGACCGCCGCGTCCAGACAGAAGCTCCCTCTCTGTCACTGTTATCCACGAGGGCCGTTCAACTAACCAGAGCCGTCTCTAGCTTTGGCCAAATCCAATCACTCCAGAGGAAGTGATGGTATGTGATTCAACTTCTCTTTTGGATGGATTATGAAAAAACTAATTATTACAGTGATGTTGGAGCTCTCAAACTCTGACGCGCCTGGAGACGGCCCCTGCTGCAAAGAGACATCCAAGATACCCATCATGAAATCTGGCTCTTACACCAACACACAGTGACACAACCTTATTAACATCACCCTCTGCAGAGTTATGTCTTTGTACCTGCGCGTCAGTTACAACAACAGACACATCCAGTGCTTCCCTTTCGGATAGAGATCCTCATGAGATCACTCCAGCCCGAGGCCCATCCAGTGAGAACAGATCCGTTGCTGTGCTAATCTCTGGTCCTCGTCTGGGCACGCTACCTTCCCCAAATTAACGACCGGTAATACGAGGTTTGAAACAGGCAGGTTTCCGTGACCAGCGGCGTGTCAACCCACGAGGCAGGCTGCGACAGCGAGGCACACTTCCTAACCACAGGCCGCAAAGAACACAAACAGATTCGAACACATAGTAGCTTTTAATAAGCAGTTACATAGCAGAATCTTAAACACTACCTCCACGTTTAACACCTATGCACGTCTTCTGGCCACAAGCCATTAATCTGGGCAATTCCCGTTGGAAAGAGGACGTAGGACGTAATCTGTTGAGGAGCATTCCAGGATCCTATTGAATCAACGGTAAAAAAAAAAAAAAAGAGTGCAGGACCTAATGGGATCTGTGGTTAAGCAGTCAATGTGGTTATAATATGAGAGATGCTACTGATGCATGAGCCCTTTTATTCCTGTTTTCTTTATATTTTGCCTTGTAAGTGTTGTTTGAAGTGCAGTTTGGTGACAAAACAAAATGAACTATAGTTTTCACTGGAGACTCACCACTGGCCTGAGGGTAGTGCAAGGATTTGATTAAAATTCTAAATTCCAATGATACAACTGATTGAAACATTGGACATAAAACCTAAACCTAAAACTGGCTCAGAGATAATCCACTACCTATGTCCCCTGCCTCTGGCACAGCATTCAAGCTCCCAGCGGCCCTTGGATCAAACCCTTCCACAGCCGTTTAGCAAAGTACCCATTTCCCTGGTCAAAATTAAATCTTCATGTGGGTGGTCTCACTTTTCATCATTAGATGTACCGTGCTTCATTAACTCCGTTTGTAGTCCCATCGGAGAATACAAAATACCTAAAAAGAAGGTTTCTAGATAGTTTAGTAGATGATATTTCACTTCCACTTCTCTAGTTTTCCACAAAGTACAACCCATGTAGGAGCTGGCAACCAGAGTAGGGAGAAGTAGTGTTTGTTTTATAGAAGCTGCATCGCTGAGTCTCAATCTGATGCAGCACAATGCGCAGCAAGTAGAACTGACAAGATAATATAAAAGAAAAGCTCAGTTTTTTCCATATTATGGTCTGCATGAAGTCTTCTTTCATATGGTTCAATTTAATGTGGAGCATACGTGGAACCTGGAAGTTTGACCCCTACGAACAACATGTACAACACAGCAGTTTTAAAGGCATATTCTGTATTAAAACAATGAAACCAAAATAAAAAATAAAAGCCTCATCGTTTCTAGCAGCAAGACGATGTGATGAGTGTGATGAGAGACCTCGGTTGTAGATTTCCCTCGGACAGTGCTCACATGGCCGCCACGCGCTGCACTGTACACAAACACCATGGATTATGTTGATTTGTGGCGGCGCGGAGCACAATGCAGAACAGAGGAAACCATCAATAAGCTGCTTCTATGACAGCGTGAAACAAATCCATTTCACAGAGGCCCGCGGGCCCTGGCGTACATTCAGGGAATGGAGCGACACACCGCGCAGAGAACAGGCGCTCGCTGGAGCCGTGGAAGCCTTCATCCGGACGCAAACACATTCTAAGTCTGTACAGCCAATATTTCACTCTTTAACAATTAATGGAGACAAAGCGTCGAACAACCAGGACTTTAGAGCAGAACCCAACATCTTTTCAACTGTGTGGTCTGAAGTTGTACTTGGCAGCATTTTCCATGGATGATGGAAGGGGACGCAAGGCCCTTTACAGTTTGGCCTCACATTCACACATTCTTTCATCCACCGATGGCGGAGGCAGCCATGGAAGGCTCAAACCTGCTCATCAGGAGCAGTTTTGGGGTTCAGTGTCAGGTCTGAAAGACAGGGACTACCAGGAGGAGCCAGGGATTGAAGCACCCAACGCCCCAGCTTGTGCTTTTATATATGTGATTTGTTCTCAGGTGTCTTTTGTGAAAATGATGATTGATCTCACTGAGAACACCTGAAAGCATTCAGCTACATATTTATGCTTTCCTACGTCAGTCAGGAAGATCTGGATGTTCCCAAGAAGGCTGTGGCACCAGAGAGAGCGTGGGAAACCTTATGTAACCTCTGATTACTCATCTTCTACTCCTACTCAGCGAGGACGACTGGCTCCATCTCAACGGGATTTTAATAACACTGAGATTATAGAAGTGGGTTCCGATCTGATTACAGGATTATCTGACAGAGAAATGACACTGATACCAACATGGGCAGTAAAGATCTGATGGACCGGGTCACCGGTTGAGTTGAGTCCTTGCTGAGACAAACCACTGTCGTTCAAATCAGAGACACTAGTCCCAGACCCAGACAAAGTACCAGTCGCTAAAATAAAATTATTGTTCTAATACAAACTGTCCCAACCCAGCCAATGGGATCTCTGCTGTTCTATCATCTGCACTAGGAAATGTAACACTGTACATTATGTTCACACACATACACACACACACACACACACACACACACACACACACACACACACACACACACACACACACACACACACACACACACACACACACACACACACACACACACACACACACCTCCACTAAGCACTCTGTTAGTGTAATTCCTTGAGACAAGCTGAATAACTTTCTTTCTGCTTCGCCTCTTCCTCAGCTCTGTGATGAATCAGCAATTCAACACTGGAGTCCAAAGGCCAAATCCTGGCTTCATGTCTACGATCTGCGCTTTATCCTGAGAGACGTGAGAAGTGGCAGCCGGGAGATCTACGGCCTCGCTTTAAGACACTCCAACTGTACACCTGGCTGCACATGGAACAGTTGTGTGTATTCCGTATAGTTTTGGGAAAGGAAAACCGGTGAACGGGCCACAGGGTCATGGGGGCCCAAGGCTCATTGATGCACGTGGGGAGCCAAGTCTAGTCCGTCTGGTTGGATCCAGTGGACACAGTAGAACTACTGTAGCACAAAGTGTTGAAACAGTGAATGTTGCTATGATAGAAAGGTGTAGAACACACAGTGCATGGCAGCTTGCTGCGTATGGGAGCTCACAGTGGCCATGCTGACCCCTGTCCACCCCTGAAAGCACCTACAATGGACACGTGAGCGTCTCAACTGGACCATGGAGCAATGGAAGAAGGTGGAGGTCTGATGAATCACCTTTTCTTCTACATCATGTGGATGGGTGGGGTTAGGGTCCGATCCCATGGAGCATCTATGGGATGTGCTGGAACAACAAGCCTGATCCATGGGGGCCCCACCTCCACCTTCCAGGACTTAAAGGATCTGCTGCTAACGTCTTGGTGCCAGATACCACAGGACACCTTCAGAGTCTGGTGGAGTCCATGCCTCCACCTCACAGCTGTTTTGGGGACACGAGGGGGAGCTACACAATATTAGTGTTGAACTGTTTCATGGAGGACCATTTGGTGACCAGAAGTCATCTTGTAAAAACTGTAATAACCCACAATTAGTGTGTGCATACAGAAGTTACGGCTGCAAAAGGTTTCTGCTACTGGAGTTTCTATGGCCAGAACCGTGCAAGGAGTGAACGGCAGCTCATACTAACGAAAACCCAAATGCTATGAAAAAGAGAGGGAAAAATGATATCCAATTAATTCAAGAGAAGTAACGTGATAAAACATCTAAAAGAACAGATGTCACTAAATATTAAGAGTATGCATCCTAAACGCTGTGCAGAGCTGAACGTCAGGTTATAACTTCTAACAGTTTGCAGCAGTCGGGAGTTAGGCTGGTTTCAGCCTGAAACCAGCCTCACGTGGAAGTGTGGCATTACAAAACTCCAATAAGAAGATCCATATGTAACATGATATGACAGAGAAGCGACTTCAATTTCAGCTGTTTGACACAGAGAACCATGTACAAGGTCTCAAATGGAGAAATACATATTATAATGTAATTATTTGTGTATGTTTTAATTAGTTTTGTTTATTTTCAACTGTGCGGCTACGCAGCTTTTTCAATAGAAACACGAGATAAAAATATGTAGAAATGTTTTAGTAAAAAGCGCAATCAATCAAGGTGTTCAGTTGGAAAATAACCCCTGGGATGGCCGTGTCCCTCTTTATTACAAGCTTCTCTTCAGGCACTCTCTCTCTCGCACCAGATAGTGTCGGGTCATTCGCGAATGATCCGGTTCTTTTGAACAACTCTTTGTGGTTGTGTTACAGTTTCATGTTGTATTGTTTGCTAAAGTTGCCGTCTCCTGCCACCGGCAACTAGAGAGCCAGTTTTATTTTTTATTGTGAAACATTTTATATCATTTAAAAATGATATACAGGTACTTCTTACTTAACAACCTACCTGTTTAACAATCTACCTGTTTAACAACCTACCTGTTTAACGACTGTTCAGACTTAGGACCAGCTCTCTGACCAGTCTGTATTGTACACTGTGTACAATACCAAGCATCTCATCACCCTTTATATACTATATACACTATATATACAATATACACAATATACTGTACACTATATACACTTTATATACTATATACACTATATATATATATGATATCCACTATATACTGTACACTATATAAAATGGCCACACCCCCTTACTGTGAAAAAACACGGGTCCTCACTTATCGACCAATTGGCTTAAGGACCTGGTCCTCGGTCATTAAGTGAGGAGTACCTGCATATGCATAAATAAATAACTATGAACAAAAATAAATACCTGAATTATCCACTACCCTGCACACCTCCCCTCCAATGTGCTGAACTTATGCAAGTTATAACAACCCACCAATGAACTTGAACTCCCGTCTCCCCCCACAGTCATACACACACAGCGTTACGCTAGTTATTTAAGACAGACTAGTATAAAAACATGTATTACACCTTTTGACTTTTATATTTTTTATTTGAAAAAAAATCTTAAATATAAAGATATCAAAACCGTACCGTTACTGTGGCCCCAAGACTGTGATACATACTTAACGGTGAGCCCACTGTAGTGTTGCATCTCTAGTAAATATTGAGCAATGAACTGGAAATCAGAAATCATATGCAAGATGTTGAACAAAGACGCACTGTTTACAACCAGTCAGAAAGTATGACTGATCAACTTTAAATACTGCCTTAGCACTTAAGCACGGACTTGTTCCGACAGCACCAGGTCTTTCTCTACCTCTCTGAGACCCTGAAATATGTGAAAACTCTGAAAACTGGATTAACCAAAGTAAGGATATGGTTATTACTGAGTGAGGCTAAAGCAGCTTTAACAGGGAAACAGAAAGCTGCACAAAGCGGCCGTTTGTCCGCTCAACGTGTCAGTCCATCTTGCAGTAAGTTGTCAGCGAGATCTGCTTAACTGATGGAAGAGAAAAACAACTTTCCATTAGCGCGGCCCCATGCATCCTACTTTTATTGTTATGATTGGAATTTCCGTTAGAAAAACATTGCAAAGAGCTGCGATAACAGCAAATCAAACAGAGACCAAAAAAAAGCAGTCAATCAAACGGGGACTTGCGAAGGGAGGAGTCCACGGTGAAGTTTTCACCTGTTGTTGGGTTGCAACAACAGGTGAAAACTTCACCGGGGAAAACACAGAGTGAACGAACCGGCTGCAGAAGGCTGGAACCGGCTGGAAGAAGCCAGGTCTTGTTCTGTCAAGCGTACCGATCGCTGACACCACACCCGAGGAATATTCAGTTCAAACACCGAAACCAGCAGATAGACAGAGCCCGGGAAGCTCTCATTATAGTCACGTCCCAAACAGCGTCGGGACCTCTCCCATGTCACATCGTCGCTGACTGTGACCCCAGAGCGTCCTCACCAGGAAGGAGGTGAAAAGACAGTTTCCCTGCTGGGATGGACAACACGTCACAACTAGTGAGACACTCTGACACGTGGTATCCTATCACCATCGCAGCGTCCTACATCATAATCACACTTTGAGTATTCGGCTCATGGTGCAGCCCTGGTGTGGGACCTCAGAGACACCTCGCACCCAGACGCAGGACTCCGTCGGGGTTTTCCCTTTCAACGTGTTGTTTTAGGGGCTTAACAGGGTTGGATGTCGCTTCCCCTCCTTCCTCCTCCTCCTCCCTCCCTTCCTCCTTTCTCCCTCCCTTCCTCCTCCTCCTCCTACTCCTTTCTCCCTCCCTCCCTCCTCCTCCCTCCCTTCCTCCTCCTCCTCCTTTCTCCCTCGCTCCTCCTCCTCCTTTTTCCCTCCCTTCCTCCTCCTCCTCCTTTCTCCCTCCCGTTCCACTGATAAGCCGCTCTGATTAAACACTGTCTCGCTACTGGGCTAAATGTTGGTATTCCAGCCGGACCGTCCCATTTCCACCCTGATTAGAGCACGGAACAATGTTTGGCTTGTGGATTAACCCTGTGCACAGCCCCCCCCCCCCCACTCACTAACACTCTGCACCGTACAACACACACACACACACACACACACACACACACACACACACACACACACACACACACACACACACACACACACTCACACTCCAGGGGCCTTGCAGGGGCCCTGTGCTGACACAAGGGGGACCCGGAGGCATGTTTGGCCCTGGGATGGAGGGATGACTGGGGGGGTACAGTTGGGGGGGGGGGGGGGGGGGGGGGGGGGGGGGACAAAGAGAGTGATTGAGGAAGGAAGGAATAAGGGGAATGGAGGGGGGGGGGGGGTCAGAGGTCAGACAGGGTGAGAGTCAGACTCCTCCTCCTCCTCTTCCTCCTCTTCCTCCTCCTCCTCCTCCTCCTCGCCTGGAGGTGAAGAATGAACCTGAGAGAGAGAGACAGACGCTGTGGAATAGTATCAAAGACAATCATCTTACATAACAATCTCCCTCTGCCTGACACCACAGGATCCACATCAGCCGCGTCGTGGAGGCTCTTACTGTGACTCCACATTTTCTTTCTCCCGTTTTCTTTTTTCTGAAATATCAAATAGAACCAACTCCCGCTGCAACTCCCCCCCGCTCGGCTCTGGCTGCTCTGCCAGACGATGGCTTCCAAACTCGAATGTCGAGTCCGTGCGTTTCCAGGACAGCGTCCTCAGGTCAGCCGCCCTCCCCCGCATGGTAGAAACGTGATAATTGATCATTAATATGCTGCTGTTTGTGATGAACCAGACCAGCTCCTCCGCTCAGAGCCTGAGGAACCCGGTGACCCGGCCCCCGCTCTCAGCTCGCAGGTAGGAGCCACCTCGCAGGGCGTCCGGTCCCCCGGTCCGATCGGACTACAATGTCCCCTCTGAGGCTGCGGAGTGGGACGGACACAGGGCCCCCATTGTGTCCGAGCCTCTCACGGAGGGCAGGGCAGGGCAGGGCGCCCCCCCCCGCCATCGGTCCCACCGTCAACTGGTCCCTCTGAGACACAAAACACCTCCTCTTCCCTGCAGCCATTACGGCCCGGTGTGCGGTTACAGATCCAGGCTCCACTAAAACCCCCTTCACCCAATGCACCTCCATCACCGAGCGACAGGAAGTCAGCGTGTGGGTGGACACACAGAGAGCATTCCGGGATCGCGTGAAAAGGAGGACAGTCGAAGGAGAGATGGCAGTTTGAGAGATAACGGTGGTGTTTCTGGGAGAACATTCCACGGAAGCACGGTACAACGAGGTAAAGACTCCTGCCTGAAGGTTCTATGTCGTGAAAAAATAAAAAAAACAAAGATAACGACATCACGTCGAGGGGAAAACCTGTAAATTTGATTTAGCAGCTTCCCCCTGCTTGTTTGCAGACACATTGTTGACACGTCGGTTCGATGGTTGGTTTGTGTTTCCGTGGCGACTTCAAGCACCGGACAGGTCAGGTCCCTGGAACCCTCGGACGGCCCCACTCAGAGCTCTAGATCCACCTCCACGCCTTTCCGTCCCAAAGCAGCTTCCAGTGGCTTCCTCCGGCAGCTCAGCGCGTCAAAGGCTTGGAGGCTCAGCGTCGGCCCCAGTCCCCTGAACACAGCCTCCTGGCCGGTGGGGCTCCTCCGGGGACCTCCACTAGTCTCCAATATCCTGCCCGCTTCCCCCCGGCACAGAGGGGCAGCCGGTGGCGTCGCTGGGATCTGAGCCCAGACAGACGACCGGGTGCTGACCTGCCAGGGTGGACGGATTAATATTCAGAGTGTTGAAGAAAGTGTTTTCGGGAGCCTTTCGAACACTTGACAGCGTTTAAAGAGCATTTAAAGAAGGAAAAATCAAACAAACATTTGACGTTTCCTTGGAATAAGACAGGAAGTGCTTGAATCTATGAAAGGGTTCTGTTGGGATGGAGCTTAAATGAACCAGAGTTTGAGGCACGTTTCAAGTGAAAGCTGCTTCAGAGCAGTGTCACTGATTTAGGGAATCAGGGATGAACAGCAGCAGATATTAAACAGTATACAGGCAACTGATCTGGATACTGACTGCATGTCAAATCAGCAGATTTTAAATAATAGATTTGCACCAATGTTGTTCCTCCAGAAGACACCTCCACCCTACCTCTACAAAGGGTGGCCCGATGAGGGCTTTTCTATAGACGACATTAAGTGACAAGTACTGAGCTAAATACACAGAGGAAGATCATGGAAAATATCTCCAGCAAGTTGTCAAGTAAAGAAAGGTCAAACATCTCCCAACGTTCCCCTGTCGTCTGTTTAGAGAACAGGCTGAGACAAGCCTCTCGTCATCACCGAGGTTGGTTCTCCGAGCGCATGAAGCGATCTGGAGCTTCATCAACAGACTGTCAGCGCTGAACACGAAGGAGGAATCGGCAGCTCCACAGGCTTCACGCACCCTGTGTCATAGCTTCAGGTTCTTTGCTTTGGTTGGAATCATGACAGAGTCTTCACTGGAGGAGGAACTCTAGAATCCAGCTCCAGTGCTGCTGGCACCAACCTCCTCCTGGTGAGTCCTCATAACTCAGATCATAACTTCGATCATGAAGTCACAACATCATTGGATGAAATCATCAAGAACTGCGATAGTTGTGCAATATCTCTGATGCCTCCATGGATCTTGATCATGTGAAGACATCTTGGTGTTGATTAAAGCTGCTTTCCTCCAGTATTTAATCTTAACTGAGGTTGGTAGTGTGGGATTACAGAGAGTTCTGATTAATTGATTATGAGAAAATCTATTATTAATAACGTTTGATCCGATGACCAAGAAGGAGGGAGATGTTCACTGATCATTTCACTGAGCTTAAAAAAATAAAAATAATAAAAAAAATCTCTACCTCGAGCAGCAGGAAAATACAACAATTAGTCTGTGACACAAAGAACAAAAAAACAAAATTACATCTGGCGACACTGAAGGCACAAATCGAGCACACGTTGAGGGCCTCACATTCCCAGTCGGGCCCCGTCAGTCCCAGTTAGCGGTGATGGACTGGGGAGACCGGTTTCCCTTTCCCCGAATGCACAGAAATCCTGCCTTTGTCTTTCTCCTCGGGGGGTCGGGGGCTTTCGGAAAGACCGCCAGGCCTGATACCATGTCCTCCATCCAGAAAAAAACAACAAAAACAACAACAACATACTTATCTCAACCCCTTAAAAACTCCAAGGGGAGTGGAAGGGTTTTCCAATAAGAACGTCCTGAAAAACACCCAGAGAAGAGAAAACAGATCAAATCACTGGAATGCTCCTTTCTGAAGTAACTGTAACTAGTGTTGTTGTTGTTGTTGTTGTTGTTGTTGTTGTTGTGCTCCTGTATGCTGACGACCGTGTGCTCACGCCGTGTTTGAAGCTTTGAGGTGCAGAGTACACTGTATACAGAAGTATCTGGTGCAGTACACAAGTACAGAGGGATGCAGCCTATAGTAGTGAGGCAGGTGCTCTATGGTGCACAGGTATGTTCACGTACGAAAGTCTGAATTCTGTTTAATTGTCCCAGAACCCGGAGCTTTGTGCTTCACAATCCCAACAAAGTGCAGAATGTTTGTGAATGAATGACGGAAAAGCAGTAAAATGAGAGAAGGTTCTGGATGTGACGGAGTAAGCAGATTTACACACACACACACACACACACACACACACACACACACACACACACACACACACACACACACACACACACACACACACACACACACACACACACACAGGAAGAAGTACTCAGAACTTTTACTTCACTAAAACTATCATACTGACGTTTGGGACTAGGGGCATTGACATCTTAATAACTCAATCAGTTCATAGCTCACGTGAGTTTCATGAACGCTGTTTTGTGGAAGTTAAGCAGCAAGACGCGGGTTACATAAGAAGCTTTTAGGAAGCGAGACACTCCAAGTCCATTAGAGAGAGAAGGTTCAGTGTAAAAAGCTGAATATTCTCTCTCACACACACACACACACACACTTTTGATATACTGAAATATTTACATTGGTTTCATTGAAAAACAAGAGTTTACGGTGACACTTTTGACACAGCCCACAAGACCTGTGCTTGTGGAGATGCTCTGACCAAGTCGTCCAGCATCCCAATGTGCTCCTTGTCCTTGTATTATATATAATTATATATATATACATATATCAGTATAATAATAATAATAATAATAATAATAATAATAATAATAATAATAATATATCTCACCCTTTGACAGGTGTCATTGGAACCAGATGATCAATGTTATTCACTTCACCTGTCACTGGTTTAATGTTGTGGATGCACTGTGTGAAAATACCAAAAATTTTGTGATAATACAAATATTTTCAACTACAGACGTTAAAGTGGAAAATAAGTACTTAGCGTCTGGGTCACTAGAGTGTAAGACGAGTTGGCATGTACTTTGTATTTATGAATCATATTTTATGAGATAATCAAATAATGTGAGACTTTAAGAAGATGTGAAGAAGCCATTTCTAGGGGAACAATCTAGACTAGTTTGAGCCAGATATAAAGACTCTAAAAGAGTCTTCACCCTCTTCATCGACCTGAACACGTGCATCACACGCGTGCACGTGCTGCGCAGACCTTCCCTCAGTGTTACAAGCGACAGGTTTACTGCTTCCAGCCGCAGAGCTCGGCTGCACGGAGGCGGCTTCAGGGCCGTCAATCGACGCACACGTGCACGAAGACCGAGATGCTTCATGGCTTCATCAGATCTGCACCAAGCAGCAGCAGCAGCAGCTCAACCTTCTGATGCAGCTTCACCAAAACCTGCTAAATCGAATGGTTTCTCATTTAAATGCTCACACAGGAGCAAACTAGCCTCGCAATTCATCATGTGGAAAAAGCCGAGATGAATTCGGTACAAAGCGGACCCCAGACCCAGTTCACAGCCTCCACAGACCCAGAACACAACAGGGTCAAGAGCCTTGAACCTGGAAGACTGGAGCGGGTTCGTGGTTTTTGAAGAGGTCTGAGTGAGCTGCTTTTCCAGCAAAGATACAGGAACTAAAGCAGGAGCCATTTAGACCCAGAACCTTGAATAGAGTCATGATGGAGTTCTTGGTTTCTGTCCCACTGCACCGAGGAAGCGTGGAGATGAGAAGGAGAAGCCCAGCGTCCACCTGCTCACTGCGCTGACTGCATTTCAGCCTTTCATTTGCAGGGACTTTTTTGGAGACCAGCAATGATCCAATTGGAACCAGTTCACCCTGAAGGCGGAAGTTCCCAAGAGCCTGCTTCCTGAAAAGGCTCCGGCAGTGGGAAAGGGGCTTTAGACTGCAGCGAGGGGCGAGAAGGATGTTTATTAAAGAGATCCTCGTGTTTGGAAAGTAAGGAGACAGGGTTGTGTGTTTGGGGGTCAGGGGCTTCATGCAGGTTTGGTGCTAAATCACAGCAAACGCAGACGAGGCTCCTGCTCCGGGAATCAAACTTCTGCTGCTTTTCGAAAAAGGTGCGAGTTCCGTCTGACGGCACAGACAGAAGAATGTGGGAGAGAAGCGAGAAAAGAGAAACAGGCGTTTATTCTCATGCAAATAAAAGCAAAGGCTTTGAGCTGAATACCAAACAGAGGGAGGGGGGTATAATCTGTCCCCCCCGACATGAAGGGAGTTTGTTTTATCAAATTGAAATGATTATTCCTGTTAGCGGTGGAGTGGTTGTGTGTTGTATATTCCAGTACTGGTTGACATTCTTGCCCAGGTATTTATTTTATTTGGACTCCCAGTGAAGACTGTGTTGAAAGAACTGGTCTGACGGAGGAAATCTGCTTCATCACACGTAGTCACTTCAAATGCACAAGAGGGAAAATAAAAGTTTGTATATTTACAGCTGGATGAGAGGTAGTGATGCTGCATCATGCATGATCTGTGTGTGTGTGTGTGTGTGTGTGTGTGTGTGTGTGTGTGTGTGTGTGTGTGTGTGTGTGTGTGTGTGTGTGTGTGTGTGTGTGTGTGTAAAAGCCACCATTCATGGAGGTGAGGAACAACGTTTGTCTTTTCATGAAACAATCCCAGTTCCGGGCGTTAACACATCAAACTGAATGAAGCTGCAGCAGATGTGGCTCATTTTACGTTTGAAACTCCCCAAAAGCAACAAGTGAATTTGTGTGAGCGCCGGGGCCAGAGGATAAAGATCCAGATAAAGAAATAAAGAGTTCTTTCACCGCAGTTTCTCTGGGTGAGATCTGTACCAATGGTTCCACGTCACAGACGCCCTGACCGCATGAAACCAAGACGTCTCGCCCTCCCTCTCGTTTTAATTCCAACAATGTGTCCAGTTCTGACTCCACTCTCCTCTAGGAGTGGATTCTGGATTCACAGTGGAAGAATTGTCGATCACAATAAGACATTTGTACATGGAAAACAAAAGCACAATGTAGTTTTACACTTGAGAGCTGTGCGTGGAGTGGGGGAGGGGCTGAGAAAGCTCATTTCCCATTCAAATCAGTCGGGCTGCGTGGAGGGAAAGCAGACCGGGTCGGACCGGACCGGCTCAGATCGCTGCTGGCCACGCCCTCAAACACCACAAAGACAGGACATGCTTGTTCTCAGCCTCATCTCACCTGTTTGGGGTCACAGTCAAAACAAAATCATCTTCCTTCATGGAGGAACCGGCAGAGCAGATATTCAAGTATTTAACGCACACTGTGGTTTTTGCGGGGCTGGTTCCCTGGACAGTCAGAAAGAGTCCAGTTCCCCTGCGATCCAGTTCAGTGCAGATTGGAGCCACAATCTGCTGCCGTGACCCAGTTACAAGGATATAGACTCTCTCCATCTAGGATCGCTCCACTCAGTGAGAATGGACTCACTGCAAACTGTTTAATGCAAGTGCTGCTCCAGTCAAGTCAAGTTGCAAAGCTGTAGTTTGAATATTTTAATCATATTTTAAAGAACTCTAGTCATATTGGCCGGACCCAGTCATTTCCATCCATCATCAACATTCTTCTTAGAAATCTGAAGATCGTTCCCAACGTGTTTTGTTGTCCAACAGATACGGCCTCGAAGGTAAAACCACAACCGAAAATGGCTTTATTCATCCGTCTTAACAGGAAGTGACAATCAACTGGCCCACTAGATGGCAGCGTTTCACACCAGCCGGAGCAGACGCCGCAAAGACGCCGGTCGCAACGGAACAGAACGTTTTCCTGTAACGCTGCAGGGTGGCTGCTTTCTATGTCTAACAACGTGGGGAACTTTGGCAACCAGGGAGGATTTATCACAATAATGAAGGGAAACGTTCCATTTCAAATGTTTTGGGTCTACAGGACTCTCCAGCAATAACAGAAGATTCATGTCATTGAAAGACGTTGTAATGCAGGACAGCAGCACTGGGGATGGGACATCTGTAATTACCACTAAGATTAAAGGAGTTGGTTTCAAACCATTTTAGACCTCAACCAAGATGGGAACAATTTAAATGGAGGAACTGCGGAACCAAAACTTTTTGGTTCTTCTGAGAAACAAAATTCAGTTTGTCAAGACTCGATCCGTGCACAAGAGCGACTCAGGACCCGAGCAGCTGTGATCACACCTGGAAGACCTGCTTGACATGAAGATCTCACGTGTGTGGGGAGAGTTGACAAGAATGATCACCAATAAGGAAACAACGTGAGCAGCAAACCACTAAATAAATCGACAGAGAGCGCTCCGGACCTCCTTAAGCATTGTGACATCATAACATGGTGATGACAGCATAACACAGGCATACAAAGGCAGACGGTCAGAAGAAGAATGTGTTAGGACTGAGACGACCACAGACACAGTGAAGTGGACGTAACAGTTGTTTAATGAGCTCAGGATGAAGACAGGGAGGAGGTCGGGCCAGGAAACCAGTCCGTAAGGCCCACAATCCCCAAGGGGCGTGGTCCTCCAAACTGCCCTTGAGAAGCACAATCAGTGTAGTAACTATGACAACGTATTAGTTTATTCACGTTATTCCTGTATGTATACAGTGTAGTAACTATGACAATGTATTACAATTTATTCACGTTATTCCTGTATGTATACAGTGTAGTAACTATGACAATGTATTACAATTTATTCACGTTATTCCTGTATGTATACAGTGTAGTAACTATGACAGTTTATTCACGTTATTCCTGTATGTATACAGTGTAGTAACTATGACAACGTATTACAGTTTATTCATGTTATTCCTGTATGTATACAGTGTAGTAACTATGACAACGTACTACAGTTTATTCATGTCATTCCTGTATGTATACAGTGTAGTAACTATGACAACGTACTACAGTTTATTCATGTCATTCCTGTATGTATACAGTGTAGTAACTATGACAACATATTACAGTTTATTCATGTCATTCCTGTATGTACACAGTGTAGTAACTATGACAACGTATTACTTTATTCATGTCATCCCTGTATGTATACAGTGTAGTAACTATGACAACGTATTACAGTTTATTCATGTCATTCCTGTATATATACAGTGTAGTAACTATGACAACCTATTACAGTTTATTCATGTCATTCCTGTATGTATACAGTGTAGTAACTATGACAACGTATACGTTTATTCATGTCATTCCTGTATGTATACAGTGTAGTAACTATGACAACCTATTACAGTTTATTCATGTCATTCCTGTATGTATACAGTGTAGTAACTATGACAACGTATTAGTTTATTCATGTCATTCCTGTATGTATACAGTGTAGTAACTATGACAACGTATTACAGTTTATTCATGTCATTCCTGTATGTAAACAGTGTAGTAACTATGACAACGTATTAGTTTATTCATGTCATTCCTGTATGTATACAGTGTAGTAACTATGACAACGTATTACAGTTTATTCATGTCATTCCTGTATGTAAACAGTGTAGTAACTATGACAACGTATTAGTTTATTCATGTCATTCCTGTATGTAAACAGTGTAGTAACTATGACAACGTATTAGTTTATTCATGTCATTCCTGTATGTATACAGTGTAGTAACTATGACAACGTATTACAGTTTATTCATGTCATTCCTGTATGTAAACAGTGTAGTAACTATGACAACGTATTCGTTTATTCATGTCATTCCTGTATGTAAACAGTGTAGTAACTATGAAAACGTATTAACAGGTTGTTTACATCTGCATAGAGACTGATCCTTAATCTGCTAATTTCTGTACTGTTCCACAGCTTCACACCACTTCTATTGAAGATACCACAGTTAGCTCCTGTTTCCGGGTACTTTTTGAAAAGTATTCAGCTCGCTGCGTAGCCACGTACATCTCCCCGTGGTGGTGACAGAAGCAAGAGAAATATGATCCATTCAAACTTTTCCCAATCACATTTTCTATGCAGTAAAGTTGCAAATAGCTTTTTATTTCTGCTTCCTCCCCCTGAACTGTGAGCAAGAGAAACCGTGGAAAACAGCCTGATCTTCCTCTTGATTTATGGGATGTATTGACTGGTTGGTGGAAACCGCGGATGAAATGCCAAAAGGAAATTCCACAAACCAAAAGAAACCTTCAAATACAACACAAGACAGAATCTTCCTTTCCTGAACATTTTGAAACAAGGCATGTCCTGGTGTGGTGAGACAGGTTCCTGGCCAACCTTGTGGCTTCATTCATTCATCATCATCATACAGCGTATGTCGTTCACTTCAAACCCTTTGAACCAGAGAATTAACACATTCATAAAGAATGATGCACACACTTCGCAGCCCTGGGGTTCCCAGGTGGACCGCGGAAGATTCCCCGCGTTGACTTAGTCTCGGGGGCCCCGGGACTTAGTCTCGGGGGCCCACCTCGCTTCACTGCTCTGCCGGGTTCGGTGGGACCCTCTGACCCGTTAGGCTCCTGAGCGAGGCCCTGGTGCTCCAGCCTCCAGAATGGATGGACAGATTTCTAAAGCCCTTACTCACATTACAGGCTCAAAGCTTCACATTTCCCAAAGAAGCCAACAGCACCCCATAGTCTGAGCCTCCACCCAGGTAGTATAAAGTTCTCAGTAATCTCACTATTATGTTAACTTTAAATGGCGGTATTATCAAAAGTGTGTATACTGGCACTTTGTACCACAGTGAGAACTTGTACAGGTGCCACACAGTAGCTGCACCCTGTCCAAGCTGGATGAACGGGTGTGGTTAACACCAAGACAGCGAACACAAGGTCAACGTAAACTACACCACCTCCAATCTGCTTTTCCCAAACTCCTGGAGTCCCGCTATGGGGACGGCAGGGGACGGCAGGTTTCTGTTGCCGTTAAGAAGATCACAGCTGGGATTATCTGATCAGAGCCTTCCTTTTCAGAGGTTTCCTTCAGGTTATCCTCCGGATGACCTGAGGGATCCAACGGGATCAGGATGAAATGTTGAAGGAGGTTCATCACACTGAACTACATCATAATGTAAAGTACGAAATCAGACCAAAGTTATAGTTTTCACAATGAAACTCCCACGGGAAAGGTTTGTTAGTTTCATCTTCAGACCCAGATCCGACCGCAGCCCGATCATCCGCCTTTAGCAGATTCCACTCAGGTTCTATTTGGAGAATTTGGGTTGCTGAGATGAATGAAACCTTTCAAATCGGACGTTCTTCCACCTCAGGATCATGGTGCTATCACCACACGTCGGTGCTCTGCGGGAAAAACACGGCGCCGATGCCCTGGAACCAGGATGACATCACGGAACATTATCACCGCAGCGACTGAGCGGCAGCGCTCACGTGGCGACGCATTTCCAAAACAGCCTCAGGTAGCGGGGAAACTCCACCCTGACCCAGGTCCTGTGCCTTGCCGTAGGGCACTTTGTCTGCACCGAGGCGGAGAACAGGGCGCGATGCTCATTTCAGTCTTTAAATGTGAAACTGTTGACAGTGATTTTTGGGCCCTCGGGGGACTGAGGGCATCCACATCTGATCTCAGTATAACAACACATGACATCAAACAGGGCGTGATGCCGCCAGCGACGCCACTCAGAGCGTTGATTAAACTGCAAACTCAGAGGAAATGAAAAGCGATCTAGTGATGGAGATGCAGACGCGTGGCTGAATAAATTATCAGCAGATAAATCCAGAAAATGGTCCAGAGGTTTGAATTATTGTCATGATGTCATGTGTCTTTGCAGTTCATCTCCGTTTTAAAGGGTCATCATGGAGCTGAAACCCAGTCTGCTCAGTGGGGTAAAGGTTGGGGGATGGGTGTGGGACGGGGGTTTGGGGTGGAGGTGTGGGGTAATGGCTGGGGGGAAGGGTGTGGGATGGAGGTTTGGGGTGGAAGTGTCGGGTAAAGGTTGGGGGGACGGGTGTGGGATGGAGGTTTGGGGTGGAGGTGTGGGGTAAAGGTTGGGGGATGGGTGTGGGACGGGGGTTTGGGGTGGAGGTGTGGGGTAATGGCTGGGGGGAAGGGTGTGGGATGGAGGTTTGGGGTGGAAGTGTCGGGTAAAGGTTGGGGGGACGGGTGTGGGATGGAGGTTTGGGGTGGAGGTGTGGGGTAAAGGTTGGGGGGACAGGGGTGTGGGTAGTGGTTTGGGGTGGAGGTGTGGGGTAAAGGTTGGGGGGACAGGGGTGTGGGATGGAGGTTTGGGGTGGAGGTGTGGGGTAAGGGTTTGGGGACAGGGACATGTGCAATCAAAGCAGTTGGACAAAGCAAAGCGATGAGTTCTGTCAAATCCACTAAACAGCCTGGGCCACAATGACATCACCAGAACTCAATCCAGGACATAGACGGGGCCTTCCATCACGACTGCTTTAATGCGATCGCTGGTGTGAAATCCACTGAATAGCCTGATCCCAACACTGGCACTATTGACTGAAACATCAGTGGAGTTAAATCCAGTAAATAGCCCGAACGCACCCAGCATCGCTGCTATTCACCATATCACTGGAGGGAAATCAGCGTTGACATGGAGACGGTGTCACATTCCCTTTCAGACAAGAAACCATAGAACTGTGCATTGTTCAGAAAACATGTCCTGGCTGAGACGGAGAGATGGGGGAGAGAGAGAGAGACGACCAGATGAAGAATAGAGTGAACAGGCCCAAACAAGGTTCCTTCACACCGTGACCTTGTCTCTGGAGATGAAACATTTCATTCATTTCCACCTGGAGTGTGACGCCGACTGGGGGGGGGGGGGGGGGCATCAGTGAATAAGTGCCTTGCTCAAGGACACTCAGAGAGACCGCATCACACAGGACCAGGACGCCATGTTGGACTGACTGATTCATCCATGTTATAATTTAACATCTTATATGAAGATGCACAGCGTTAAGAAGCTAAATCAGTGGTTGTCAACGTAGGGTCCAGGGACCCCAGGGGGTCGGTCAGGAGGTTCCATGGGACCTCCTGCAGCAAAATGATCAATAGCTCAACAACACGTTAGAGAACGTCCAGAACAGAGTTTAAATACGACTTCAACTGGTACAGCAGCCAGAGCACACACTGAATCACATCTAATATGATCAGATCTGTGTGTGTGTGTGTGTGTGTGTGTGCGTGTGCGTGTGCGTGTGTGTGTGTGTGTGTGTGTGTGTGTGAGTACTCTGACTACTTGGATAATAAAATAAAATCCATAGACTCTATAACGTTCATATCAACTTTTACTCTGATTTTCCAAATAAAACTGCTTCACTGCAGATCACAACGTGGAGACATGAAGTGAAGTGATGGTGTCACCTGCAGCAGGTAGACGCAGGTAATGAGACCCCTCCCCTGGGTGGTGGGAGGGCGGGGTCCTTGGGGGGAGGGGGGTGGACACACAACAATAGCATCAGTGTGTGAATGAACGCCCCCCGTGTGGTGCAAACTAGGGCCGAGGCTCTGAAACACGGCCGCCTGCCGAGGGTCATGGCACAGAACAGTGGAAGTGCTTAAAAACACGGTGTTAAAGAATAAATACTGTGTCTGGAGATTCACTCCGTCACCAACTCCTCCAGGACTTCCCAAACTTTTTGACGGCAAGGCGGGAGGAACTGGCTGAGGAACAAAATGACCACAAGAAAAGACCAAAAAAAAAAAAGCAGCATAAATCTAAAATCGTGTGTCTATAATAAACTGTTGAAAACATACAAACCAAATTCAGCTCCATGGGGAGAACTGACAAACAAAAACAAAGCACATAGAAGATGCTTTCTGCTGCCGACCATTTTTGGGGTTCTTCAGCGAGCCGTGGGGTGGCCCCGTACCGCAGCTTGGGAAACCCCTGAACTAGTTGGAGTCTGATGGAATCAGTGAAAAGATTCTTAACCCAAATGAATCTGGGTTAAAATGCTCTGGAGGCTGCAGCCTGGGAGCTGAGGGAGCCAGGACCCAGTTCACTGACTCAGACGTGGAATTATTATTATTATTATCATTGTTCCAGAAAATCAACACACATTTCATGGTTTAAGCTTCATGGGTTTGAGTGGAATCCCAGCGGCAGGTGGAACCATCACTTCAGCGTCGTGATGGGACTTCACAGGGAAACAAAAGCTTGTTTGTCTTATTATCGTTCAGCCCACGTTAGACTTCATTACAACTACACTTTTAACCAGGTTTACAACATTACTCACCACATTAAACCACATTGCACCACATTAGATTAACCATATTAACCCACAGTATTAACCACATTCAACTATATTAAACCACATTAACCATATTAAGCCATATTAAACACATTAAACACATTAAACACATTAAACCACATAAACAACATGAATAACCACATTAAACCCTATTAACCCACATTATTAACTATATTAAACCACATTATTAACCACCTTTACAATATTAAAGCATGTTAAAGCACATTATTAGCCACCTTCACAGCACATCACCTGGAACCACAGGAGCTCGTCACTGGGCGTCACCTCAACAGGTGAAGCATCATCATCAAGTTGTTTCTACACAAATAAAACCGGAGCCAGAACAAGTGAGAAGCGGTGACTCACCTCGATCCATCTCTGCGCCTCCAGACACGCACACTCTGCGGCGGGTTCGGGCCCAGGGTCCGAACCTGAACACGAACCCGGACCCGGACCGGGACCGGGACATGGACATGGACCCGGACCCGAACCCGAACCCGGACCAGAACCTGGAAGTGGACCCGGAGCCGGACCCGGACCTGGACCTGCAGCCGGACTCGCCATTTCCCAGGAGAAGCCCGTTAATCCCGCGGCTCCGGTTCCTCCTGCCGGTGTGTGCCGCAGCCCGCCGCGCGCACGGTCCGGTGCGGCGCGCGCACACCGCAGTGAGACGCGCACCGGAGGCTCCGCGCGGCTCAGCCAATCAGGAGCCGAGGCTCCGGGAAGCCACGCCCACTCCAGACGGAACGGGAACAAATGAGAAAAACACGATTTTGTGTCCAGAGAGAAACAAGTTATTACAGCAAAAAACATGATGGACACAAACACACTGGACACTTTCATGGAAACTGAAATACAATTCTGAACGATCTACTCACCGCTGACCGTTAGTAAAGTTAATATGTAAAGATATTCATAGATATTTCTTTAGTTTCCTCAAAACTAAAGCAATCTGTAAAGTGTAATATTAATATATGTATAAATACATATGACCATATGATATGAAGCACTTTGAACATCATTATAGTTCCACTGTTTTCAGACATTTTTTTTAATTATAATATTTTATTTTTTCATTTTTGGATTTTTGACTATTTAAATTCGAGTCTATAAAACTCTATAAAACACATTTTCCTCAGTGGAAACTAAACTCAATTTAACTCAATTACTCGGCTTCCCATCGTAGCTGATCTTCCAGTTGGTTTATCTTTGCTGCCCTTGTGTGGATCGAACAGGTAACGCAGACAGGTGGGGGGCGGGGCTGTCCCTTCTGCGGACATGCGCAGTAGCCCACCGTCGGTTGGGCTTGGGGTAAATCTCAGCAACGCTGAGGTGTTTTGAAGTGATTTCCTCGATTCCGACTTTTCATTTCACCCTAAAATCCATTTGTGTCACAGTTTGATGAAAGTCATCGAAGGTTGTGTCGCGTGCGCTGAGCGCAGCTTGTTGCCTTGGAAACCAAACAGTGTAAAGACTTCCGGGTGTTTCTGACAGCAGAGCAGTCTGAGGTGAGTGACCATTCAAATAAATAAGAAATAAATGATTTGGGATGAATTCATATATAGGTATATCAAAGTAATAGTTATATAAATAAAGATAAAGGTGTATAAAGGAGTGTTTTGCTGTATAGGTAATCAATGAAGAGTGTGTGTGTTCAAATAAAAGACTCACATGGTGTGTTTACTGTGTTCTATGATGACGTTTGATCACTTGTTTACACTTTGTAGAAGTATTCATATTATAATGGAGACTGATGGACGAACGGACAGACAGATGGATAGAAGGTAGATAGATAGGTAGATGGATGATTCAAGATTCAAGATTTTTTATTTGTCACATACATATACATACTTCCATACATATATGCAGTGAAATGTAATAAATGATGGATGATGGATGGATGGATAGAAGGTAGATCAGAGATGGATAGATGATGGATGATGGATGATGGATGGCTGAATGGACTAGCTGCATCCTTATTCCACTAATTTCCACCTCTTCTTTCTCTTCCACCTCAGATGTGGCTGCTCTTCCTCTCGGTGCCGCTGCTTCCTGCCGTTGCCATGGTTTCCCACCGGCACCGTGTCACAATCAGTGCCCTGTGTGGGGGGGTGTTGTCCTGGGTGCTGGGGCGGGGCCGGGGGCGGGGCCAAGGGGCGGCGTGTGCGCGCAGCACCCACGCTTTCGTCTTCTCCGAGTGCACGCACGGCAAGGCCGACAGCGTCCTGGCGACCTTTGACCTCTACGCTGAGACACACCCCTCTCTCAGCCTGGGTCCACAGCGAGGTCAGTGATCGTGGGTCCCAGCCGGGTCCCAGCCGGGTCCCAGCCGGGTCCCAGCCGGGTCCCAGCCGGGTCCCCCAGGGCCGCACAAAAGGAACAATGTGTCGCCAGCCGCTCATTATGGAATAAAGATGCTCAGGTGTTAAAATGTGCGGCTGCAGGTTTTTACAAGGTGTAGTTTCAGTTTCAACGTAGAACAATCCTCTCCATCCCGTCACTGTTTCCTGTGGGGTTTTTATATCGATGTCCTCATTCATCTCTTCGAGTCTTACATTGTAGTTTCTATGCAGCGCCACCAGACAGGGAAATAGTTGCCTGTGACAACGCTAAATATTAAGAGACAGCGGCCATTATTCAGGAAGAAATGGATGGAGTGTTCCACGCAGTGTCATCTAAACATGAGCTGATGTGGAACATGACGTGTTTGGATGTTCGTGCCGGATAAGGAGAACAAACAGCTTTAAACACAATGTGCTGACATCACCAGCAGCCATGCATCTAACCCTCTGCCCTGTGCCCCGCCCCCTGCCCCGCCCCAGGCCAGGTGCTAGATAAGGTGGTGAGGCGCGTGGCCCCCCGGCTCGTCCTGGAGCTGGGGATGCACTGTGGCTACGGCTCCATCCGGATGCTGCGTCTGCTGCCCCCCGCTGGGCGACTGCTGACGGTGGAGGGCGACCCCCTGGCCTCCGAGCTGGGGGAGGAGCTGCTGCTGGTGGCGGGGTTCAAACACCACCAGGTGGGTGGAGAGAGAGTGAGAGAGAGAGGGCAATGGATGGATTCTGTTCTTCATAATCCTCTTGATGGTCCAATGATTTTACGACTTTGCAGTTTATTCTTCCAAGTGTTGAGGTATCAGTAGTGTATATATACTGTATGTGTATATAGTATATATCAGTAGTATATATTAGTAGTATATTGAGTGTATATTAGTAGTATATTGAGTATATATTAGTATATATTAGTAATGTATATATAGTATATATTAGTAGTATATATAATATATATTTGTTTATATTAGTAGTATATATAGTATAAATTAGTAGTATATACAGTATTAGTCGTGTGTATATATAGTATATATTAGTAGGGTGTATATATAGTATATATACTCATTGTATAGATACCAGTTGGGATGATACCTATCAATATTTTGTCTAAGTTATTTGGCCTTGTTTTTCACTGGTTTGATTACACGTTTACTGACCAGAGCATCCGATAATGGTCCTGGTCCTGGTCCCAGTAACCCTCTCCTGGTCCCACAAACCCTCCCCGGTCCCAGTAACCCTCTCCTGGTCCCACAAACCCTCTCCTGGTCCCAGTAACCCTCCCCTGGTCCCAGTCACTCTCCCCTGGTCCCAGTCACTCTCTCCTGATCCAGTTCCAGGTCCTGACCTGCAGCTCTGTCGACGCCATCGCATCCCTGCGGCCACACCTTGGTTCCGAGGACGGGACCTGCGAGGGCCTGGACCTGGTACTGATGGACCATGACCCGCAGCGGTACCTGGAGGACCTGGTGGCCCTGGATGCGGAGGGGCTCCTCAGACCCTCCGGGTGCTACATCCTCCTGGTCCACAGGGACCAGGGGCCCGGGGCCTCAAGGGCCCTGATGGAGCAGATCACTGCCAGGAATGGACGCTACGCCTTGAGGACGGAGGAGAACGCTGTGATGGAGCTCTACTACTGTGTAGATGGATAGAAGGAGACATGTCTTCTATAGATTATTAGTTATTATGGAGATATATAGTGATTGCTGTTGATTATTTTTATGTAATAAATCAAATGTATTATATTGAAATAAATGAATATTTTTTTCTTGTTTCAAGTTCAAGAGGTTATTTGTCACAGACATAAACACAGTCACACGTACATGGAGTGAAACGTCATGACTGAGCCATGTCAGAGAACAAAAGACACCAGAACCACTTTTTAACCACTATTTATTACGACCACATGCGTCCTCTGACCTATATTTTATAACCACACACAAACAAATGGAAAAAGGTGAATAAATGCAACAATCACAAATCTGGATTCACATTTTTAAATGCAAAAAAAGTCAAAACTGTATGAAAATACATCTCTCCGTCCACCATTTCTGCTCCCTGATCTCAGTGGCTACTGCTGCTTGAAGAAGCAGCCGTCTCCATCCTCGCCGTGCTCCTCTCCACCTCCTTCCTCCATCTCCTCGTTTCCCAGGCTCCTGTCGTCCTCCAGGGCCTCGCCGGTGAAGTAGAGCGCCGCTCGGGGAACGATCCTCTCACGGAAGTAGCGACCGATCTCATAGTCCACGGTGTCCTCGTCCTCCTGGCCCGCGGCGCCTTCGCCGTCTGGAGGAGCTCTGACCGGGCTGAAGAAGTTGAAGAAGGAGTCGTTGGGAACCTGTTTGGTGACGGTGCGGACCGTTCCATGGCCTTTATGCTTCTGTTTCTTCTTGACGGTCTTCACGGTGACGTCCTTACCTTTGTGCCAGTCGATCTGACAGCCTTCGCAGCCGACGATCTCCGGCCCCTCGAAGGCGAACGGCTCCGAGGCGTCCGGCGCCGACTGCATCTTGTACACTTTGGTGAGGACGGCGTTGCTGAAGAAGCCGTTGGGCTCAAAGTGGAACTCCAGCGTGAAGCTCATCGGCCGTCCGGGCTCCGAGAACCTGACCTGGACGTCCTTCAGATGCCTGAGGATGGGCTCGTCGTGTTCCTCCAGCAAGTCCCTTAGCGTGTCCACGCTCTTAAAGATGGTGAGCCAGAACTCTGGGATGCCTTTGGGGTCTTCCTCTGGCGGGGCATCCTCCATCATCTCCTCATCCTCCTCCCCGTCCCTCTGCCACTCGCACTCTTGGTCGGTGGGCTCCACCGTGCCCGTCACGATGTCCCTCCTCTGGTCGAACAGCGGTCGGTAGAGGGCGGCGTACTTCCTCTCCAGCTCGTGCACTTCCTGGTAGAACTTCGCCCTTATGTTGTAACTCTGGACCTGCAGCCTCTTCAGAGAGTGCACTCGCCTCTTCACCCCCTTAGGGGGCGCACTGTCCGCTGCGTCCATGGTCCCCTGCTCCTTCTTCTGCTCCCTCTTGGGTCTTTGTGGCGGCTTATGCTGCTGTTTATCTGATGGGTCCAACCGCTCGGTTTTATAGAGGGAGAGAGTTGTGACATCGCAAAGACATCACATGGCGACGCCCCCAGTTGCCATAGCTACCACAGTCTTATACTCCCATGGAACTTTTTTTTCCCATCGGAACCTCTTCTGCAAAGTTTTGCCGCAGTGCCATACAGTGGTTTGTGGTTCTAATCACCAACATGGTGGGACCGCACAATTGATGACATCCATATGGAGATAACACACACACACACACGATGGGTGGCTCTTATTTTGAATGTGGTCTGGGTGGGTGACTCTTATTTTGAAAGAGGTCAAATCAATTTCAAAGAGGTTCTAATCACCAACATGGTGGGACCGTACAGTTGTTGACTTCCTTATGGAGATCACACACACACACACACACACACACACACACACACACACACACACACACACACACACACACACACACACACTGATGGTGTCCAGAAGTCTGGATGGGAGGCTCTTGTTTTGAAAGCGGTGTGTGGGTGATGATGCTTGAGTTTTTCTTGTTCCTTCTGTTTCCTGTTCGTTGATGGTTTGTAAATAACTTTATATGTTTGTCTTCCACGGTGAGGGTCCGGTCCTGGATCCACTAAACTCCACCACTGGGTTTAAAAGCTGCACAGAAGCACATTCCAAACATTCCCGTTGTCATGGTTACCAGTGGTGAACAATGACACCAAACAGTGTTTTTGGATTTAACTGGAGACAAAGCAACGTCATCCCGCAAGGCTCCTGGTCTGTGACGTCACACCCGGTGTGGCCACCACCACCGGTGGAAGAATGACGTTGAATCAAAGCCAGGGTCGGTGTCAGTTGTTCTGTTGAATAATCATGAAATCAGTCTTTTCTGCACATTTGAATATTGATTTCAGTTTGAAGCAAAGCAAAAATAAACTTTCCTGCTCCACCCGCAGCCTCCACCCGCAGCCTTCGCCTCCTTCAGCAGCTACACATGCGACACCTCGAGCAGCCACACGGTGGAGCCCGCGGCCTTCAGAGAATAAACCAAGCTGAGACCCGAACGACTACGGAGGAGACACCGGAACCGGAAACAAAACTCAAATTGAATTCAATGATATAGTTTAACATATAAGTTATTATTAAATATACCTGAATTATTTCCATAATAAAGATTATTTTAAAAGTTATAACATTTTGAAATGCTTATAATAATGGAATATTAATTAATTAAAATATATATTTTTTAATTATTATCCAATATTTTTCTTTTTAAAAATGATGGAAAGAAAATCTCATGAAGGATAAATCATATTAGGGAGGGGACTTGAGTCATTTCTTATTATGAATTTAAAAAGAAAAAAAAGTGAGTATTGTGATTGAATAAAGCAAACACCTTAAACACCTAAGGCAGGTGTGGATCCGCCCAGTCACCTGGGGTCTGTTCAAACAGGTGATGCGCTGCAGAGGCCATGGGGGCTTCTCCATCGACTTACACCACTCATTTGTGTCTCCATCCTGTGAGATCATTATCTGTGAGGGAACCATTAATAAAACGCTGCTGCTCTGCCTACAATGACGTCAGTTTACAGCCTATTATTTACAACCTCCAGCAGATTTAAAAAGGGAATTTTTATACGTGGATTTATATTTTGGACTTGTTTCTAAAAGATGAAGACAGACATCGTTTAGGATCAAAAACACAGAACACGACATGTTTCAGCGTCGCTGCATGAAAACAGCTTCCTTGAACCTCTTATATCTATATACTGTATATACGTATATATACAGAGTACCTTTTATGTTGTTTTTTTAAATGTCGTGTTTTATTAAACTTGATAATCATCGTATGCTGGATTTAAATAAAGCAGCATCATGGAATATAAAAATGTCATTTTGTTTTCATGGACTCTTCTCAGCTTTGGAGGTCTTTCCCATCAACATGCTGCTCCGGGATCCAGGGCCCTCCATCTTCTCAGGGCTGGGTTAGTGTACACAACGCTCTGACCCCTGACCCACACCCTCCCCCACTGTGGCCCCCCCGGCCCCCTAAAAATGAACTTTTAAAGAGGGATTGATGACTTTCTGCTCCTGAAGTGCACCCTGAGCTTTGGAAGCCGGAGAGCGGGATATAAACACAGATCTGAATTACAGACGAAAAGACGGAGGAACCCCAGAACCCCCAGACCCCCAAACCTCAGGACCCTCAGACCCCCAAATCCCCAGACCCCCAGGCCCTCAAACCCCAGGACCCCTGGACCCCCAAACCTCAGGACCCCCGGACCCCCAGACCCTCAAACCCCAGACCCTCAAATCCAATCCCCAATAAAACTCCCTCATCTTGGTTGGTAGCTCTTTGGACGATGCCAAACTGTGTCCAATGTTGTGATGAAACATGAAAAAACAAAACATAGTACATACTACACACGGTACTACACATACTACACATGGGATGCAAACACTGCACACTACCCTGGCCAGCGTATCCCATAATGCATTGTCAGGGCAGGATGCATGGTAAGTTTCTATGCAGCGTTGTCATGACAACCTGCTTTACTTTTTACTCATATACTGGACGGTACTCCACATAGTAGTACACATAGTAGTACACAAAATAGTACATGTAGTAGTACATGTAGTAGTACACATAATAGTACATGTAGTAGTACACGTAGTAGTGCACGTAGTGGTATCCAAAATTGTACATGCAGTACTACATGAGGTCGTACATGTAGCAATTCACATAGTACTACATCTAGTAGTACACATATTTGTACACAAAATAGTATATATAGTAATACATGTAGTAGTACACATAGAAGTACATGTAGTACTTCTATATGCATACTTCTATATACATACATATATTTATATTTATGCATGTATATATAGATGTATATTTATATATATGCTGTATATAATGTGTATATATATACACACATACATATATGTATGTTTATATACTGTATGACAGTATATATACTGTCTATAGTATATACTGTATATATATATACTATACAGTATATATATATATATACACTATATAGTATATATAGTATATATACTACATATATATATATACTGTATAGTATATAGAGGACACAGTATATCCTATAGACAGTATATATACTGTATGACAGTATATATACTGTCTATAGTATATACTGTATATATATATACTATACAGTATATATATATATATATACACTATATAGTATATATAGTATATATACTACATATATATATATATATATACTGTATAGTATATAGAGGACACAGTGTGCAACTCAACCATGCAACCCTCAAAGGAAATTAAATGTGTGTGTGTGTGTGTGTGAGGGCAGGCTTATCACAGTGAACCACAAATAGCGTCTCACTGGCCCCTGGAGAGGCCATCAGTCTGCCCCGCCCCCCACTCGCCCCCCACTCGCCCCCCACTCGCCCCCCACTCGCCCCCCACTCGCCCCCCACTCGCCCCCCACTCGCCCCCCACCGGCCCCCCACCGGCCCCCCACCGGCCCCCCACCGGCCCCCCACTCACCCCCCACTCGCCCCCCACTCGCCCCCCACTCGCCCCCCACCGGCCCCCCACCGGCCCCCCACCGGCCCCCCACTCACCCCCCACTCGCCCCCCACTCGCCCCCCACTCGCCCCCCACCGGCCCCCCACCGGCCCCCCACCGGCCCCCCACTCTCCCTCTGTTTTCTTTCCTCCTCATCCTTGAATCACATTCATTCTGTTCATTTTTCTGCTTGAGGAAAAAAAAACTTTGTTTTAAATATTTTTCACTCTGAACAGAAGGATTTATTTTACTGCTTTTTATTCCTAAAATCAAAGGGAATGGAACGACAAACACATTACGATGACAGGGAAATGACATTGTGGGGATTATTGTTTTTTTAAACCATAGTTCCATTCTTAATTTTAGGAAGAAAACATTGAATATTTGAGAAGAAAAGGCAGACCCTAATTAATGACGACGCAAATAATCTGCTTGTTTGGTCTGATTTTAATGAGTTATTTTGGGATGAACTGTTCCGTTTGCTCCCAGAATGAAGAGGAAATGTGGTTGCTCAGGGTAAAATAAATAAGAGAGAAAAATAAATGATAATAGATAAACGTCAGACTTTCAGGGTCAATATGTGAGTGGAAGCAGGAACAATTCAACTCCCCCTGCAAGATGCTGACAAGATACACACACACACACACACACACACACGGTGAGAGAAGACCTCCCTCCTCAGATGGAGCTTCACAGCTACAAGGAAGGTACGCTGTTTGTTTGTTAATACAACAGT